>NW_028317877.1:15778750-16093125 GCF_062004578.1 Staurois parvus
GGTACAGCGATAAGTCCTGAAGCCCAGGACAGGTTATAAACGAGCAAAACGCATATAGACCTATTTTTCCAAATAGGTCCATTCCTTAAAGCGGAGTTCCACCCAAAAGTGGAAGTTCCACTTTAAAGACTGGTCCCCGCTCCCCATTAAGGATTGGCACCTTTGGGGAGTGGGGACGGACGGACGGGTACCCGAATTTGACAGGTACCCGCTCCCACTTCCGCTGTGATCGCCTAGATGATCAGAAACGGAAATTGTCCTCCTACCCTCCCTCCCCGAAGTCTTGTGGGACACATGACAGGTCCCAGAAGACTACAGGACCATTCAGGAAGCACAGCGCTGCTCCCACATGCGCAGTGGGCACCCGGCTGTGAAGCCACAAGCTGTCACAGCCAGGTGCCCACACTGAAGATGCCGGCGTCTGGAATACAGGATGGCCGGTGAAATGGGCTGCAGTGGGGGCAACAAGGGTTCGTGGGACAGGTGAGTGGCTGTTTTTTAAAAGTAACCAGCTACAGTTTTTGTACATGTTGGACTTTTTTATGAGTTCTATATTTTATGCCACTTAGAGCATTAGAAATAATTATGTGGAATATATTGTTACATGAATATAAGTGGGGTTGGATATAAATTTTTTGCAAATAGTAATTGATGATGGGGGATGCATAAGTGTAGGGTGGATTGCACAGCAGTGTTGGAATATAGATTACTGGTTTTGATGTGGGAACACATGACAGTGCAGGTTGCAATCAATATATATATTAATACATGCATGGAGTGGTGATTACTTTTATTGATAATTGCGCAGAGGATATTTGTATTCATTTTTAGTGGTTATGAATGGTTGTCTGCAGGGACAGCTTCCTGACTATTGTCCAAACAGCCTGAGCTCATCTCTACTCAAGAGATGGTTTGATCTGATAACTTGAGTGCAGAGATCTTTCTGCTGGAGTCCAAAATGGATATAGAAGCTATGGGTCACAATACAGGCCTGAAAAATAGATCTGACTTGGCCTAAAATGTTTATAAGATTGCAAGAGTGTTGAAGTACTGGAACCTTGTGGATGCTGCAAGTTGTGTTAGTCCTATGTCCCTGTGCGCCTCTTGGATCTTACACTCAATATATAGGCCTGGGCAAAAGTTTCGAGAATGGCACAAATATTAATTTTCACAAAGTCTGCTGCTTCACTGTTTTTAGATCTTTTTGTCAGATGTTACTATGGTATACTGAAGTATAATTACAAGCATTTCATAAGTGCCAAAGGCTTTTATTGACAAATACATTAAGTGTATGCAAAGAGTCAATATCTGCAGTGTTGACCCTTCTTTTTTTCAAGACCTCTGCAATTCACCCTGGCATGCTGTCAATCAATTTCTGGGCCACATTCTGACTGATGGCAGCCCATTCTTGCATAACCAATGCTTGGAGTTTGTCAGAATTTGTGGGATTTTTTTGTTCACCCACCTCTTGAGGATTGGCCAAGTTTTCCATGGGATAAGGGTCTGGAGAGTTTCCTGACCATGGACCCAAAATGTTGAAGTTTTGTTCCCCAAACCACTTAGTTATCACTTTGGTGTTATGGCAAGGTGCTCCATCATGCCAGAAAAGGCATTGTTTGTCACCAAACTGTTCTTGGATGGTTGGGAGAAGTTGCTTTTGAAGGATGTTTTTGTACCATTCTTCATCATTATTCATAGCTGTGTTCTTAGGCAAAATTGTGAGTGAGCCCACTCCCTTGGCTGAGAAGCAATCCCACACATGAATGGTCTCAGGATGCTTTACTGTTGGCATGACACAGGACCGATGGTAGCGATCACCTTTTCTTCTCCGGACAAGCTTTTTCCCCAAACAATCGGAAAGAGGATTCATCACAGAAAATGACTTTACCCCAGTCCTCAGTAGTCCAATCCCTGTACTATTTGCAGAATATCAGTCTGTCCTTTGTGTTTTTCCTAGAGAGAAGTGGCTTCTTAGCTGCCCTTCTTGACACCGGGCCATCCTCCAAAAGTCTTCGCCTCACTGTGGGTGCAAATGCACTCACACCTGCCTGCCTTTAGGAGACCGTCCTGGCGCTTGCTGGACTTTCTTGGGTGCCCTGAAGCCATCGTCACAACAATTGAACCTTTCTTCTTGACGTTCTTGATGATCCAATAAATGGTTGATTTAGGCACCACCTTAGCAGCAGCAATCGCCTGGCCTGTGAATCCCTTTTTGTGCAAAGCAATGGTGACTGCAAGTGTTTCCTTGCAGGTAACCATGGTAACAGAGGAAGAACAATGATTTCAAGCACCACCCTCCTTTAAGGCATGATCTTCAGCCTTGTCCTTGTCAACACCAACACCTGTGTTAACGAGAGAATCACTGACATGTCAGCTGGTCCTTTTGTGGCAGGGCTGAAATGCAGTGGAAATGTTGTTTTTTTTTTTTTTTTATTAAGTTAATTTTTATGGCAAAGAAGGACTTTGCAATTCATCCGATCTCTCTTCATAACATTCTGGAGTATATTCAAATTGCCCTAATAAAAACTGAGGCAGCAGACTTTGTGAAAATTAATACTTGTGTAATTCTCAAATGTTTTGGCCAGGCCTGTATGCCCCCTTGACTCCATTTTTTTTCCAGTCAAGATTGAGCTCCATCCCTTTCTTGGCACTGAGCCCCACCAAGAACTGATAGTTGCTCTGTAGAGACACAGAGATCAGTATGAAGACTAACAAAAGCCCTTGCCAGAATCCCAAGTCCTATGCTCTGTATACAGGCCCCTGACTTTCACCCAAGTTTAGATTTAGCTCCGTCCATTTCTTGGCACTATGGTGTCCTTTTATCCTGTAGCGGTAAATGACCGCTGCTCAGTTCTATAGCATTCTCAGAGGAGAACGTTCTCCTCTGAATGCCTTTTTATGAAGCGGTGTAGATCGTTTCTCCTAATGAGGACAGAAGCAATCTACAGACACTTTGAATGCTAGAAAATGGCTGCTGTTACTGTAATCTTGCGAGATTACAGTAAGCGATCAGCCAAACCATTTACTAAGCAGTGGTAAATTACCGCTGCTTCGTTTGCAGTTCCCCCAATTCTCCATCTCTGGGTTGGAGAATCTGGAGGGAGAACACAGATCGCCAGTGAAGGGCTGACATTGCTCATGTTCTCCGCTGATCATCTGTTTCCTAAACCACTGATGAACTGAGATCAGCAACGATCCACGGGGTCGCCGCTGATCTCCGTTTCATAAAAGGACACCTGAGCCCCAAATAGAAATGAGAGTGGCTCTGTAGGGGCACAAGGATCAATTTGAAGGCACAAGGATCAATTTGAAAACTAACACAAGGCCTTGCCAGCGTCACCAGTCTTACCCTCCAAATATGGGCTCCTGACTTTCACCCAACTTGAGATTTGGAACAGGGTAATGCGTACGTTAATGGAATCTGTCACTTTCTAAGGCTTGTTTGTCTGCTGTTCAGCAGTGTTGTTACCTAAGAAATGTTGGACTAGGTCAGGTTCACTTGCAAAATCAGTTTTCACAGGATATGACCACAGAGAGGAAAGTGTAAAGGTGAAATTCCGGTTAGTAGGCTATGTACACAGCAAGGGTTGTTGACAGTCTTATCAGCTGGATAAGCAAAACTGCCAGAATTCCTGAAAAGGCCATTCCTAGTAATAGGTGAAATGTTTTCAGTTGTCTAGGATGGACAGTCTGCAGACTCCATATATACCTTGTCAAGGGATGGCCATAAATGTGTGCAAACACAAAAGTTTAGTCTAAAGTTTAAACGGAAACTATGAAGACCCATGAATACCAATGTACAGTATGTGGATTGCTTTACAGTGGACCTGAACTCAAAAAGCGTCGTAGGGAACTTTTATAATTGGTAATTGTGCCTAAGCAGTACTCTAAAAAAATTACCTTTTTTTTGTCTTGAAATCCTCCTGAAAAAACAGTTCCTTTCCTGGTATGTGAGTGTGACTAGGCACTCCTGTGTCTACAGCCTCACAGCTGTATATCTTCATTGAGATCTAAGGCACTGCTGCCTCTGACTGCTAGTCTTCGGGAATTTGGAGTGAGATTTGGTGATGTGCTGCTCACTGTTTTCCTTTCTGGAGGCTCTGACATGGGGAAGGAAAGCCCTGCCCCTACCGAGATGGTCACTTCCACACAGGGATCCAGCACAGAACAGGGCATTGCAAGTCAGGGATGGGGAATGGTCTACTGCATGGAGACACAAGTCACCAGCAATACTGGTTACTAGTCCTTTTTGGTACGTTTACAAATTGTTTTTAAGCTGAACTGCTTTGTTTAGACAATTAATACATTGACAGCTAAAACGTTATCAACTTTGAAGAGGTTGCTTTTTTTTTTTTAAATGTCTTTTTGCTTGTACAGGCTTTTAAAGTGCAACTTCACTCTATCAATCAGCATTGACTATTTTAAAACCTTATGTTCCTAGAATTAGTAAATAGATAGGAAAGTATATGATGTTTTTTTTTTTTTCTTTTTTACATTTTAGTTACTTCCTGATTTCCATTCCTAGGCAAATCATGTGATACATCCCAGGAGTCCTCTGAAAGGGAGGAGGGGTTTTCTCTGATAAGCACACACTCCTATCTACATGTCTGAGCTAAGGGCAGATGGATTCCTGGAAGTAATTGCTACATGAATCATCTGCCCTTACTCAAGATGGCCACGTGCAGAAATACTAGGGGGTGTTTTTCTAAGTTCTTTCTCAGCAAATAAAGCATGAAGACATGGATAGATGAGCAAGTTTGTTTTGCATATTAAAAATTTATTAAATAGCACAATTGCTCAGTTACAGTGTAGTTCCACTTTGAGGTTACTGTTAGTTCTAGTTAGACTTGTTTTTGCTTTGCTTGATCCCAGGGCATAGCAGGCTTAGGCTCCATGTACACTGCATCTGATAAACTCACATTTAGGAGCTTTTCTGCATTTTTTTCAGCAGTACCTGAACTCTTCCTAATGTTTTCCTATGTGTCCATGTACACTATGTCGTTTACAGGCAGTTGAGTTTACAGTCGTTTTTTTTGAATGCACCAAACTTGCGTTCAGGAGTAGATTTTATCAGCGTTTCAAACGCCAAGCGCGTGTAAATGCGGCTAACTGCGTTTATAAGCGTTTGGAAATTTTTTTAACTCTTCCATTTCTAAATGCTGTCCAGAGCCTACTTTCATCATGAAAAATGCATGTAAAATGTTTTCCTGGTACTCAAATGGACCTGGTACACCATACTTTGAGGTTTCGCATGAAAGAAAATATGTTAGAAACTACTGCAATAATTTCTGCACAGAAATGAGCTGGAACACATCCAAACACCACACAAAAAAAGACAGCTAATTTCAACAAATACTGCTCTCTCTGCTTCTGTTCTTTCTATTCCTCTCAAAATGTCTGAAATAGTAAATCTTTTACTGTTTTTCAGTGCTTTCTGGGCATTTTGGAAGGTCTCCTGAGGTTATCTTTAATAAACACTTCTAAACGCAATTCCGCATAAACGCAGTATGCAAATGCAGCCAAACAGGCATTTTATACCTACGTTTTCCAACAGTCAGTTTCCATTGTTCAGAAGTGTCCCATGTACATGGAGCCTAAGGTAGCCCATAGATTCATCAGTTTTTTTCTATTCAACCCGCAGATTGAACGAAAAAAAAAATGATCCTATTTTCCCATCCAAACATTCAAGGTGGATGAGTGAATCCTGTCTTAGTCTTAGGAAACAGACTACAGTCGTAAACCGGGTGCAGCTAGAGGAGCTGGTTTGAAGGTCCTGATTTAGAAAGGAGTGGAAGGACTACGCTGGCCCTGTATGGTGGAATGGAGGTCCGGAGGTTATAGAGGGGGTGTAGGATCCCTGAAATTCCTAAAAGGCTTACTACTCACCATTATCTGGTGAGTGCGGTTCATGTTGGTTTGCACTGGTGGAAGGTGGAAGCACATATGTACAGAAGATTTTTTCTTCTTTTTTCTATACACTTTGAAGGCTGGGAAAAGGATTTGTGGACTTTCAAATTTCTTTATATATAATTTTTTATGCACTAAATTGCTTTGGGCACATTCACATTTATTTATTATTATTATCATTGTATATGTTTTTTTTGTTTTGAGAGTGTCCATTTATTGGCAATTTTCTTCACATTTATGTATTTAGTGTGATTTATTTGATTGGTATAGGTATCATTTGCACTGGTTTATTTTGTTTTCGATTCTTTGGTTTTTACAGTAGTGCACAGCAGCATCTTATACCTGGGGCTATAAATATTCTGTGGCGCAGGTGTATTTATTTATTTTTGTGCCTTTCCACTATGACAGTGTATTCTGACAGTATCAGAATACAGATCAGCATTTCAGGCTATAGCCTGCAGCGCTGATCAAGGACAGTTATACAGAAGTCAATCAGTAGATCACTACAGTGAACTGGCTGAGTTTCAGTCCATGTATGGTCAGCTTTTTGTTGCTGTAGCTTTGCTGTACTGAGGTCCTGGGTGTAGTTCTAACATGAATGCTATCTGCACAGCAAATGTATCTTTGTGGGTTTCCCTTGTGCTCTAATTTTTTCCCATTATCTAAAAATAAAGGTAGTTTAATTGGCTTTTGTCTAAAATTAGTGCTAGGGAGCGTGTGTATTTTGTGTTACTGTGGTAGGGAAATTAGATTGTAAATTTCAATAAGGAGAGGACTATGGTACAGCACTGCACAAGTACATGGGGAGCGCCCTTTAGACAATTACGTCAATAGGTCCCTGGGGGAAGCAATTAAAGGTAGATGTTTCCCATTTGAAACAATGATCAGATAACTAGTGCACCATGTATAATAGGGCATTTATGTAAGAAAAAAAAAAGTGGTCCTGTTTTACAGTCTAACCTTACAGTATCAAATCAGTTAAAATGTTGACATAAAGAACAATAATCTTGAAAACCTGATGCACACAGGTACATTTATACCTACAGATGATTGTATATTTAACTAAGGCAGGCCATAGTCGGGCCATTTATCGGCCGAATTTGCGGCCAATAAACGAAAAATCGGTCGGCCCCGTTGCCGGTGCTGCCACTAATGCAGTTTTTCACAGATTTTCCAGCATGACTGATAAAAATAAGTGAGGAGATCCGCGAAAAACGGCCGACGGGCTGGCCCCAATAATGGCGTGATTATTGTACGATTTTTCGTGCAGGCGAAAATTCGGCCGATAAACGACTCGTCTATGGCCTGCACTAGTCTAGCACTTTACTGGTGAATGAACTTTCAATTTAAATTAACTTAATATATAGGTGCATCAAAGCAAAATCTGCACAAAGTCTTTTTTTTTTTTTTAAGCAGCTACAACCTAGAGTAGAAAAGCCTGTCAGCAGCCAGCATCTGTAGAATGGGACCCTTGCTGTTTGTGTGGAAGCGTTGATGTCTTTGCAGAGGTCCCACCTGCCTCTTGTTAGGTCCAAGTCAAAACTACCCAATGAGCAGAGACTGTAAGCTTTGCTGATTGCAGATCTATAGGTCTGACTCAGTAGTGGTGCTATGTATTAGCTTACTGCATCATCACAAAGAGCAAAGGTCTAAAGCTGCTGGCGGGGACACGCTTTTCTCGCAGGGAACTGAGCGATACTGAACACATTTCATTTTGACAAACCTGGAATGTATTTAGCTGATTTTCAACTAAAGGCCCCTAATTTCTTGCTACTAAGGTACCTAAAGCTGGCATTTAGGTTTGGATATATTTGCATTGTTGATTGGTTCACCATGGGCCAATTCAAGTATGTATGTGCCATAATTGGCAGATCCCTGTTTGAAATCTGTTGGAAATCATTATAGTAGACACCATTATTACAGTGATTGCCTCTAACTTTCAGATCCTGTGCTGAGTGGCTGCTTTGTGAACACAGGGGGTCGCTCGTCAGCACAGGCGCCATTTACAGAACACTTTGTATTTCCTGACATGATTACAATGTGTTCTCTGACTGAACGAGGTGGAGAGGTGGGGCAGTGACATCAGTCTCCACCTTGTCCAATCAGAGAATGCTTTGAATTCACTAAGAAAATACAAAGTGTTCTCTGATTGGCACACATGTTGAGCGAATGACCCCCTTTGTTCAGTAAGCAGCAGAGCAGCCACTCGCAGGAGACACAGACGATAGCATCAGTCACTGTAGTGTTGGTGTCTATACATACTGTATGGTATGCCTATACATACTTAGATTGCTTCAAGTTGGACCAATGGAACTGCAAAAAAACCCCCAAATTGTAGCTTTAACTGTTTGTAGTCACCTTGATAGCCGTACACAGGAGACTTTTAGCAGCTCAGTCCTGCCACTAAAATTGCTAGCTTTAAAGTGATTGTAAACCTAAAAAAAGTTTTTCTTTCAAATAATAAACAAGTTATACTTACTTGCTCTTTGCACTGGTTTCACACAAAGCAGCCCCGATCCTCCTCTTCTCGTGGTCCCCTGCCGGTACTCCTGGCTCCTCCTTCCTCCTGCAAGGTGCCACCATAGCAGCCTGCTTATATGGGGGTACTAATGCAGACTTGCTCCTGAGCTGCGCTCAGTGTATACATTGACACACAGTGCGGCTTGCACCCCAAGCCCCCTCCCTTTCACTTGCTGTGACTGACAGTAGCAGAAGCCAATGGCTCCCGATGTTGTCTCTGAGCCTATGCGAACACCCATGCGATCCCATTCCAGTGCAGCAAAAAAAATAAAGATGTGTTGCACCTTTTTTTTTTTTTGTGCGGTGCGAATTGATCCCATACAAAATGATTGGGCTGAAATTGCAGTGCAAAAAATCATGTGATTTTGTAAAGGGATGCGGTGCGGTTCCTATCCGAATCACATGCAGTGTCCCGCACCACACAAGTGTGAACCATGCTTAACTGCAGAAATACTGCTATAGGGCGGCATGGGTGCACAAAATCGCGTGTGTGTATGTGTGATTTTTCAATTCCGGGTGGGAAGCACACACTCCCTACCCGCACCGCCATTCATGGCCTCGGCTGTCAGTCACCGGGTCCGGCCGGTGAATTCTAGCCGGCACCTGGTGATTGCCAAGTATCTCAGACGGGGAAGAGACCTGTGTATAAACACAGATCTCTCCCCTGTCAGCTCCTGCACACTGCTTTGTATGGCTCTGCATAGCAGAGTGAAACAAAGCAGACAGCCTCATAGTAAAACAGCACACAGTTAACCCTTTGATCGCCCTGCATGTTAACTCCTTCCTGCCCAGTGCCATTAGTACAGTGTCCGTGTTTTTCATTAGCACTGAGCACTGTATTGGTGTCACTGGGGATGTCAGTGACACCAAGTCAGTTTCCCCCAGTCTCAGAATGCCCACTGCAATCCCGCTATAAGTCACATTATCGCCGCCATTACTAGTGGGGAAAAAAAAAAATCCACTGTCTATACCACCATTTGTAAACGCTATAACTTTCATGTAAACCAATTAATTTACGTATATTGGGATTTATTTTTTTTTTTTAGCAAAGACATGTAGCAGAATACATTTTGGCCTAAATTTTATGACAATTAGATTTTTAAAAATTTTTTACCGGGCATGTTTAATTGCAAAAAAGTCAAAAATATTGTTTTTTTTTTCCTCTCAAAATTGTCGCTTTTTTTTGTTTTAATGCGTAAAAAATAAAAAGCATACAGGTGATCAAATACCACCAAAAGAAATCTCTATTCAAAAAATGGCCTGGTCAGGAAGGGGTTATATCCTCTGGAGGGCAAGAGGTTAACAAATGGTTCCCTATGAGGTAGGCTACAAAGTAAAATGCATTAGCATCTTGTAGCGATCAATTGCACATGAACAATTGTGCTATCATGCAAGATTAATCACTACCTGTTGTGTATTGAAAAGGATATACCATGATTTACAATATACTTTGACATTTGTATTTGTTGTGCAGTGAAATTTTAACAGTATTGCATAAAAAATGTCTCTTTTGGGTTAAAATTTAAGAATAATTATATGATGGTGTACTTTTTTTGAATTTTCCCTCTCAGCAGCAGGGTCCTCCTGACCCTCTTGTATTTATTTATTTCAGGTCCTTATATAGCGCTGTCAATTTACATATATATATATTGTACATTCACATCAGTCCGTAATCCTCAAGGGGCGTACAATCTAAGGTCCCTAACTCACATTCATATACAAGGGCCAATTTGGACAGGATCCAAATAACCTACCAGCATGTCTTTGGAGTGTGAGAGGAAACTGGAGTACCCGGAGGAAACCTAAGCAGGCACAGGGAGAACATGCAAACTCCAGGCAGGTGGTGCCATGGTTGGGATTCAAACCAATGACCCTAGTACTGCCAGGCGAAAGTGCTAACCATTCAGCCACTGTGCTGCCCATTGTATTGAATTATTATTGTTACCTTATTGTCTCCCTTTATATTATAAAACGCTGCACAATCTGTAGGCGCTATATAAATCCTGTATAATAATAATAATTGCACTAATAGAACTAATAGTCCTGGATTATGCTGTGTGCTTACTAAAAAAAAAAAAAAATCTTCTTTCAGACCTGGAAGCACTGTTGCACTGAGCGTTGTCTGTTTTTATATAGATGTAACGTTTAAGTACTAACCTTTCAGTGTTTCTAAAAACATCTTCTGAGATTGTTCATCCCTACTCTTCAATCAATACCTCCAGCCGCAGTGCATCTCTTCCCCTGCCAAGGAGGCGAGGCTTTAATAGCATTTCAAGAAGAGATGCCAGCTTTGTAAATTATTCACTAGAAAGCTGTAAAATACCAAACTTGGCTGCGGCTCGATTGCATTTTTTATTCATTTCCAAAGAAAGATGAGTCACTTTTGTGTTTGGAAGGTAACGTCATCCTTTGTGGAGAACTCTGCAGCTTCTATTTGTTTCTTATTTGGCAGGTTTAGACTTCAATGCAACTGCATCAAAAATGCATGAACGTGTGTTTTTGGTGCATTTTCCTGCATGCAAACAGACACCACCTCCTAGCAAATAAAAATAATAATTATTTTAAGTGCCAAATGTGAAAAAACAACATGTATATATAAAATATGAAGGTGCCCCTAATATGGTGGATGACCACGCTGGTGCAAATGTGTATTATAAATATGTGAAATGTGCAAATACTTAAGAGGCTAGTATCACTACATGACCCTAAGGCTCCATGTACACGGGACACTTCTAAACAATGGAAACTTGACTGCTGGAAAACCTAGGTTAAAAAACGTCTGTTTAGCCGCGTTTGCATACCGCGTTTATGAGCATTTGCGTTCAGAAGCGTTTTTTAAAGATAACCTCAGGAGACCTTCCAAAATGCCCAGATTGTACTGAAAAACAATAAAAAAATAACTATATCAGACATTTTGAGATAAATAGAGAGCAGAAGCAGAGAGATCAGTATTTGTTGAGATTAGCTGTGTTTTTTTTTTTTGCTTTTTGTGTTTTTTTTTTGTAGTGTTTGGATGTGTTCCAGCTCATTTCTGTGCAGAAATTATTGCAGCAGTATCTAACATATTTTCTTTCATTCGAAACCTCAAAGTATGGTGTACCAGGTCCATATGAGTACCAGGAAAACGATTTGCATGCATTTTTTATGATGAAAAAAAGGCTCTGGACAGCATCTGGAAATGGAAGAGTTAAAAAAAATTTCCAAACGCTTATAAACGCGGTTAGATGCGTTTACAAGCGTTTGGCTTTTGAAACGCTGATAAAATCTACTCTTGAACGCACGTTTGGTGCATTCAAAACAATGACTGTAAACTCAACTGCCTGTAAACGTCATAGTGTACATGGACACATAGGAAAACATTAGGGAGATTTCAGGGGCTGCTGAAAAAAAACGCAGAAAAGCTCCTAAACGTGAGTTTATCAGCTGCAGTGTACATGGAGCCTAAATAGAACCATTATAATTGAATAGATTCTCAGGGTAAATTCCCACAACCTATACAGAAAACATATAAACCAGAAAATAATAAATAAAAGTCCACAGGTGCTTTACATAAATGTGACAGTCTTTTCAATTTCTTTATACTGTGCCCCAAACCAGAAAAGTGAGTTTTATCTTCACCACGTGCCGGCAGGAGAAAATAAAGTTTGCTCACTCACCAGACCCAAAAAACTCTTTAAAAGCGCATCAAAAACATGCAAGCAAAAAAATGCAGAACGCGTTGCGAAAATGCTTCAATGGCACATATGTGTGAAACTAGCCTTAGGAATAGTGTTTTAAGTGGAGCTCCACCCAAAAGGGGAAGTTCCGTTTTAAGTCTTTGTCCCCCCGCACTCCATTAAAGATTGGCATCTTTGGGGAGCGGGCACACGAATTTGCCAGGTACTCGCTCCCACTTCCACTGCAAGCGCCTGAGGTGCTCCCTGTATGCTCCCAGCACAGTAACTAACATGTCGTGGAAAGCTCCCGATGCATACTTTAGGAGCTTTCTGACCATGTGACTGCTGTGACAGCCAATCACAACGGTCACATGATTGGAATGACTGCCTCTGCCTCCCGGCATTTCGATCCACTTAAACTGTTGGGAGGTGGCGGTAGGAAGGGCGTTAAACACCAGTCACCAAAGGGCACATAGAAAACAATTGTTTTCTGTGTGCCTTGTTCACACCATGACACTGGTACAATGAGGTCTGTGGTGCAGGGTAGAATAATGCAGACATGGTGTAGATGTTGTCACATGCCATTGACGTGTGGAGACCTAAGTGACTTGTCTCTATGCGACACTTCAAATAAAGTTGAAAAAGATAAAGTAAACCATGCACCACGTTGAAATGCGCAGCACTCTTTTTCTTGCTAGACCTCCATTTGGTTGTTTCCTGCATGGTAAAACGCTGGATTTTACCATATGGGCTGGGGTGAGCAAACCCTTAAAAAGGAGAGGGCCACATAGATATTTCCCTTGGTACTCAAACTATCAATACCTGTTAATGTGGAACTACACTGTATCTGAGCAGCATAAACACAACTTGGTTCATTTTTAATATTCAAAGCAAACTCCCCATCCATCCATATTTCCATGCTTTTATTTTGCTGAGAAATCTCTTTGAAAAACACCCCTCTAGCACTTTTGGCTGCGACCATCTTAACTAAGGGCAGATGAATGTTCTTCCTGGAATCCATCTGCCCTTAGTGCATGCAGGCAGGAGGGTGTGCTTAGCTGAGAAAACCCCTCCTGAAGACTCCGGGGATGTGTGACTTAATTTTGCCTAGACCAGAAACCAGGAAGTAACTGAAGAAATATAAAAACGTTTTAAACAAGTTATATTGGCCAGTTCAGCGGGAACCAGACGAATTCCAATCTGTCTGTGGTCCTACCTGTCAAACAAAATTAGATTGATTTCTGTTGAATGGGCAAGCTGGAAAATGTTTGTCAAACAGTGCATGCAACCAGCTGTCTGCAGCCACTGATCAGTGTATTCTGAGAGTCCCTCTGTGAGAATGCATTGTCCCAGCAGGGAGGATTCCTCCATCTACCTTGTTTGTGTGGTTTTTTTTTTTTCCCTTGGTAAAAGTAAAAAAAAAAAAAAAATTATACACACACACACACAGCTTGATCCAAATAAAAAAGATCTATGGCCAGGTTGTTCTGGTTTGGAGAGGGTGAAAAAGGGTTAAAACCTATGTCATTTTTTAGTTGGCTGTGTGCCCCAGGGGGTCATTACTCTCACTTACTGCCCCAGTGACAATGTTGTCACTTAAACAGGAAGGGAGGGTCAGTCTGTATAACAGGAACAGTTTTGTAGAGGGGGAAAGATGTAGGGCACATTCACACCATGGCCATTGAGCGGTGTTGCTCTTCATAGATGGAGGAAGGCTCAACACAGAGTTTGCTAAAACAAAAAAAACAGGAAAAAAAAAGTAAAGCTCAACACAACAGCACATATTAAACCAGCCTCTCAACCTTTTCAACACCAAGGAACCCTTGAAATTACTTCTTGGTCTTGGGGAACCCCTGCTTAAAATGAGTGTATCTACAGCTCATGATACATTTGTATGATGGTCAGTGGGAAGAATGTTCCTTACTTTTGTGGTCATTGGGAAGAATTACTCCCTTAGGCTACGTTCACACTAGCTTTGTCAGCCGTCCTCAGACAGGCGTTTGGGAAGCGTTTTTAACGCTTCTCAAACGCCTATGAAAAATACTGAAGCGTTAGCGTTGCGTCGCAGCAAAACTGGCGCCTCATGTCAAGTCAGGAGGCGTTGGAGCCTCCCATTCAAGTCTAGGGTGCCACTCCACCTTGCGGTGCGTTTGTGAGGCATTTGCAGAGCGTTAATACTGTTTAAGGTCATTATAGGCGTTTGCGGTGCAGATTTAATGCTTGGCAAACGCCTATCAAATGCCTCAAAACCGCGCATAGGGCATTTGAGGAGCGTTAAAAACACTTCCCAAATTCCTGTCAAATGCTATAGGGGCGTTCGGCAAGAGTTGGAAATAAAGTCAAGTGTGAACGAGCCCTTATAGATAGCTAAAAATATCAATGCTGTCAGCAGGCACCTATCTGAGAGGCAGATATTGCTCGTTGCTCACGGAACCCCTAGCAACCTCTGGAGGAACCCTAGGGTTCCAGGGAATCCTGGTTGAGAAACCCTGTATTAAACAGTTGTTTGCTGTGTTCTCTGTTCACACCATACATGTGCAGAGTTGTGTGCTGCATAGAAATGCAGCATGTATGCGCTCTTATGCAGCGTAACACACCTCGTGTCTCAACGCACCATGGTACAGAGCGTTGAAGGAAGTGTAGTTGTGTGACCCGTAAAGTGATATTAAAGGTTCTTCTTTTTTAACAGCACAGCCATCCAGAGCAGTGTGCTTACAGTGCAGCACAGACACCGCCCCCTAGTAAAACACTCCCAGCACACAGTTAACCCTTTGATTGCCCTTTTTTAATAACCCTTTTTTTTTTTAGCACTTAGCACTGTATTGGTGTCACTGGGGATGTCAGTGGCAGTTAGTCAGTTAGTCAGTTCCCCCCAGTGTCAGAATGCCCGCCGCAGTATAAGTATAAGTATAAGTCGCTGATTGCCGCCATTACTAGTATGAAAAAAAAATTCCAGTATCTATACCGCCATTTGTAAATGCTATAACTTTCATGTAAACCAATTATTTTACACATATTGGGATTTTTTTTTTCTTAGAAATTAAATTAGATGTTGAAAATTTTTTTACTGGACATGTTTAATTACAAAAATTCAAAAATATAGGGTTTTTTTTCCTAAAAATTGTCAGTCTCCTTTTTTTCTTATAGTGCAAAAAATAAAAATCGCACAGGTGATCAAATACCACCGAAAGAAAGCTCAATTCGTGGGGGGAAATAAGGACATGAATTTCATTTGGGTGCAGCGTTGCATGATTGTGCAATTGTCAGTTAAAGTAACGCAGCGCCGTAACGCATAAAATGGGCTGGTCAGGAAGGGGGGTAAATCCTCAGGAGGGCAAGTGGTTAAAAGTAACATACACGCACACACATACACGTATACACACACAAGCAAATGTATACAGCCATATAAAAAGTTACAGTACCTTAGCTTCCATCACACAGCCGTGTACCGCACTCTAGGGAGAGGCAGGGAGCACAGAAGACATTCCCCTTCCCTTTGCTTTTACTTTGCTGAGTGGTGTGACGTCTCCCAGTGCTGACATGCAGTGTGGCTGGGGATCGGGAGCTTGGGCTCAAGTGACAGCCGTTCTCCCACGGCATCCCTGAAGACCTCTGGCAACACCCTGGTTGAGAAAAGCTGATCTCGAGCAACTGCACTTGCCGTGCACTTGGAGTGCAATTGCAGTGCACAGCCTATTTTACCTTTTAGTAAATCAACCCCCTAGTTTTCAATAGCCCTTGTTCACATCTGAGTGTTTAGTCGCTTATAGCAGAATGCGTCTCACTCAAAAAAGTACATGATGCTGCTTCTCAGGCAGAATTGAGCGTTTTTGTCCCCATAGATTCATTGGAAATGCCTGAAAAGCACAAGTTGAGTGTTTTGGGGGTTTTTTTGGGTTTTTTTTTCAAGCTTTTTGTTGCACGTTTTCTACTCAAGCAGCAGCTCTCTGCCCCTTTATCAGCAGCACTCCAAATGCCTAGTTGATAAACGCCTGAAAAAATGCATGACAAAAGCTGCAAAAATGTGTAATTCTTCTCCAAAAAACACTTGAAATCATGACACTTGGGTGTGAATGTAGCCCAGAGGCTCATGTACATGGGGCGTTTGAAAAACGTTTCTGACTGCTGGAAACTGACTGCTAGAAAATGTCAGTTTAGCCGCCTTTATGCGCATTTGCGTTTTAGAAGCGGTTTTAAAAGATAACCTCAGGAGACCCTCCCAAATGCCCAGAATGCAGTAAAAAGTAGTAAATTAATAATTTCAGACATTTTGAGAGAAATAGAGCAGAAGCAGAGAGAGCAGTATGTGTTGAGATTACCTGTCTTTTCTGGTTGTATTCACTATGGATCCCATCATGAGCATAATGCGGCACGTTCTACCATTTTTTCCTCCACGCGAAACCTGGAAGTGACTGCGCTGGTGTACTAGGTCCATGGAAACCGCTGTGCATGCATTTTTGATGAAGAAGCAGGGGTGGACTGACCATTGGGGAACTCAGGCACTGCCCGAGGGCCCAGGGTCAGTAGGGGGCCCCCTGAGATGTCCCTGGTACCTTTCATAGGCTTTTTTGGGTGTGGTTTGAGTGTGGGCGAGGACACAGGGGCCCCATGATCCCCTATTGCCCGGTGGCCCCATGAGTTGTCAGTCCGCCCCTGTGAAGAAGCACTGGACAGCATCTGGATATGGACCAGCCCAAAAACACGTCTAAACGCAAACGTGCATAAATGCGTTTACATGCGGTCACAAGCGTTTGGCGTTTGAAATGCCGGTAAACTCTACATCTGAATGCGATTTTTGTGCTTTTAAAAAAATGCCTGTAACCTCAACTGTCTGTAAACGACTGTGTACATGGACACATAGAAAAACATAAAGGAGAGTTCAGAAGCTGCTGAAAAAAAAACGCACAACTGATCCCAAAGTTCAGTTTAGCAGCTGCAGTGTACATGAGCCCTAAGGATACAGGATAAAGACAGGTTGTACAGCAGCAAAGTGGCTTATTAAACAATCCGGTTTTGTGAAATACACAGAGCTCATGTTTCAAATCCAGCAAATGAGTTTGCCTGGCCCAGCCTAGTAACGGATGAAATGTAATGTGAACCCGCAGGGCCGCATGCATTGTGTTGAATAAATCCAGCCTGTACAATTGCTTGCAGTCTTTGTAGTCCGCTCAGCCCGCTCCTCTGTGTTGATGTTTTAGCTTCAGGAAGGAAATCACTTTCTGCTGCCAAATGTCTTGTTCTGAAGCTGTGAACAGTTTTCAGACAGGTCGGCCAGAAGTTGGTTATTGTTTTATGGCACATTTACCACAAACAGATCTAAAACGGTATAAATGTGCCATAAAACTTTAACACTTACATTGGACTTGCTGGCAGTGTTAATGGAAATCTAGTAAGATTTATTCTGTACTTTGAATAGATGTAAGGGGTCAGACCGTAGTAGATAAACAGGTACAACTTATTTGCAGTGCACAGCTTATTTTACCTTTTTAGTAAATCAACCCCCTAGTTTTCAATAGCCCTTGTTCACATCTGAGTGTTCAGTCGCTTGTAGCAGAATGCTTGTCACTCAAAAAAGTAGGAGGATTTGTTTCATCTCTGCATCACCTGAAGACAGTCACTTCACTGGGTATATGTAAGTGTAAAACAAATCTTAATGCCTAAGTACAATTTTGCAACGTTGACATGTGTTAGTAAAACCATACATATCATCACAACTACTTTGTACATCCAAGTACATTATACTGCGTTTTCTTTCAGGACAAATTGGGCTTTTTTTTTATTATTATCAAACGAAAAATGGCCCAAAATAGTAAAAAAAAATTTTTTTTAATTTAGCTTTGTGTTTCTTGTTACTACCATAACCTACCACCAAAGAACAACCCAAAATAAATTTTCTAGCTTTTGACGATTGCAGTGATACCATATACTGTATGTGTATGTCACTTGTTGTTTGTACCCATAGTACAGCCCAGAACAATAGTGTACTTTTTTGTTTTTTTTTACCTAAAACACACTGACACTAACTGACGCTGATACCAATTTTTTTTTTTTAAATCCTGACATTTGGCCCTGACCTTTTTGACTTTGACCTTGACCCAAACACTTACCTTGGCACTGAACTTGATCAAACCTTGATCTAGGTATTTTTACTTTATTTTTTGTAATATTTATTTATTTACAAACAATTTTTCCCCTCTATGCCAAGAGTTAGAGAGGTACAATGTATCTCTCTCCTCCATTCATAGAGAGAAAACAAAACGGGGCTGGGCTGTACAGAGACTGATCACAGTGATAGCCAATCAGAGGCTGTCACAGCGATCATGTGACCCAGAATCGGGCATCCCGATCGTTAGAACGGGACCCAGGGCTCTCAGTGACACCATTCTTTGTGCTGGGAGCGCGCTCTGTGGCGCGTTCCCAGCACAAAGACAGGTACGCAAATATGCGGCCCCACAGAAAAAAGCCCAGTTCTGGGAGGCCGCATATTTGTGTGACGTCGGCATCAAGGGGTTAAGCAATAGAGCTTTAACTGCTTCCCCGCTGCCCTATAGCCGAAATACTGCTACAGGGTGGCATGGCTGCGCAATATCACATTTATATGCAATTTTGCATTTCCAGGTAGGAAGCGCTCGTGCCGCCATTTGTGGTCTCGGCTGTCGATCACCAGTTCCTGGCCGGTGATTCCCCGCCAGCAACCGGTGATCGCCGAGTGTCACTGACGGGGGAGAGACCTGTATGTAAACAATACAGAATAAAAATAATTTGTAACATTTCATCAGAGGGAGATCATTTTATGAATGAACGCACACTAGAATGTTTTCATAGTTTTCACAGTATTGCTGTGTGCCTTCTGGTGCAGTGTTAGCCTGCAAAAAAAAAATTGTGAAAAAACAACACTGAAAATAACGCAAAATGTTAGTGCTAAATATTGCGAAACATAAATATTTAACGCATTTGGTAAATAACGGATTTTTTTTTAGTGAATTGAAATAAATACTGCATGATTTATTTTAAGCAAAAAATTCATGCGGTATTTATCGCTTAGTGAATTGACCCCTTTGAAGGCAAAGCAACACACCAATGGGGTCTTCTTAGTGTTCTCCTAATCTAGGTTCACACCTGTGCAGGTTGCGTTTGATGGCTTTCTGTATTGTGTTTTGCGTTTTTGTACTTGCGTTTTTGCCTTTTTACATTTTTTTTACATTTTTCTTGTTGCTAGGCAGATTTTAAACACAAAACGTTCCCCTTTTGGCATCCTCGGCTGTGCTGCTGCGATATGCAGAGGCATGAGAATTGAAAGCGGGAGAACACGCCTTACAATGGTCCTGGGACCATATCCAACACCAAAATTTGGGGTGTCCTAGATCATAGCCAGAATGGTGCACATCACTCTGTAGTATATTGTGTGTAATATATATATGTATATGTATTGTAGACATTGAAACACATACTGTTCATTTCTGGATAAGCCAATGATAAGACCACTTTACACACCAAAAGGATTCCTTACTATGTTAATGTATGCATGAGGTAATTACCTTCCCTTTGTTGTGTGGGGTTATCCTGTTTTGGGTAAATATATGGAGTGTCAGGGGAAGTTTAAGAACAGGTTAGTTGCATATAGATTGGGAAAAGTCTTAAATATTCATGCTGTGCTTGTTTATGGTGAAGAGAGAAGATTTGCCATAAACAAGACAAGTAGTATCTGTTTAACTTTTTAATTAAAAGCTATGCATACAGCTATTCTAAGTCTAGACACATAAGATCAAACATGATAATAAAAGTGGCCAATCAGAGTGCTTGCCATTGTACTGAATGGGGAAAATGTGTATATTAACACAGGACACAGAACACAGGATAGAATACATGGGATAGAGCACAGGTCAGGATACATGGGACAGAATACAGGTTGCATGGAAGCTACCTAGTTGCATATTATAGATTGGACATATGCTGGATGGTGTAGTATCTCTATGCTTGATTTGAAGTATCTTGAATAGGACTTTGAGAGCTGTTGTTCATTGTAATCTTTACAAATATTCAGCTGGATTTCTGTCATCTGTAACAAATATCTTTATCCGAATAAATGCATCTCTCTGGAAAAGGACTATTGGTTGCTGCGGGAATAGTACATATATAAATATACACTGGTTATACGTCCTCCATTATTGATATAAGACAACAGATTTGTCTTATGAATTGTTTCTGTGTGGACTTCATTATTTTAAGACAACACACTCCTATTAGTAGTTTTCTCAGTCAGGCTGTGGGTAAGATGTGATGGGCCTACAGGTATGGTGCTTAACCCCTTCCTGCCGGCGCCTCCCGGCCCTTTAAGAGTTTCAGACGCCGGGAGGCGGGGCGGGTGGGGCGTAGTTTAGGGATCATGTGACCGCCGTAACGTGTCATCACGGCGATCACATGATCGGGAAAGGTCCCGATCGAAAGAGCAGACTGGGACCTTTCCGTGAGTACCAGACATGTGTTTTTTCTTACCTGAACGCAAATGTGCGGCCGCTCTGCGTCTAGGCCCAGACGTAAAGGGGTTAAAGTAAACTCCAAATGTTAAAGTTACACAGTGTTTTTAAAAATACTGGGGTCCCTTGGCTGTATAGTGCAACTTAGTGTTAATAAACCCAGAACCCTACGTTCACTATACAGGCGTACTTCGGTTGCCATACGGCATTTGCGGAGCGTTAAAAAACGCTCCGCAAATGCCGGACCAACGCTTGCCAAACGCTATAGGGGCGTTTGGCAAGTGTTGGTAAAACAGCCAAGTGTGAACGAGCCCTAAAACACATTTCTAAACGAAACGCTCATAAACACGGTATGCAAACATGACTGAACAGACATTTTTTGATCTACATTTTCCAGCTGTCAGTTTCCATCTTTCACAAATGTTTTCCAAACGTCCCGTGTACATGGAGCCTTAGTTGGATCACTTCCTGCCAAAACCCCTGAATTCTTGGGCATTCCCACCATATGTGAGACATAGTCCCTCTCCCACCACGACCGCTCCAACACAGTGGTACATTTTCTACCCTTTGTGTGCAAATAAAGGGTAGAACATTTTATACAGCTTGTTCATTCTTGATTTGGTTCTCCTTTGTATGATGCATTGTAAGCCCCACTAGATAAAAAACAAAACAATTTATTGTTACATACATCCTCACCATTTATATTCTGTTCTCATTCCCTGTAAAAATCAGGAGTTGTGTCACAATCCCTTTTAAGCATTGGATCGCTTATATAGCCTAATATAGCTTTGCCGAGATGCAAGTACCTTTTTTTTTTTTTTTCCATTTCTGCTAAGTTTTTCCCGGCATACGAAGTGTTAACAGGAAGAAAGTTTCCAAAACAAGCAGGTTATTAATAATGTGTGAGCAGGCAAGTGTGGAGACAGCTTCTGGGATCTGTCATTCTGCTGCACTCCTCTTCCCTGTGTGATCTCGCACTAAGCCGCCTGTTCACAGTCCCGCCATTGTGCATTGTATGGATCACATTACCTCCAGGTCACCTTTTCCCCTTTCTCAAAATACACTTGAAATTTGATGATCATTGCCCTTAGCTGTCCAAGAACAATCGGCAGCGTCCTTCAAGTTATTTCCTAATGATCTTGTATTGAAAAGCTACTTTTTAAATCTCTTACCGCAAAGCTGCTTATGGTCTTTGATGCGGGTGTTCCTGTAATGTAATTGATTTTCAGCTGTTTCGCATTTACAAAGAATGCAGTAAGAGGAATGAGACTCCATGACATGGGAGGGGAACAGGGAGCTCTTTCCAGGAGTTGTCCTTAAGAGAACCTTTGGTTGATACAGGCCACAAGCATATGTCAGTTTTTGGTTGGACTACCACATTAGAGTTAACCTGTCAGCCACTGAAAACAAAAAAAAGCCCTTCCTAAAGTTACTAAACCCAGGACCCTGCATTCACTATATCCAGTCTCCCACAGAACATGGAAATGCAATTATTTTATTTTATTTTATTATATTATTTTGTATATAGCAGTCTTGTGACTTCTATCAGTGTCTGAGTACTGGTTAAACTTGTAGGAGGAGTTTTCAATCTCCTCTGAGTGTCCTATGAGGCTGCATGACCCCGACCCTCTGTCTGGACTGTGCTGATTGGCCCTGTGCTGATCACATGCATGCTCCTTAAAAAAACAAACCTCTTTAGCAATACATACCAAAGAGAGCATGTGCAGACTTTTCACTGCTGCTCTGTACTATGGCAGATGGATTGGTGACAGTAAAATAAGGGGAGGATCAGAGAAGACAGGATCAAACAGCCTTTTTACACAATGCAGAGGATTAACCCCTTAGGTTCCACAGTGAATATAACAAGCATGCTTTACTGCATATGCAGACTGATTTTACTGTTGTGGGTCTAGTAACACTTTAGGAGTAAGCACTAAAAGAAGCCCGCTGTCACCTTTCCTAGTCAAAAACCTTACTCTGTTAAAGTGGTCATACTTTGAACATGGGGCAGAAATAAGAGATATCACTTGACTAAATAGCATGAATGGGCAAATTTACAGTACCCACACCCGCAGCTGTCAGAATACATTATCTGATTGGAAGGCAGGCACTGTTCAGCTGAGAATTTTCCTCCCAGGTTCTTTGACAAAAATTGATGTGAAATGTCCACTATTGACAAGCCGAAAACATTTCTGCCAATAGCCGGGGCCTGCCGCTGTCTGTTCTCAGACATTACTTTTAAATATTTAAAATAACTGGCCAGCTGCTTAGAGCATCCTTGTTGTGAAAGCGACACCATAACATCTGCCGAGGCTTCATAGCAGAACCCTTGTGGCCCCCTCGCACCTCTCTAAGCTCGATCACAAAGGAAGTTCCTCTAGTTACACTGAATACCAATCGCTTTCATAACAAAAGCGCATACACATTTGTTGCGTGCATAAATCGCTGAGCAGGTAGTCAGTGGTTTTTTTCTGTGTTTACCAGGACCTCGGCAGAGACTTCTTGTGGCTGATTTCTAGACCTTCTACAGTGGTCACCCTTGACTACATAAAGTGAAAGTGAAAATTAACCACTTCAGTACCGGGCACTTTTATCCCCTTCCTGCCCAGGCCAATTTTCAGCTTTCAGCGCTGTCGCACTTTGACAATTGCGTGGTTGTGCAACACTGTACCCATATGAAATTTTTATCATTTTTTCACACAAATAGAGATTTCTTTTGGTGGCATTTAATCACCACTGTGTTTTGTATTTTTTGCTAAATAAAACAAAAAAACACCTCAAACTTTTGAAAAAAAAACGCACTTTTCTTCGTTTCTGTTCTAAAATTTTGCAAATAAATAACATTTCTTCATAAATGTAGGTCAAAATGTATTCTGCTACATTTCTTTGGTAAAAATAATAATTGAATTTATATATTTTTTTTTTTTCTTCAAATGTTTCTATTTTTATTTTTCAGCACACTGTGACCAAAGCAATACAATGTTACCATAGTAACATTGAACTACTCTGGGCAAGTGATCAGGATTTTATTTTTTTTTTAACACATTATGATTGCTAACACCAATGTATTTTATTGATATTTGCAATCATTGTTACTGAATTAAACTGATTCATTCAGTCTTTTGTTGTGATTAGCTGTGATTGGGCAAAGCTGATCACATGATACAGATGGGCTGTGATTGGCCCTGTCTGTATCATGTGACTGCCTTGACCAGTCACGGCTAACAACATAATTGTATACAATGGATGGCATGACAGGAAGCTATCCATTCTATAAAATTAGCAAGTGATCTGCTGTGATTGGTCACATGACACTGGCAACGGGCCAGTGTAGTGATATGTCATCGGCTGTGTCCCTTGGACACAGCTGGTGACAGCTCGTGCCACTGCGCAGCCCCGCGAGCGGCTCATTTTGACAGGACGTCATATGACACCCAGTCACAATGGCGAGTGTCCCGCCCGCCCATCAATTTGCTATAGGCCGGGCGGTAAGGTGTTAAAGTGGAGCTCCAATCGCCTATCAAAAAAAAGTCAGCAACTACAAAAACTGTAGCTGCTGTCTTTTTTTAAAAACAGCTACCTGTCCCTCAATCCAGCAGTGTGCTCACCCCACCGGCCGGCTGACCTCTGTCCCGTCGCCGGCATCTTAACTGTGGGCACCTGGCTGTTACAGCTTGTGGCTACACAGCCAGGTGCCCACTGCACAAGCAGCGCTATGCATTGTGGGGGGAGAGGAGAACTTCTGCTTCCAATCACCTAGGCAGTCGAAGCAGGAGTAGGAGCGGGTGCGTGTCAAAATTGGATACCTCCCTGTCAAAATGGCACTTTTAGGTACTTTGGCACTTAAAGTTTTCTCTTCACACCTCTTCAACAAATGCCTGTTGAGCATGCGCATGAAGTTCATCAGCTTCCTGTGATTGTGTAACCACAGGGGCTTGCTTGCTTGTCACCACTGCCATTCGCAGAATGCCTTGTATTTTTTTTTTTAGTGAATACATGGCATAGTCTGATTGGAAGAAGTGGAGAGGGGGGCTGTGATGTCACAATTTCAACCTTGTACAATCAAAACATTTTATATTCATTGAAAAAAAAACAGTTGATCTGTAAATTGCAGCAGTGGGCTGACCCCCCTCTTTCACTGAGAGAGTGCGTGGCCCACATGGGGGATACCAGTAGGCTTGAAACATACATAGATAGATAGATAGATATATATATATATATATATATATATATCTATCAACACAGAGGCTGCACTAGTAAATTTTGACAATTTTGGTCCCCATGGATGGACACGCCTGGTCTAGCACCCTGTAGATCTGATTACGGACTGCATATTGTGATAGCTTGATAATGGGAATGATCTATTGTCACTGTTTCCTATAGAATTTTGTGTATTGATATGGTACTGTATTTGTGGTTTTTTCCTATTCCCTTATTGTCCTTCAATATATTGGCTCTTTAACCACTTCAAGTCCGGACACTTTCACCCCCTTCCTGGCCAGGCCAATTTTCAGCTTTCAGCTCTATTACACTTTGAATGACAATTGCGCGGTCATGCACCAGTGTACCCATATGAATTTTTTAGCATTTTTTTTGAGACAAATAAAACTTTATTTTGGTGGTATTTATTCACCACTGGGATTTTTATTTTTTTTGCTATATAAATGAAAAAGTCCAAACATCTTGGGAAAAAGTGTTTTTCTTATACAATTTTGCAAATAAATAATCTTTCTTCATAAAACTTGTCCAAAATGTATTCCGCTATCTTTTTAGTAAAAAAAAAATAACCCAAATTAGTTTATAAGTAAAAATTTATAATTTTTTCAAAAATGTTTTTTACATTTTTATTTTATTTTTTTGTATTTGTATTCTTTTTTATAACATACTGTCACCCTAGCAGTACAGTATTACCATAGTGACACTGTACTACGTGTGGGGGGTGATGAAGATTTTTTTTTTTTTTACATTGATTGCTTTTATACCCATAAAGGCTGTAAAAGCAATAATTTCTCCTCTCTGGCTGCATTCTTTAAGCCATTGAGAAATACTGTGAGAGCTGTGATTGGTGCTTTTTATTAGCATTGATCACTATATTAGTGTTACTGGGGATGTCAGTGGCAGTTAATCAGTTCCCCCCTAGTGTCAGTATGCCTGCTGCAGTCCCGCAATGAGTCGTTGATTGCTGCCTTTACTAGTATAAAAAATAAATAAACAATTAATTTACACATATTGGGATTTTTTTTTTTTATAACAAAGACGTAGCAGAATAGATTTTGGCCTAAATTTATGAAGAAATTTTTTATATTTTTTTACTTGATATGTTTTATAGCATTTTTCTTCAAAATTTGTTTTGCTTTTTTTGTTTATAGCGCAAAAAATAAAAAATGCACAGGTGATCAAATACCACCGAAAGAAAGCTCTATTTTTGGGGAAAAAAGGACATGAATTTCATTTATGTACTGCGATGCTTGACCCTGCAAATGTGGTAAAGTGGTTGTAAAGGCTCAAGTTTTTTTACCTTCATGCATTCTATGAATGAAGGTAAAAAAACCTTCTCTGTGCGGCAGCTCCCCCAGCTGCCCCTAATACTCACCTAAGCCCACAATCTCAATCACAGCCAGTGAGTCAATGAGAAGAGAGAGGAGGCAGGGCCAAGCTGCGGCTCTGTGTGTGAATGGACACGCGATGCAGCGGGTGCCCCCATAGGTAGCTGCTTGCTGTGGTTGCACCTGGCAGGAGGGAGGGGACCAGAAGCGTAAGCGGGGGACCCAAAAAGGAGGATCTGGGAGGCTCTGTGCAAAACCACTGCACTACAGGTACTGTATGTATGATCTGTTTGTTATTTTAAAAATAATGTAAGCCTTTAATATCACTTTAAGAACAAAAAAAAAACCCAGCAAAAACAACACAAAACTTCAAATACTCTTTTAAAGGATACAGCTGCAGTCTCCTGGGGTTGTATATGTCGCTCACATCCCCCTTACTTCTCAATTCACAGGACAAAGTCATCATTTGTGAATCCCAGTAGAAAGTTATTTTTGTTTTTGCGATTAAAGGAAGTTATTAAAAAAATAATAATTTAGAGCTTGCTCATACCATATGCAGTGACATGCATTTTTTTTTTCCATACAAGATCAACGCAGGTCAATGTAAGGGCATTGCAGTATGATACAGCATAATACACATGAATGCATGTAAAGGCAACACAACTTAATTAAAAGTAAAAGATATAAAAATTAAATTGTCAGTATTTTCACCATTCCAGGAAACTGTCCATTCACAACAGATGACAGGAAAACTCATGCCATTGTGCAGAAAAACGCATCACAATGAAAAGTGCATGAAAGTTCATGCTAATACACACCAATAAACAGTGAAGGAAATATGTATATGATCCCCTGCTGATTTTGAATGTTTGCCCGCTCACAAAGAAATGATCAGTCTAAAAATCAAATGGTAGGTGTATTGTAACACTGAGAGACAGAATAGCAACAAAAAATTCAAAAGAAATGCATGTCTAACAAATGATGCACTGATTTGCATGT
Source organism: Staurois parvus (assembly GCF_062004578.1). Classification (NCBI taxonomy): domain Eukaryota; kingdom Metazoa; phylum Chordata; class Amphibia; order Anura; family Ranidae; genus Staurois; species Staurois parvus. The sequence goes on from NW_028317877.1 coordinate 15,805,856, forward strand.
TCATGAGGGAAATAAGTATTTGATCCCCTTCACAAAACATGACTTAGTACTTGGTGGCAAATCCCTTGTTGGCAATCACAGAGGTCAGATGTTTTCTGTAGTTGGCCATCAGGTTTGCACACATCTCAGGAGGGATTTTGGCCCACTCCTCTTGGCAGATCCTCTCCAAGTCATTAAGGTTTGATGGCTGATGTTTGGCAACTTGAACTTTCAGCTCCCTCCACAGATTTCAGTCGGATTAAGGTCTGGAGACTGGCTAGGCCAGTGGTGGGCAACCTTTTTTTTCAACTGAGCCAAATCTCGCCAAAACCACGATTGAAATTTATTTTGAGAGCCACATTTTTAAAACTGAAAATACATCCCCCATATAGTAATTCATCCCCCATATAGTAATTCATCCCCCATATAGTAATTCATCCCCCATAGTAATTCATCCCCCATATAGTAATTCATCCCCCATATAGTAATTCATCCCCCATATAGTAATTCTTCCCCCATATAGTAATTCATCCCCCATATAGTAATTCATCCCCTATAGTAATTCATCCCCCATATAGTAATTCATCCCCCATAGTAATTCATCCCTCATAGTAATTCATCCCCCATATAGTAATTCATCCCCCATATAGTAATTCATCCCCCATAGTAATTCATCCCCCATATAGTAATTCATCCCCCCTATAGTAATTCATCCCCCATATAGTAATTCATCCCCCATATAGTAATTCATCCCTCATATAGTAATTCATCCCCCATATAGTAATTAATCCCCCATATAGTAATTCATTCCCCATATAGTAATTCACCCCCCCATATAGTAATTCATTCCCCATAGTAATTAATTCCCCATATTAATTCATCCCCCCTATAGTAATTCATTCCCCATATTAATTCATCCCCCCTATAGTAAATCATCCCCCATATTAAGTCCCCAAGTCCCCCCTGTGTCAAATCACTTACCTTTGCTCCGCGCGTTCTTCTTGCCGTGTTCCCGCGCCGTTCTGGTCTTCAGGGCGGACTGTGAGAGGAGAGGAGTTCGTCACGCTGCCCCGCCTACATCCTGACAGCTGCAGAGTCCTGACTTTTGGGGCGGCCGCCCAAGAGGAGGGAGGGGAGCGGGCGCCCGGCACACAGAAGAGCCGCATTTAAGTTTGTAAAGAGCCGCATGTGGCTCGCGATCCGCGGCTTGCCTACCCCTGGGCTAGGCCACTCCAGGACCTTAATGTGCTTCTTCTTGAGCCACGATTTTGGTCTCATCCGACCACAACACTTTCAACCAGTCCTGTGCTTTCTTGAGCAGAGGGACCTTGCAGGCACTGCAGGATTTCAGTTCTTATCGGCGTAGTGTGTTACCAATTGTTTTCTTGGTGACTGTGTCCCAGCTGCCTGGAGATCATTGACAAGATCCTCACGTGTAGTTCTGGGATGATTCCTCACTGTTCTCATGATCATTGACACTCCACGAGGTGAGATCTTGCATGGTGCACCAGACCTAGGGAGACTGACAGTTGTTTTGTGTTTCTTCCATTTGCGAATGATTACACCAGCTGTTGTCACCTTCTAACCAAGCTGCTTGGCGATAGTTTGGTAGCCCAGTCCAGCCTTGTGTAGGTCTACAATCTTGTCCCTGACATCCTTGGACAGCTCTTTGGTCTTTGCCATGGTGGAGAGTTTGGAATATGAATTGTTTGATTGCTTCTGTGAACAGGTGTCTTTTATACAGGTAACAAAATGAGATTAACAGCACTCCCTTTAAGAGACTGCTTCTAATCTCAGGTTGTTACCTGTATGAAAGACACCCGGTAGCCAGAAATCCTGCTGAATGATAGGGGATCAAATACTTATTTCCCTCATGAACATGCAAATCAGTGTATAATTTGTTAGACATGCATTTCTTTTGACTTTTTTGTTGCTATTCTGTCTCATAGTGTTACAATACACCGAACATTTGATTTTTGACTGATCATTTCTTTGTGAGTGGGCAAACATTCAAAATCAGCAGGGGATCAAATACGTATTGCCTTCACTGTACATGTACTTTTGGTATATTGTGGAGAGTTTTATGTATAGTATGGTGTAAAAGAATCCTTAAATATGCATCTGTTGTTTGTAGATAATAAAGTGTACTTTAAAGCTGCAGCATGTTCCATGTGCATAATTCAACAAGACCTCGATTCCGGAAGAAGACCGGGCTATGAATCTGTATGTAAATGGATAGAAAACTGGCTAAAAGTTCATATTCAAAGAGTAGTGGTTAATGATCAGGGAGGAATTTTTTGCACTGCAGAAGCAAATTGGATCGTGCTTTGCTGTTTTTTTTTTTGCCTTCCTCAACTGTGGGTATAGGATTAAAACTTTTTTTTTTTTTTTTTGGTTGAACTGGATGGACTTTTGTCTTTTTTCAGCCAGACTAACTATGTAACAATGGAATCTACAGAGGACAAGGCAGCTGTACATACTAGCACATTATGGCAAACAGCCCCTGTGGTCCAGCATTATTTTGAAGTGTGGTGCTTCAGTTTCACTTTAAAACTCCCTATCCATTTTCTTTTTTGGCTTTTTCTGTCCGGTTGGGCAAATTTCCCTTTTACTTTTTGCCTCAGTGAATCAACAGGAAATGAGAGGAAATCTCTCCAAAGTGAATGGAATTCTAGTCTTAGAGAGTTAGTTTTGGGAACAGGGGTCCCGAGTGGAGGGTTTTCCCCCACTGCTTGCTCCAATGACAGCAGCGGTCACCAGGACATCCAGGGGTGAATCTCCCCAAGAAAAGGTCTATCCTTTCCCTACTTTACCCAAACTAACTTACATGGGACTGACATAAATACCTGATTCTTGGTCATTTCCTGATCATTTCATTTGTAGAGTCAGAAAGTGCGCCAAAGTGTTAAGTGATTCGAATGGAAGCGTGGTGATGTCATCCGGTACGGACAACAGCCGCCATCTTGGTACTCCCGATCCTATACACCTTTTATTGCAGTTTTTTGCTGCAGTAATCTTGCCTGTACTGTGAGTAGTCATTTTGGGTGCTGTTTATAATAAAGTATTACATATTACACTAAGGGAAGTCTTCTTGCTTAAATCTTCCATGTGGGGATACTGGAGGTGATGGAGGTCTGTGGCCATATCTGAAGCATGCCTGTGAGTGTTTGCCAGCGTCATCGGAGAGCACCCCTCTTTCTTTGATTGCTATCGAGGACCATCTATTTGGGATCATCGTTTGAGGTTTTTTGTATGCTTTATGACTCCTTGTGGGTCGCATTTTTGGAGGTGAGCATGCACGCTAGCCGGTGGAGGATTGATTTGATATATTTTCATCACTGGATGTTTCACGGCTTGTGTTGAAGATCTATTGTGTTCCTGTTTTTTGGGACTGTTATTATCCTTTTTGGGCTTATTCACTGTAACACATTATGTTTCTTTTTAACACATCAATTTTTTATTATTATTATCTTGTGTTCACTTGTTTGCTGTTTTTTGCATATGTTGTTTTACACTTGGATGAGGGTCATATGTGCATTCATCTTCCGATTTCTATTCATTTATTTTTTATGAATTATTTTTTATGCATTGAGTAGCGCAGCACCGATTCACTTCTCTTAAGTGATTTATTGATTCCACAAATGTTGCGGGGGGGCTAAAAAAATCCCCCTTTACCAGGGCCAAATTCTCTAATTAAATAATAATGAATTGTCCATACTACTCCAAAGCTGATATAAGCTCTATCACTCATGTAACAATCCCCTGATTTGGATTCACATTCCCAGGACCTTTTCCTGCTTTGGGTTCTTGAAATGCATTGGATGCTTTCTTTTTCCTCACTGGAATGTGTGGAAACAATCAACCCTTTGGACTGCTAAAACATTTGTTTGGCGCTCTTTTTGGCTCAACTACAGGTGGACTTCTCAAGATGGGTAAATCCTAAATCTGGGGGGGGGGGGGGGGTGCTTTTATAGAAAGCTGCTGAATACAAGCAGTTGGGCTTATATGAAGTTTGTTTCTACTATCTCAATGCCTCAATTTTATTTATTTTTTCTTTGATTCTAAATCTTGGCACCCTGTAATCCCCTGTGCAGCAACACTCAAACTGGAAGTGGCAGTAATCTGAAGCACTCAGGCCTTAACTGCATTGCATAGTGCTATCAGGTTGAGGTTGGGTTCACTGCACTGCATTCCTGTGCAAATCACATGCGATTTGTGTGCGGTGCGATTGGAGCCATACATTTTGTATGGCTCCAATCGCACTGCACCCTCACCAAAAACATGCAGGACCCTTTTATTGGTCCGCACTAGAATCAGATTGCATGGGTATTCACACCTATGCGTTCCGATTCTGCACATCGCACTGCCTTTTGCGGACTGCTTTTGGGGTGTTGTTAACTTAATATACATACCCGCAGTGGTTCGCATGAACGGGGTGCAATTCTGATGCGGAATTCGCACAGAAAACGCTGCGAATTCCGCAACGCATCAGTGTGAACCAGGACTAAAAGAGTGAACAGAAAGGGAGAGTGTCTTGCTCTGCTTATCCTGTTGCTGCTTCTTTATTGTCCAGCCCCATACTGAAGGTCAATCATTGTTGTATTATGTTACATAGTTAGTCTGGCTGAAAAAAGACAAAAGTCCATCCAGTTCAACCATTAAAAAAAAAAAATTATAATCCTATACCGACAGTTCATCCAGAGGAAGACAAAAAAAACCCCAGCAAAGCACGATCCAATTTGCTCATGCAGGGAAACAAATTCCTTCCTGATCCCCAGAGAGGCAATCGGATATTCACTGGATTTACAGTGGTTTCAGTCAGTGTGAGCATGCTTACAGGAGGAGAGAAGAGAGGGATGACCTCATCAGTGTGCTGCTGCTCCTTCATTGTCAAATCACAGGCTGGGGTGTTTTCTTAACCTGGTGGTGTTGCTTAAATGCAATGTAACTTGAAGGGATGTCCAGGACTTCACTGTACAGAACTGTATGAATGCCTGGATCAGAAGAATGGGTGACCAGGAATACAACAAATAGTTTTCTAAATTTGCTGACTGCCTGGTGTTCAGTATTTAACTGGACAGTCGAATTTGTGAATTCTGCACTGATTTTCTTCCTCATTTTAATGTTAAATCCATACTCCACTTTTTAATTATTGATTCTCCAAGATAAACAGTATCATACAAGTGTGACATTGCTGCTTTCCAATCATACAATTGCAATAAAAGCTGCCTGGTTTATTTATCTAGATAAACTCTGTCTATAGCAGGGGTGCTCAAACTTTTGAAGAGCAAGGGCCACTTAGGTGATTTAGTAACTGATCACAGGCCACAATGAAATGAAGTGGTTCAGAATTTCAGCATTTTTTTTTTTTGAATAGCATAATGAACATTCTCTTCCTGCAGCTGCTGAATGCTGGCAGGAGGGAGAGGAAGAGAAGCCGGCTTTCAGCAGCTGCAGGAGGAAATTAGAGAGGATCGGTTTCTGTGATGGAACACCTATCACCCCGATTGGGTGATTCCGTCTGAAAAATTCTTCTTTGCCGCTGGGACACAGGACCAAAGTATTATGGCTGGGCATCACACCCAAGACTAGGCGACACTAGGTTAGGTGAAAAAACTGGAACTACTTTGTTGAACAGAAATACAGGTTTTTGTACCCTTCAGAAATAGGGGCAGTCCACACATGAACAATAAAACAAATATTGCACATTGGCATAAACATCCCACATTAATTAGATAACTAGGTGACGTCTATACCAGTCTAATCCCATCATGTCGGAGCCTCCCAGAGGACTAGCCGACAGACAAACATTGGGTGACTCCATTAAGTCAATTAACAATGGAACAAGGACACAGTAAACACATCACATCTTAATAAACAGATTACACATAAAAAGCAGGAGACCTCAGCATCAGGTTGTTTTTGAGCTGATTACATTAAAGTGGTTCTAACGACTCATTGTTTTTTACCTTCATGCATTCTATGCATAAAGGTAAAAAAACTTTCCCTGTGCGGCAGCTCTCCAGTCCCCCCTAATACTCTCCCCTAAGCCCCCTCTCAATCCAGCGATGTGCACTGGAGTCTCAGCTATCTTGGGACTCCCTCTCTTTGGCTGCTGCTGTCATTCACAGCCAATGAGCCAATGAGAAGAGAGAAGGGGGGGGGGCCAAGCCTAGGACACACAGAGCAGCGAGTGCCCCCATGACAAGCTGCTTGCTGTGGGGCACCCAACAGGATAGAGGAGCAAGGAGTGCTGGCGGGGGACCAGGAAGATAACATATGTTCTGAGCCTGAGGGGAGGGGGGGGGGTTGCTGGGGTTCAATGCTATTTGGACACTGAGGTCCCAAATCTGTATCCTGGTCCCCCAGTTCTCAGAGTCTGTGTATTTTGGGGAGACATGGACTTGAATCCGAAGTAAACTGCTCCAAAGGTCCCCCCAGGCACACGCCTCCCAAAAAATAGAGTCCCCTCAGATGCCAGGGCCCATGGTTAGTAGACAAGAGGCTAGCCTGCAGTCCCCTCCAAAAGCCTGTGACCTGGATGGGCCTGTCATAGTTATATATATGCCACACCTCCTGTGTAAAACGAATTGTAGCAGGGAGACCGCACGGGCCCCCTTGAGCATGTGGCGGGGTTACCACTGCGACCCCTGATGCTACAGCAGTGGTTGGGGGTGTGGTTAAAACACATCCCCCTTCCCCAAAACCGCAAATGTAAATGAGCCCTTACTCTCCTGTACATCTGCGGCTTTCCTGCGGGTAGCGGCACTTTACCATAGACGTACCGTAGAATTATATCTTGCAAATGTGGTGCACTTTCTGAAAGCTTGCATTCAGGCTTGATGTACTTGGATGCTCTGGAATGGTGCGTTGGCAAGCTCCGAGGGCCACAGCTTGAGCACCCCTTGTCTATAGGATATGTTTAGCACCTGTAAGGGAGCATCTGATTGAAATTTAGGCTGGCCATACAATTTTTCTGTCCAATTTCCTTTAGATTTATCTTAAGCTATGTAGTGCAAGAGCCTGCCTAATTGGATACAATTGAAAGTGTTGTTTAGGTTTGACCTCCTATTATATGGTTTTTGGTAAATCTAAAGCACTTTTCTGAAGAAAATTGTACAATGCCTGGCCAACCTTAGTTTCCACACCCATGAAAACCTCTACAAAGTATAGGTTTTGGATATGAAAGGCTGTCCATACACTATACAATTTTTTGTCCACTTTCTGCACAATTTCCTGTAGATTTAACTGCAACTATGTAGTGCAAGAGCCTGCCTAATTGGATACATTTGAAAGTGTTGTTAGGTTTGACCTCATATTATATGGTTTTTGGTAAATCTAAGCCAAATATCTCAAGAAAATTATATAATGTATGGCCACTTTAGATTTACCACAAATATATAATATGCGGTCAAACCTAATCCAAACTTTCAATTGTTTCCAATTAGGCAAGCTCTTGTACTACATAGTGGAAGGTAAATCTAAAGGAAATGGGGCAGAAATCGGACAGAAAATTGGGTATAGTGTGTGGCCAGCCTTACTAACTAGCTGTCTTCTGATAATAGGAAACAAAGATCTGTTGCTGGATGGTGTTATTGTATATCGATTTGAAGATAAAAGTTTGTCATTCTAACACTTGTTTCATTGCAGCTGGGCCTGGATATGGAGGAGCTGGAGGAGATAGAAGAAGATGCAGGTCTCGGCAATGGAGGATTGGGACGCTTGGCAGGTATGTTCTATATCTGTTACCCTTTTTTTTCACAAAGACACAACCTGGGCTGCTCATTAGCATGCAACAGTTGAAAAGAGCAGCCAAGTCCTATTGTATCAATATCCTGAGACTCTATAGGGGACCAGTTCAAATAAAAGTAGACAACAATACTGCTAGCTATTGACTAAAGCTGGGTACACAGTCCAAATTTTGCAGGGAAGCCATCTCTACTGGGAGAACACAGTGATTACTGTTAGCGGCTATAGCCGCTTACAATAAACACATGCTATAAATCCGAGATGCTGGTTTTACCAAAGTCAGTCATCCTGCCTATAGTTGGATCAAATCTCAGCTGGTCCCTGCTGAACCGGCCAAGATTCGATCCTTCTATGGCTGGCTTAAGCATACTGCATTGCATTCAGTTTAAGCTTTCCAATGAATTGGGCAACCTTCCCCGTGGTTACCCTGTTCATAAATTCCAGTGATAGAACCAAAATAAAACAAAAATTATTTTGGCCTAAAAAAAATCTTCTAAATTACTTTGTTCTTATTGATTGTAGACTATTTACCTTGCAAATTTTCCCTTATACCCTAATGAGTTGTCAGCTTGTCTACCTTTTTGTACCCTGCTATATACTTTTATTAGAAGTTAAGCTCTTCCACTTTCTGAATCCTCACGTACACCAATCGGCCATAACATTTAAGAGCACTAATCGTAACCCGTCGAGGCATGGACTCCATTACACCTCTGAAGGTATGCTGTGGTGTCTGGTAGCCATGTAAGTTGTGTGGTGGGGCCTCCATGGATTGGGCTTTTTTTTTTTTTTTTCTTCAGCACATTCCACAGATTCTTGATTGAACTGAGGTCTGGAGAATTTGGAGTCAACACCCCAAACTCATTGTTGAGTTTCTCAAACCATTCTTGACCAGGCCACCGTCCATTGTTCTGTGATCCAGTTCTGAAGCTCATGTGCCCATTGTAAGCACTTTTGGTTGTGGACATAGGTCCGCATGGGCACTCTAACTGGTCGGCAGCTATACAGTCCCATAAACAACAAACTGTGATGCACTGGGCATTCTGACACCTTTCTATAGGAACCAGCATTCACTTTTTCAGCAATTTGAGCTACAATAGCTCTTCTATTGGATTGGTCTATATGCGCCAACCCATGTGTATCAGTGAGCCTTGGCCACTCATGACCCTGTTGCTGTTTTCCCTTCCTTGGACCACTTTTGGTAAATCCTGACCACTGCAGCCCATGATCTCACAAAAGCTGCAGTTTTGGAGATGCTGTGATCCAGTCATCACAGTGTTTCTCAACCTTTTTTCATTCATGGTGCCCTTTAAAAATATTTTCAGTCTAGAGGCACCCAAGTCTAAGGGCTCAAACCACACAGTTGAGTCACGTTTTTAGCACCTCTCAATTTCTCCCCTTTTAGCTGCAGAGGCAGCAACCCAATTGTTGTGCACATGCTGTGGACATGATGCTTTGTGGCATGGCAGGAATTATACTCCTGTCGCATTCAGCAGGCATTAATACCTGCCAAATGAGCCCCATTCAGGGTCGGTGCTGCACACTGTTGCACAGTGGTGCTGCATATATGGTGTCAAAATGGGTAGTGAGGAGGTAACATATTGCCTCCTCACTGCCTGTCAAATGCCTCTGAAATGAGATATAACCTTGGATCACTTTTCAGAACAGTGGCAGTCCCTGTTGCTATTGTGAATTATTATAGGGGTCAGGATTAAAAATAACATGCAGACACATAAAAAACACATGCATATAAACATACACACACACCACACAGCCTTTTCAAAAAATGCAGATTTACTCTACCTGGACCTTTGAAGGTCTTGCTTGCTTAAGGCCAAGTCCCGGCTCTCTAGACAGCCCAATAGCCCTGTTTCCACAGTACCGCAGGTAAAGCCAATCCTTACAGATCAGGTCCTCCAGGCACAAGCCCAGAAAGCGCAGATCCAGTGAATTACAAGTCCAGCAAGCTACAGCCAAACTCTAGCCTGTGAGCAGTTGTAGAAACCAATCATAAACTGACTCTTGTTGGAGGCCAACCTGGTCACTGCGACCGGACACTTGTGTAGGGCACAGCCTTTCTCAGCTAGGTTGAACTCAGACAGCACCCCAGTTGAGGAAGGATTGCCTATGGTAAGCTTTTCCACATTTTTAAATTCTTCCATACCTTAATATGTAGATTGTAAGCTCTCTCACCTTTTATAAACACCCTTATAAGGCAAGCCATAGATGATGAAATTTTCTTTCCTACAACTGCGAGTTGCAGGAAAGAAAATTGCTCGATTTCCCCCATTAATACAGTCAGTGTTGATGGGGAAATCCCTCAGACAGGGCTGTTGTGTTATGCCATTGGGGAGCCTTCCTTGCCGACAGGACACAATGATTACTGCTGGCAGCTATATCTGCAGGCAGTAATCCGATGCGAAAAATCGATGAATCGACTTCAGTAAAATTAGCCTGCCCATTGATGAATGAAATCATGGCCGGTCCCTGCTGAACCAGCCAGGATTTGATCAATCTATTTCTGGCTTAATGGATTGTAAGCTCTTCTGCCTTCTGTATCTTCTCTTATAGCTTAATGGATTGTAAGCTTTCGCTTTCTAAATCCTCCTGTCCACCTTCTGTATTGTTCCTCTATAGCTTAATAAGATATAAGGTGGATAATCTTACAACCTAAGGCCCATTTCACACGGGTGTTCCGTATGTCCATTTTTCATCTGTCCGTTTACGGATGAAGAACGGACACCCATGTATTTTTATGGACTAGCGGATGTAAACAAATGATCATCTGTTTATATCCGTTTATGTCCGCATCCGTTAACATCTGTTTTTTTGAACGGAAGAAAACCCTATTTTTCTTCCGTTAAAACGGATGTAAACTGACAAACAGATGAAAAACTGATGTAAACTGACAAACAGATGAAAAACTGATGTAAACTGATGAAAAAAAACGGATGGAAAAACGGATGTAAACTGACAAACAGAAGAAAACTGATGTAAACTGATGAAAAACGGATGTAAAAGGATGTAAAAAAGGTTGGAAACCGATGGAAAACGGATGTGAACTGATCCATATTTTTCATCAGTTCAGTCACGTTTTGTCCAAGAAAAAAATGGAACGCCCGTGTGAAAGGGGCCTAACTTGCAAGCTTTTCCACCTTCTGTATTCCCCACCCTGGCAGATTGGGAGCTACAACAATTTGTAACATTTTATTTGTAATTGTTAGGGTTTTTGTTTTTTTTTGGGTGGGGGTTTAAAGCATTTTTGCAGTAGAATACATCAGTTCATGGCCCCTTGTGTGAAAAGATCCCGGCATGTTCATATAGGAAGATGATTGTCTGTGGTGCTGATTGAGAAACAGACTTTTTTTCAGCTTGTCGTAACCCCTTTAACAATCGAAGAAACCGGAAAAGAAACAATACAAAGAAAAAAAAGTCACCTTATTTACATGCATGTAGCACATCTAATGTACATACACATAAATATCTGTTGATTTATACAGTGCATTCAGAAAGTATTCAGACCCCCTTCACTTTTTTCTTTTTTGTCATGTTGCAGCCTGATACTACAGTTGTTTAAATATTTTTTTTTTCTCATTCATCTACATTCAGTACCTCATAATGACAAAGTAAAAACCAAGTTTTAGAATGTTTGGAAATGTATGAAAATGGAAAAACTGAAATATCACATTGGCACAAGTATTCAGACCCTTTACAACAACAATTTAGCTCTGGTGCCTCCTGTTTCTGTTTGTCGCTGAGATGTTTCTACACCCGAGGTCGTCCACTTGTAGTTAATTAAAATTGACTGGACATGATTTGGAAAGGCACACTGACCCTAGGTTCACACCTAAGGGTTTTCTGCAGAAACGCAGTACAGTCCATTTAACATGATTTCCTATGGGATATGTTCACATCTCCTCGTTTTCACCTGGTGCGTTTTTGGAAATGAACATGGACTTTTTTGAACGCAAAAAGGTGCATTTTTGGTTCTATAGACTTTAATGGAAACAATGCAGAAAAACACGTCTTGTGTTTTTCCTGCATTTTTTATGCATTTTAAATCTGCCTAGCAACAAGAAAAAAAATGAAAGGAAAAAACGCAGGTGCAAAAACACAGCGCAAAACGCAATGCAGAAACAGGTTAAACGCAACCTGCATAGGGGTGAACCTAGCCAGAGTACCAGTTCATACTGCACATTGCATTTGATTCACACAGAAATCCATCCGCATTCCTGTGCAAATCACATGCGATTTGTGTGCGATGCTGTTTGTATGGCTCAAATCGCATTCACTCCAAAATCGTGCAGGATCCTTTTTTTGTCTGCACCAGAACTGGATTGCATGGGTGTTCACACCCATGCAATCTGATTCTGCAAATTGCCCCACATTTGAAAACTGATTTTGGGGTGTTTTAACATACACACCCATAGCGGTTTGCATTATTGGGGTGCTTTTTTGATCCTGAAACCTGTACGAATTCCTCACCTCATCAGTGTGGACTGACACTGCGTGTAGATGAATCAAAAAAATGAATGAGGAAAAAAAAAAGAATTTAAACAAGTGTATATCAGGCTGCAACATAACAAAATTGAAAAAGTGAAGGGGGTGTGAATACTTTATGAATGCTCTTACGTGCACACCAGGAATATTTTTATAAGCATTAGAGTCATTTTGACAAAACGCAGCTGTGTGATCACCAAAGAATTGTTCCATACACAAGCAAGCACTACTTCATTGTTAAAGCTGTAACCGTGCTTAAAATGTATTTATAGCCAAGACATCTTTTGCCGTTTTAGATTGGGAAAGGGGAGGGTTTTAACCTCACCAGTTATTTTTTGTATTTATTTTGCTGTCTGTGTACCTTTTTGGGGAAATTCCCCTTCACTTCCTAATCCAAAGACGCAACAGGAATTTAGAGGAAATCTCTCAAATAAGGGAAAATCCCCACTTAGTCATCTATGGAACAGATATATGGTTGCCACCTCATCCCTTTAAAACCGAACACACATTAATTACATAGGTTCTGTGACTGATTAAGCCCTGGTTCACACTGGATGCGACTTAGCATGCCCTGCGATTTGAAACATGCATGCCATGTCGCACCCTATTGTCCGTAATAGGAGCGGTCCTATCGGTGCGTTTACGACTTGGCCGTAGCCGCACCGATTTCAAAAGTAGTACATGCACTACTTTTGGTGTGTTTTGCATAGACATCTGTATCAGATGTCTTCAAATCGCACCTGAAATCTGCAAGTCACCCGACTTTGAAATCATGCGACTTACAGTGAAGTTTCACGATTTAAAAGTTGGGCTTGATGTGAACGGAGGGTAAGGTGGTAATTTAAACTCACCTAGTACCTTATTTGCATTAAATTAGCCTCAGAACCTGTATACAGTGAGGAACAGAAGTATTTGAACACACTGCGATTTTGCAAGTTCTCCCACTTAGAAATCATGGAGGGGTCTGAAATTCACATTGTAGGTGCATTCCCACTCTGAGAGACAGAATTAAAAAAAAATTCAGGAAATCACATTGTATGATTTTTAAAGAATTTATTTGTCTTGCACTGCTGAACATAAGTATTTGAACACCTAAGAAACAGCAAGAATTCTAGCTCTCAAAGACCTGTTACTGTGCCTTTAAAAAAGTCCACCTCTACTCCACTCATTAATCTAACTTAGGAGCACCTGTCTGAGCTCTTTAAAGACACCTGTCCACCCCACAGTCAGTCAGACGCCAACTACTACCATGGGCAAGACCAAAGAGCTGTCAAAAGACACCAGAGACAAAATTGTGGACCTCCACAAGGCTGGAAAGGGCTGCGGGGCAATTGCTAATTAGCTTGGTGAAAATAGATCAACTGTTGGAGCAATTGTTAGAAAATGGAAGAGGCTAAAGACAACTGTCAGTCTCCCTCGGACTGGGGCTCTATGCAAGATCTCGCCTCATGGGGTATCACTGATGATAAGAAAGGTGAGCAATCAGCCCAGAACTACAAGGGAGGAGCTGGTCAATGACATGAAGAGAGCTGGGACCACAGTTTCAAAGGTCACTGTCGGTAGAACACTACACCGTCATGGTTTCAAATCATGCATTGCACGGAAGGTTCCCCTGTTCAAGTCATCACATGTCCAGGCCCGTCTGAAGTTTGCCAGTGACCATCTGGATGATCCAGAGGAGGCATGGGAGAAAGTCATGTGGTCAGATGAGACCAAAGTAGAACTTTTTGGTCTAAACTTCACTCTTCGTGTTTGGAGGAAAAAGGATGAGTTGAATCCCAAGAACACCATCCCTACTGTGAAGCATGGGGGTGGTAAGATCATGCTTTGGGGGTGCTTTTCTGCAAAGGGGACAGGACGACTGCACTGTATTAAGGAGAGGATGAATGGAGCCATTTATTGTGAGATTTTGAGCAACAACCTCCTTCCCTCAGTCAGAGCATTGAAGATGGGTCGTTGCTGGGTCTTCCAAAATGACAACGACCCAAAGCACACAGCCAGGATAACCAAGGAGTGGCTCTGTAAGAAGCATATCAAGGTTCTGGAGTGGCCTAGCCAGTCTCCAGACCTAAATCCAATAGAACATCTTTGGAGGGAGCTGAAACTCCGTGTTGCTCAGCAACAGCCCCAAAACCTGACAGATCTAGAGATCTGTGTGGAGGAGTGGGCCAAAATCCCTGCTGCAGTGTGTGCAAACCTGGTCAAGAACTACAGGAAACGTTTGACTTCTGTAATTGCAAACAAAGGCTTCTGTACCAAATATTAACACTGATTTTCTCAGGTGTTCAAATACTTATGTTCAGCAGTGCAAGACAAATTAATTCTTTAAAAATCATACAATGTGATTTCCTGAATTTTTTTTTTTAAATTCTGTCTCTGAGTGGGAATGCACCTACAATGTGAATTTCAGACCCCTCCATGATTTCTAAGTGGGAGAACTTGCAAAATCGCAGGGTGTTAAAATACTTCTGTTCCTCATTGTAATTAATATGTGCTCGGTTTTAAGGCTTGGTTCACATATGTGCGGGTGGTGCCGCTGCGGATCCGCATGAAAATCTATGCAGCCGCACCACCCGCACAGAGGAATGCAGACCCGCCGGCGGGTGCCATAAGTTCTAATGGCACGCCGCCTGCACTGGATACCGCAACCGCAATGAGAACCGAGGTTCCCATGCGGGCTGCGTTTTCAGAAGTGTAGGAACTTCTTCTCTGCGTGTCACGGGGCACGGGAGTCCATTCACTGGACGTTTTTACAGCTGCTGTTTTTGGCTTTTTACATTTTTTTTTTTTCTACAGCCAGTAAACCCCCCAGCATGTTATCCTATGTGTTCATGCACACATAGACTGTAATAAACGTTTTTTGGCTGGAAAAAACACCCAGGACCAGTGGGTTTCTAGAGGAGTTTTTTACGCTGAAAAACGCGGTAAAATGCCACAAATTTTGGACTTTTTTATTTAAAATAAAAAACCACTCTAAAAAATGCAAACGCTGGAAAACGCAGCTAAGAAAAAACCTGAAAAAGTCAAGTTTTTAACGTGACTTTACACTGGTAACGTTACCAGCGTTATCAAAACGTCCAATGTGCATGAGTGCCTAGAGTGGGGAGATGTCTGCTTTTATACAGAATATATTCGGTATAAAACTGGAAACATTCATTAAACTGCATAATTGGAGTTCATTTATATTGTGAAATTCTCTGATTGCTTTACTTTTGCATTTGCTGAAGGGCACTTTGTTACTGTGCCAGCTTGGCGCTGTTTCAAGCTGCGTTGCGTTGACTAGTTCTGTTTTTCTCAGTGATGGAGGTTTTTGTCCCATGAGCATTTCTAGACTTCCACCTCTAATTCCATAGAGACAACTGTGAAGCCCAGAAAGTGATTATACAAGGCACTCTGTTATGTTCTGATGGCTTTTTTTTTCTGCCAAATAGAAATGTCTATTTTCCATCTGCTGAAGATCCAAACTTGCTTGTCACCTATACATAAAGACACTGCTTGTCACCTATACATAAGGACACATTAATCCTGTGTCTGAATAGGATCAGCATTCCCAACATGTCACCCTTACTGTGTGTTACAGCCTGGAGTGGACATACGGTCTGTGCAACATGTGCATTTGCGTAGGTGGCCTATCAGGGAAAGCAACCTGCTTCTATGTGGAGCAACAGTGACAAATGTCTGAAGGGGCCCACTTCAGTCTGGGTGTCCTACAGCTGTACACTTCCATTATGCTCCTATTTTCTCTTGAAGCTGCCAGCATTTCAGCAAATATTAATATTCATGAGAATTCAGGAGACAGTAAACAGCTTGTTTGCCAACACAGATCATGTCCACTGCTGCTCTTTTAACAAACTTGCATGGCTGGAAATTTCCGATGCACCAGTATGGTCAGACATTTTCCAGTGTGTGTGCCAGTGACGGTCTAGTAGCTCTTACAGTAGATTTCAGTGCAAATTTACAGTTGCCGTTACAAAAATGGAATGTGGCTTTTAACAAAAGTATAGTATCAGTGTAGTATACTTTGTATTAAAGGGCCATTCCGCCCATAGGAGAATCATACCCTGGCATTTTGTACTTCTAGGATACTCCAGTATGATCCATTCATAATGGCCACAGCAAGCTTGCAGAGTCAGTCATTGAAACATAGATATCTCCCCAGTTGTATGAATTGCCATGGGACCTCAGTTTTGGATATGCTGACCCATTAATGAAATAGAAATAACTGATGTATTTTTGTGTTTTCTTGCATTCTAGCTTGTTTCCTTGACTCAATGGCTACACTGGGTCTGGCTGCCTACGGTTATGGGATCCGATATGAATTCGGGATATTCAATCAAAGGATTATGAATGGATGGCAGGTAACATAATTAAAGTGATTGTAAAGGTTCAGATTGTTTGTTTGCTTTTTTAAATGACAAACATGTCATACTTACCTGCTCTGTGCAATGGATTTGCACAGAAAAGCCCTGATCCTCCTCTTCTCGGGTCCACCACCGGTGCTCCTGGCTCCTCCCCCCTGCTGAGTGCCCCAAGCTGTTTGCTCTGGGGGCACTTGTGCCTGCTCTATCCTGAACTGCCTCTGTGTGTCTATAAAATACAAAGAGCACTGCTCAGCACCTCCCTTAGCCTCTCCCCCCATCACTGACTGTGATTGACAGCAGTGGAAGCCAGTGACTTGCTGCTATGTCTCAGCCAATGAGGAGGGAGAGACCTGGGTGAGCCACTGCTCTCAAGCATATCGCTGGATGGAGATTGGGCTCAGGTAAGATTTAGGGGGGCTGAGGGGGGAGCTGCACATTGAAAGTTTTCTACTTTCATGCAAAGAATGCATGAAGGTAAAAAACCTCAACCTTTAGAACCACTTTAATTTAGTTCTACTAGAAATTAGTTTTTAATTGGTAATATTATGCATACTAAGTGGTTTATAAGAAATAACATTTTATTATATATTACAGGTACTTGTATAGCTCTGTCAATTTATGCAGCACTTTAAATTTATATATTTATTTCAGGTACTTCTATAGAGCCGTCAATTTTACGCAGCGCTTTACATATATATTGTACATTCACATCAGTCCCTAACCCTCAAGGGGTGTACAATCTAAGGTCCCTAACTCACATTCATACATACACATACTAGGGCCAGTTTAGACAGGATCCAATTAACCTACCAGCATGTCTTTGGGGGTGTGGGAGGAAGCCAAGGTACTCGTAGGACACCCACGCAAGCACAGGGAGAACGTTCAAACTCCAGGCAGGTTGTGCTGTGGTTGGGATTTGAACCAGCGACCCTCGTACTGCCAGATTGAAGTGCTAACCATTTAGCCCCTGTGCTGCCCAGATATATATTATACATTCATATCAGTCCCTGCCCTCAAAGAGCTTACAATCTAAGGTCCCTAACTCTCATTCATATATACTGCGCACATACTAGGACCAATTGAGACGGGGGCTAGTTAACCTACAAGCTTGTCAGTGTGGGTGGAAACTGGAGTACCTGGAGGAAGCCTAAACAGGCACAGAGAGAACATGCAAATTCCATGCAGGTAGTGCCATGGTTGGGATTTGAACAGATGACCCTTGTGCCGCTAGGTGGAAGTGTTAGCCACTTATCCACTGTACTGCTCATTGTAATCTTTCACATGTGACCCTGAAATTCTTTCTCACTTTCTTTCCTGGTGATCTGTGTAATCGGGACAGATGGTGTAGAAAAATCTAACATTTTACTGTCTTCACTAGGTCAGTGGACTTCCATTGGTGACATCTGTTCTGGTGACAGTTGTCAAAGTTGTGATTTCCCCTCATTTTGGGGCATGCTACTGAGTGTTTAGCCAATATCTGTGAAATCCAAGCGAATCCACACAGAATACCTGACCATACAGCCACTTGGTATAGCATTCAACCGATGCTTATTTCAGCCTATCATAGATCTCAATAGGCTGCTGGTACTGCATCTGTGCCTCCCGGGCACATGAAAATGTTGAACTTTAGGCTGAACAGCTAGTTTCAAGTTATAAGACAGAATACGGTATGTTGATAGTGCATTCAATTTATGACTTATTGCAGTGGTTACCTTAAAGTTAGGGTCAACATCTTTTTATTGAAAAAAAAATCCCAGCATTTTGGTCACTTGCCTGCTAATAATACTGGCAACAAGCTACATTTTTACCGTCCAAGCCACTAAAATACAGGTCAGGTGGCAACCTCTAATTACTTGATTGTCTATAGTTTGGCCACAGTTCTACTTTAAAGTATTTAAATATTTTCCACAAGCAGCAAATACATTTTGAAACCAACCCTCACTGACCTCTGCAGATGCAGGCACTGTAAAGTAATTCCACATCAAAGTTTGCAGTGGACACTTTATTTTTTCTTTCACTTCTATTTGTATTTCAGCTCCCCTCTGCCAACGGTGAGTTTTCAGCCTGCCAGCCTTAAAAATGCTGCTAAACTCATGTAGGAGAAAAAGCATCTCTGCGTTTTACAGTGTGGAGACTAATGCAGGCCATAGACGGGGAGAAAACCGGCCATTTTTTTTTAGAAAAACGAAAAATTGGTCGTTCAATCAGCCGACGTTACCACCATTGGTAAAAAAAAGTCGGCTGATTTTCGTCCCGTCTACGGCCAGCAATTAATATAATAGCGGTGCCCCTGCAGAGAGCTCCACTATTATATTTGACATTTAAAAGAAGAGGAAATAGAATTTTAATAAGAAAAGAAGAAGAATTAGAAGAAATAGAATATGAATAAAAAGAAGAAATAGAAGATGCAAAAGAAGAAGAAATAGAATATGAAGAAGTAGAAGAAACAGAATATGCAGAAGAAGAAGAAATAGAAGAAGTAGAATATGAAGAAGACATAGAATATGAATAATAATAAGAAAAAGTTGCAACATTGTACCTATTTGTATACATTTCAGATACAGATGTTTCTATTCAGATACAAATAGATACAATGTTGCTATACTTTCAAATGTCAAATATAATATTGGACTGAAATTCTTTTTTTTCTTCTTCTTATTCATAGTCTATTTCTTCTTTTTTTTTTTTCTTCTATTCATATTTTATTTCTTCTTCTTCTTTATATTCTATTGGCTGATTTGGCCATCATTGCCGCGAACATCGGCAGAACAACAAATTTGGGTGATTATTTTCCAGCAGGACCGATAATCCAAAAGGGCAAAAATCACAAAAAACGGCTGACCGATTACCGCACTAACGATCCGAAAATCGGCTGGTTTTTTTTGGGGGTTTTTTGTCGGCCGATTTTCAGCCATTTTTTGTCCCATCTATGGCCCGCATAAGGCTTCATGCAAAGTAAGCACAGTGCAGGTACATAGTTGGGTCAGAAAAAAGCTGCGACCCAACATGGGTGACTTCACTGCTTCTGTTGTGAATGTTAAAGATGAATTGCTCCACGGGGCTGCAGCTGTAGAGGTCATTGAGGGCTTGCTTAAATGTTAAGAAATATCTATAAACTGGCCATGGTTCTACTTCACAAATGTGAGAGCCACAACAAAAATACTTTAAACACTTGCTCTTACAGATTTCCTTATTGTACAATATGGAAATTTTTAAAGCAGCCAGAAAACAATGTTTTTTATATTTGACTCATTCACCCTTTCCCCCCTTACCAATTGGTAGTTTGCATATATGTGGCAGCACAGCGGTGTGTTTTAACATGGACTTTGCCACATCGGATCAGCTGGCATTACTGCTTTGTGCTGGGGGCATGCATACTCAGCACTCCCACCATGTCACCGACTGCTCCCAGTCACTGTTTACAATTGTGAGCTGGTAGGATGAGCTTGTGATCTCTGCAACAGCCAATCATATGACCAGGAAGCCCATGTAGTGCCTCTGGTAATATGACATTTTTAGCGGTTGGCTCTTGCTCACTGGAAAGAGTTAACAATCGTTCTAGATATCAGCCACACAGGGGTGCATTTTTTTTCTGTCAACTGACTTCTAGATTTCCATTGTATGAAGGAGCAGTTAAGCCCAACCAATGCGTATCACTACAGAGTAGAAAGCAAAGCCTGCGTATGTTATTAAAATGTATAGTGTATGTAATTAACATGTATGGTTTCCTTCATGATCATGTATAATTACATACTATATATATATATATATAAGCTATACATAGAAACAATTTTTTTTTAACCACTAACACACATTGCTCACATTATTTGCATCCAGTCGAAGTCTTATGCAGGCCATACATGGGTTGAATTCCGAACAAAGTTTCTTTAGAAAATCGGAAATTTTGTGCGTTTTGTAACCCGATGGCGCCACCATTGATTTACAAATTCAACCGACTGAGCCTTCAATTTCACCTCCTGTTGCTACAGAAAAGAATTTTCGTGGCCAAGAATTTTCTTTTCTTTCTAGGTCACAGCTCATGCTCGTTTCTTTTTCGTTTATATTTCTTGCACGATCCTCCCATCATTCATTCGAAATTTGTTCATTTTTCAAAATATTTCCAACATGCCTGATTACTCAGGCTGGCCATACATTATACAATTTTCTTGAGAATTTTGCTTTAGATTGACCAAAAACAATATGATATGAAGTCAAACCTAAACAACACTTTCAATTGTATCCAATTAGGCAGGCCCTTGCACTACATAGTTGAAGGTAAATCTAAAGGAAATTGGACAGAAAATTTTATAGTGTATGGCCAGCGTTAGATTTGATGGTTACACAAAAATCGTCCATTTCTGTGACCCACTAATGGTTGAAATTCAAATGGAAATTCTTAGAAAAGGTTTTAGAAAGAAAATTCTTTCGGAATTCAACCCATGTATGGCCGTCTTTAGGTTACCTTTGAACAAGCGACTAGAACCGGTGCATATGACCGTGGCAGGAATCTTCTGATTGCTGCAGCTGTTTTCGCCACCTGTGAGCAGCTAGCTGCAGTTACCTGCAGTGATCTCTGGCTGTGCGGACATCCACATATAGCTGTCATTGAAATGTAGAGGGCTTGGTGGCACCAGGTAGCTGCTTACAGGTGACAAAAACAGCTGCAGGAATCTGCTGTCATTAACACCAGGGCTAGTAACCCTTGCGAATGTAGCCTTACACAAGGGGTGGGCAACTGTGGCCCTCCAGCTGTTGGTGAACTACAAGTCCCATCATGCCTCCACCTTTGGAGTCATGCTTGTAACTGTCAGTTTTGCAATGCCTCATGGGACTTGTAACAGCTGGAGGGCCACAGTTGCCCACCCCTGCCTTACACGAATGTATTAAAACATAGTAGAGAAAGCTATACATTCCTCATTATAATCACTTGAGCAAGACCACAATTCTAAGAATCTCACCAAGCAGCCACGTTGGCTGTAGATACTTTTACTGGCTGTACTACTGTTGCTACATAACTGTTTTTTGTTATCTTTGTTCTAAACCAGTGGTCTCCAAACTGCGGCCCGGGGGCCAGATGTGGCCCTTTGCTTGCCTTTTTTTTTTTTTTTATAATTTACTTTTTATTGATTTTCAAAATGCTTACAACAAACAGAGTTGCATAAATCGTAAAATAAAGAACAAAGAAAGAGGCTCATCGATGAAAGGTTTATAGGTACATACAATGTCAGTACATAACAGTGAATTAGCCATCATTTACAGACAAGTGAATAGGTAAATCAGAAATAAGAAGAGCCCACGGTTCCCAAACTGCCTCAAAAGGGACAGTGTTGGAATGTAAAGCAGTGAGATATTCCATTCTTCTAATCTCTGCTATAACCTTCACTAATTCTGATCGTGTAGGAGGCGTAGTAGAAAGCCAATGCATGGGAATGGTTCTTCTGGCCGCTGTTAAAACATGGGAGGATAGTTTCCTGGCAAATTTGGAGAGGCCCGAAAAAGGTAGGCCCAATAGGAAGTGGATGGGCTCAAATACGACAAGAGCCTTTATGAGTAGCTGCAAAAGGTAAAAGACCTCTCTTGCTTGCCTTTATCTGGCCCTAGGGGCGCTGACACCAATGATGGAGCACCAAGCTTCCTACTGACACCATCAATGGGGCACTATTCTTCTCATTGATATCAACAATAGGGCACAATTTCTCCCAATAAAACCAATGATGTGGCACTGATGCGGGGGGTATTTTCTGCTCCCACTGGCCACAGCCCTGCCCCCTTAAAGCCTGAAGGACAGTAAACTGGCCCTTTTGCTTAGAAAGTTTGGAGACCCCTGTTATAAACAATAATGTTCTAATAATAAAGATGAGAGACCACTGATATCTCCTGACAACCACTGTTTATTGGTGTAACATTTATTTCACCATTAATTTGTGTGTTGCAGCATTGTTTTATTAACCTTTTTGTGCCCATTGAGGCCTAGATGCCCAGGCCACCTTTAGCAGTATCTGTATGCATCCTTAAAGTGTTACTAAACCCACAACAGTAAAATCAGTCTGTATATGCAGTAAAGCATGCTTGTTATACTCACTGTGGAACCTAAGGGGTTAATTGTCTGCATTGTGTAAAAAGGCTGTTTGGTCCTGAGTTCTCTGATCCTCCCCTTCTTCCAGTGTCCCCCTGCTATCTCCTGATAAGATACAGTGCTCAGCATAGATGAGTACACCCCAACAGATTGGTCGGAAATTCTTTACTTTCCTTTCAGAATCAGAATTTTCTTTGGGACACTATACCGCAAAATACTGCCACAAATGCAGGCCAATTGATTGCAAACAAGAGTTATTAGTTTGCACACACAAAAAAGTATTTTTCTTAACAAATTCATTCAAGACCATAATGCAAAAATGAATACACCCCAATAAAAGTCTTAGGAACAAAGCTAAATTTTAGACAACAAAATTCCGATTAAAAATTCAACTACAGGTGAGTCTAATTATTCATTAAACAGGTGTCCAGCAGACAGATGATTATAAAAGGATGTTACTTAACAAAGACAACCCCTTCCCATTTCATGCTGTCAGCAATGGCACCACATAGAAGAGAAATGTCACAAGGCCTGAGAAAGACAATAATTTCTTTCCACAAAGGTGAAGGCTACAAGAAGATCAGCAAAGCTTTTCTTATCAGTCAGAATACTGTAGCAAAATGATACAAAAATTTAACAAAACTGCAACCATCTCATAGAGAGATCCAGAAAATTCACAGAAGTTAACACCTTGACAGGAGCATTTTCTGATGAGAAGAGTTGAAGACAATCGCCATGCAAGTTCACTGCAGTTAGCTAAAGAAGTAGAAAGCCAAACGGGTGATTGTTTCCCGTGACACAATATAGCGCACACTGGAGGGGAATGGCATGCATGGGCATCGTCCACGAAGAAGGCCTCTCCTAAATCCCATGCACAAAAAAGCCTGCCTAGAATTTGCCAGTGCCAATGCCGAAAAAGACTTCTGGGACCCTGTACTCTGGAGTGACGAGATCAAGATAAATGTTTTTAGAACCGATGGCTGTATGGCATCACAAAGGTGAGGAGTACAAAGAAAAATGCATGGTGCCTACAGTGAAACATGGTGGTTGGCAGTGTCCTTCTGTGGTGCTGCATGAGCGCTGCTGGTGTCCGGGAGCTGCATTTCATTGTTGGTATCATGAATTCACAGATGTACTGCTCTATATTGAAAGAGAAGATGCTACCATCACTCCATGCCATTGGTTGTTGTACACGTTTCCAACATGACAATGATCCAAAACACACATGTAAGACCACTGTTGCATTTCTGAAGAATAACAGGGTGAAAGTGATTCAGTGGCCAAGTATGTCTTCTGATCTGAACTCAGTCGAACACCTATGAGAAATTCTGAAGAGATAAGTTGAGCATCACTCTCCATCCAGCATCCAGACTCTAAAAGAGGTTGTTCTTGAAGAATGGAAAGAGATGTTGCAATATGTTATTTATTCCATGCATAGAAAACTTGGTGCTGCTATTACAAATCATGGAGGTCATACAAAATGTGGTAGTTTTTGTTTTGGGTGTATTCAGTTTTACTCAAATTAGTTGATGCAAAAATGAAGATTTTGTAATCTAATTTATATCATTAACCTTACTTTCATGTAATGAGCTAAACAAATGTTAAAATTCAGTTTTGTATATTGTGTGGAGTTACTCTGCACATGCTCAGTTTGGTGAGAGCTAGAGAGGTGTGTTTTTTTTTTTTTTTTGGACGGTGCAAGTGATCAGCACATGGCCAATCAGCACTGTCCAGACAGAGGTCAGGGGTTCTGTATCCTTCTAGAGCAAAATGAACACTCCTCCTACAAGCTTTAATGTGCTCGGCTAGACACTGCCTCCAGGACAAGTGCTGAGAACTTCCACCAAAGTGAGGATTTATGGACTCCCCTAACAGTTGTAGCTCTAAATGCTAGGAGTTCTTAAACTGCCAAAGATTAGTAGTAACCAGCTCCTGGCAGCCCCTATTCACTCCCACGATCCTCTCCCGGACTAGTTACATCAAATGTTTCCCCAATAAAAACATCAACCATCCATAATGGTCTCTGTATTTACTAGCCGTTATCTGTACTATCCTGAGCTTGCTTACCTTCAGACATCCTCCATGTACCAGCTAATGTGTGATGACATCAACAAAGGAAACCCCTACCTTCATATGTTACGTCCAATATGGACTTCATCAGAGATTCTGATGAAGTCCTTATCGGGTTAATGTGTAAGCCGGGGTTTCCTTTGATTACATCACTCATTAACATCCTGTATACAGGCTGTAGTGCTTTCTGAGATCTGAAACCATTTTTTACACAATTTTCGGAATTACCCCTTCAGCTTGCATGTGATCACTATGTCATAGCTGTCTTTTTGTATCCCGGTATCATTGACAGCCAACTTGATAGCTGCAGCACAAAGCATTGGCTGGTATCTGTCATTGGGAGAACCTTTTGTTAATGTATCCTGAGCATGAGGCATTGTGCTAAGGGGCATTAACATACATATTAATGGCAGAAAGGTTAAGTATATAAACAATTGACAAGAAAAAACCTTCCCCAAAAATCACAGGGTAGTCTTATACACATTTACTGTATTCAGCATATATTGTCAAAGGTTATATTTATTTGTTATATTTGTTATTTGTTATATTGTTATATTGTGACAAATCTTCCTTGTATGGAATTATTTACTCCTTCTTCTGTGGTGCCACAGGTGGAGGAGGCTGATGACTGGCTTCGATATGGGAACCCCTGGGAGAAGGCTCGTCCTGAGTACATGCTTCCTGTACATTTCTATGGCAGAGTGGCGCGCACTGCTGAAGGTTCTAAATGGGTGGATACCCAGGTTTGTATCTGTGCATGCTAGAACAAAGATCATCAAATGTTTGTCTGTCTGAAATCATGGACTTGTTATATATGGTTTTACCTTAGTTATATTATGTATATAGAAGAATCGGTGTAATATTATTGGGCACATTTGCATGTGTATTCTATTTAAACAATTGGCTTGCAGATAAAACCATTACTGCTTAAGGAATAATTTTTTTGTATGAAAGATTGTTTGGAAGGCAAAACACTTGCGTCTGTGGGCAGCCTAAAGCTGGGGAATAAATCTGAAAATCAATTTTAGCAATAGCAAGCATTTCTGATGTGTGGGAGTGAGCATGATTGCTTTTTAAACCCTATGAAGAACCACAAAAACCAAATGGGACTTTACTGGTACAGAAAATGGACAACCTCATATTATTGTATAAAAACATGTTTATTGAAACATATTTTCCAAAAATGTACCTTTAAAAACTGTATTTTAGCTAGTCAGCCCAATAGTTTACAGCATTATATATCATGATATCAAAGTCTTCCAGAGGTCAACGTTGTGATGGACGCGCTGTCACGTGCGTAACAATGCCACACCCAGCTGCACCCTGCACACCGATGTTCCCGCTAGTTGGACCACGATTGACATACCGGCAGCCTGAATGCAATTGTTACTGGGTCAGGTTAATTACGCAATTAACCCTTCACACTGCCACCACCTCCTTTTTATGCAGAGAAAGAGGAAACTCAGCAATACACTAGGATGATTGGTTAATCAACAGTATATTGCTATCTCTACAGACCGGTTATACACAGGGTTAAACACTCATAGTAGCGCTCTTTTTAGAGGCAGGAATTCGTAAATTGCAATTAAGAGCTATAGAAACAATTCAACACTTTCAGAAAGTAAGATTTATTACCAAAAGATTAAAAGGGTGCAGTATGAATATTTACAGAAAGATGTAACCAATATATATATATATATATATATAAAAACATACAGAGCACAGCAAACAGATAACAGAAAGCAGTTTAGGTAAATAAGTACTTGTCAAATAAATGCCTGGAGTTAAGCAGTTTCAAGTCTGATGAGCTAGAAAAGGGATTTCTGGTCTCGCATTGGGTTTCCTTGTTGCCGCGAGATTCTCCTTTGCTTTCTTTCCGATAGATGTTATATCGAACGGTCCTCACTTGTCTGACTGAATACAAAAGAAACACTTCTTTTTTCTACTCAAAATCTCTGCCCACAATGAACAAGCCAAGCCTTATTTGGCAAAGAATTGTTAGGCAGGGACTCAGCATCATACGCTGGTTGCATTCCTGAGGGAGGGGGGAAATCGGAGGAGGGAGACTGATGTGTTTTGGGGAGAGATACCAAAGTGTAGATGTTTGGAGCAGAATGGATGACCGCGCCCATCTCTGTGTAAATGATTGTGACAAACATGTTTCGCTTATTAGCTTCCTCAGGACCCCAAAAGAGTTGGAGGCAAAGAATTCCAATGCCCTAGATGTCACTGTGAGCGGTAATAAAGGGTAGCAGCATCCACACAATAGTTATAATGGAGCCGCCAGCGGGAAAGGACGTACAAAGAGAGCGGTCGCCACTACACAGTGTATTGGTGGAGCCATATGTGGATGATCCTGGTGACTGACACTGAAGAGTTGGTGGACAAATAATTTAGTGATACTGCATAATTATTCATGGGTGGACTTTTTCTTTCTCCACCTTGATGTTGGGATTACCAGACTGCTCCATGGAGAGTGTGCACAGGATATATCACATATGTTTGACATCGGCATGTGGATAGTTTTGCTGTCTGCCTCTTTTGCCAGTGAGTTACCTAGTGGCCTCTTACCTAGTGGCCTCACTGTATGGGGTATGATAGGATTTGGCCGTGTGTGCGGATGTTCATCTATGACCATTTTATCCATTGTGTGGATGCTGCTACCCTTTATTACCGCTCATGGTGACATCTAGGTCATTGGACTTCTTTTCCTTAAACTCTTTCGGAGTCCTGAGGAAGCTAATAAGCGAAACACGTTGACCACTGGAGGACTTTGACGTCATGATATATAATACTGTAAACTATTGGGCTGACTAGCTAAAATACTGTTTTTTTTTAATGCTAAATTTTTGGAAGATATGTTTCAATAAACATGTTTTTATACCATAATATGAGGTTGTCCTTTTTCTGTACCAGTAAAGTCCCATTTGGTTTTTGTGGTGGTTTATACGATATATGAGGGATGAGGTTTGTTTGCAGTCTGGTTTATATAATGGTGCTTTTTAAACCCATTGATTTAACAGTTTCCCAATACAGTTACATTCAGGACATAACTGCCACAGTTGCTTGTTCTCTCAACTGAAATGTCAAGCCACCAAATGGCTTGTGTTATAACTGATCACATGCACAGCGCCATGGCGACTGCAGATCACACAGAAGCTAAGATGGCAACTTTCTTGTCTGTATAAGGATAGAAGGCTTTAGTTCTGTTGTAAAGTAGCCCTAAATGGCACAAGCATCATAAAGGGGCTGGAATAAAGTTTTTTTTATGGCAACATGTGTGCCTGAAACCATTGCTCCACAGAGTATGCTAAGGCGTGAGCTGCAGAAAGTATAATTTAAAGCTATTGAGACCATTCATTTTTGTTTTATAATGAGAGAAATATGGTCCAGGAGAAGCCCATTCCTTGAGCATTTTCCTCACTGAGCTGGAATACACTCAGCTTGTGATCTGCTGTGGTTGCCAGTATACTGTTAAAGGTACCTCAGGCGCAGTTTGCAAATGCAATGCGTTTATGGGTGTGCATGAATGGACTGCAAAATTGCACCGCGTGGGAGCGTGCTGGTTTGAACCTACGCGCTCCAGTGCAATCCCACTGTGAAACTAAACTTTTTTTTTTTCATTGTGGATAGGGGAAGGGAGCGTTCTATACCCCTGTCAGATTTTCTGCCTTGCCATTTGTGCCCCATCGGGGAGATTCCCCTTCACTCCCTGTTCCATAGCCAAAACAGGTAGAAAGAAGAAACCCATCCAAAGTGACGAAATCCCTTGTCACCAGAAATCCCTTGTTCTCATTAGAAGATTTCCTCTGTACTACTGTTCTGGAGATGACCTAGAATTTGGGATTTTCTTTCACTTTCACTTTTGGTGATATTGGTAAACAAGACAAATGGAGAGGGAAATTATTTGGTGAAAAACGGGTACAGACGGGTATTCTAATATAAACTAAAAAAATTTCCTTTCATTATATTTTCACAACTGAAACAGATGATTCTTGAAAATGTTTATTAATATTAAAAGGTAGACAGAACTTCCTGTAATCTTTGCCACCTATAATATCAAAAAGGTGCGCTATTTTCTGTTTGTATGAATGTTTAGATTTACATTGTAGTAATCTGAGTGTATCTGATGAGTGGGATGGTCTTTTGTTCCTCTGCAGGTAGTGCTTGCGATGCCTTATGACACTCCAGTTCCTGGCTATAAAAACAACACTGTGAACACCATGAGGCTTTGGTCAGCAAAGGCACCAAATGAGTTCAACCTGCAAGAGTGTAAGACTTTAATATATTGTCTGTGCTTTTGTCACCTATGTAATGACCTAGTATTGCAGAGAGAGTATACAGAGGATAAGCACATACAACTCAACATGCTGGGTGTTTATTCAGGGGGTTTCGGCACACAATAAGGCTGGGAAGACCAGGTCGGTGGAGGTGGGAATAACAAATGGTGGGGCAAAGTACAAAAAAAATTCAAATTGAGGTTTGATGTGCTAGTCAACAGTCCAATGCCTTGATGTCACCCTGCTTAAAGAAAACAATTTTACACTCCTGACTCCTAGTCAAGCATGTAGTGCTCTGTAGAAGGTCTAAGAGGGTGAAGGGTTTGGGATCTGAAGAGCAGGGACAGGTTTGAAGAGAGCCCCTTCACAATCTGTGTAACGGAACCGGTACTCGACCGCACTTGGGTATATTCCGTTATACCGCAGCTTCCCCTGTCCAAACACCATCCACGGACCACACCCTGAAATCCCTCAGAAAAAAGACAGCACCCAGCTCTTCTTAATACAGGAAGCCAACTTCATTTATTTTAACACAAAACACAGGATATATACAGAGGGCAGGGAAACACAACCAGGAACAGGAAATACATCATCAGCCCGCCCCATCCAACCAAGACACAGAACAATGGGATGAAGCACATGGCATAGAACAATAGGCAACCACATGGCAGGGACAATACAGGGACACATGCATCCCATAATAGTTGGCTGGACAGGAATACACAGCACAATGGGGGGTAGCACATGGCAAACAAACAATGGACAGCCATGTGGCCGAGAAGAAAGGAACACACACTATACACAAGACTGGGACATTCACATTTACACACCCTGTACCCTTTAACAGGCACAGGGTGCCTTAAACATAATGGGAATTTGGGAAGATGATACAGAGGTCCCCCCACCCCCAAAAGTCACTCCCGTCACAACCTGCTTTTAATATGTTTTGATTAATGTAAGGGCTAACTTATATGGAACATCTGAAAATTTTTCATGATCGGTTGCAGAATCCTTATGGTTGGTTGGGAAAAATTCCTCATTACAGCTCTGGGGTTCTATGATGCTCTTTCTATACAGTCCTATTGGTTTATCCTTAGAGAAAGATGGACTTTTTCTGTATGCAGCTGAACTGAAAATTGCCCTAATAGCCCTAAGGGAGCAGGATTTAAAGGTTTGGGAGAGCATGTGACCTTCCCCTTGTGTCGGGTGGGGAGGTGGGGTCGGGGGGCTTGTGCTGTGACTGGACCTTTTTTTATGTGGGATTTCTATAGTGTAGAGGCTGCACAGGGGTGTAGACCAGTGAGTTTAGGCAGAATCTCTTAAAGCTCCATAGTGTTGTCTAAGTGGATTGCATCTTGTCCATGATGGGGAGGGGGGTAAGGGTGTAAACAGCTGCCCTGATTCGCAGTACCTTCCTAGAGGACTGGGATGGGGGATACTAGTAAATTCTGCTTATAATATACTGTTCTGTATGTCCTAGTGTTCTTAATTATTTGAAGCCTCCACATTGTACATATTACTACATATATGTAGTTATGACTCCTGTATTATTTTTTTTTTGCTGAAGGTTCATGTTTCCCATGTAAATTGACAAAATTAATTTCTGTGGAATTTGTTATGTAAGTTTGTTTTAAAGGGGCCTGTCACATGAGTCTTTTTGCTGCTGATGACACATCTGCAGTAGGAGACGCTTTCACATACCTGTTTGGCATACAGGTAAATGGAAGGGTCAAAATGCTTTCATTCATGATGTAATATATACAGTATATAATAATGGGAATGCAACATTTAAGCCAGTTCGTGGCAACCTTGGTTCTTCCCCAGAGATCGTAACATATATTGGATTGCAGAAATAGATGACAAGTATATACAAAATATTATAATGATCAGAAGCCCTACAAGCCCCTTCAACATGGTCCCTCGCTGACCTGGCATGCTGCCGAATCTCCCTTGCTAACCGAGGGCAACAAGGGAGAAAACAGGTT
The DNA here is from genome assembly GCF_062004578.1 of Staurois parvus. Lineage (NCBI taxonomy): Eukaryota > Metazoa > Chordata > Amphibia > Anura > Ranidae > Staurois > Staurois parvus. Next base: position 15,836,853 of record NW_028317877.1, read on the forward strand.
AGTGACTAAGAAGAGTCTAAAGCAGCCCATAGATTATGAAATTTTATTTCCTTCCACCATGGGTGTAAAGAAAGAAAATTGCTTGATTCCCCTTTCAATGTCAACCTTGATGTGGGCTGTAGCACGATTATATTCCGCAGGTAGGGAGCCCTCCCTGCTAGCTGAACACAGTGATCACTGCTGGCAGCTATAGCTTCCAGTAGTGATTGCACAAAAAAATAACAGGCTGGTTGTACTGAAGTTGACCAATGAATCGACTGCAGTACAATCAGCGTTCCCATAGATCAGTAGTTCTCAACCTTCCTAATGCTGCGACCCTTTAATACAGTTCCTCATGTTGTGGTGACCCCCAACCATAAAATTATTTTCGATGCTACTTCAGAACTGTAATTTTGCAGTGGGAGGAGTAGTGCCACATCATTGGAGTCAGTGGGAGGAGTAGTGCCACATCATTGGAGTCAGTGGGAGGAATAGTGCCACATCCTTGGTGTCAGTGGGAGGAGTAGTGCCACATCATTGGTGTCAGTGGGAGGAGTAGTGTCACATCACTGATGTCAGTGGGAGGAATAGTGTCCCATCATTGGTATCAGTGGGAGGAATAGTGCCATATCGTTGGTGTCAGTGGGAGGAATCGTGCCCCATCATTGGTATCAGTGGGAGGAAAAGTGCCACATCGTTGGTGTCAGTGGGAGGAATAGTGCCCCATCATTGGTGTCAGTGGGGGGGGGGGATTAGTGCCCCATCATTGATGTCAATGTGGGGGGGGGGGGAATAGTGCCCCACCATTGCTGTCAGTGGGGGGGGGGGGGAATAGTGTCCCATCATTGGTGTCAGTGGGGGGAGGGAATAGTGCCCCATCGTTGGTGTCAGTGGGGGAGGAATAGTGCCCAACCGTTGGTGTCAGTGGGGGGAGGAATAGTGCCCCATCGTTGGTGTCAGTGGGGGGAGGAATAGTGCCCCATCGTTGGTGTCAGTGGGGGGAGGAATAGTGCCCCATTGTTGGTGTCAGTGGGAGGAGGATTAGTGCCCCATCGTCGATGTCAGTGGGGGGAGGAATAGTGCCCCATCGTTGGTGTCAGTGGGGGGAGGAATAGTGCCCCATCATTGGTGTCAGTGGGAGGAATAGTGCCCCATCATTGGTATTAGTGACACTAATGATGGGGCACTATTCCTCCCACTGACACAAATGATACTTACTTTGCTGACCCCTGCTCCAGCCTGGGTTCGCTCCCTCCCTCTCCCATCTACAGCCAGCATACCTAGCTGCAGCAGCACCATCTGCACGGTACAGACACTTACCGGTCAGCTGTCTTCCTTCTCCGGCCGCTCTCCTCTTCACTCGCTCCGGCAGCTCCCTCACTCGATCTTCTCTGATCTTCGTGCTGCTGCTCGGCTCCTCCTCTCCAAGCTCCACCTCCTCGCCGGTGATTGACGGCCTGTATGCCTCTCGTGAGCTACAGTTCCAGCGGGCAATCACCAGCGAGGAGGCGGAGCTGTTCAGTGATCCATCTATGGCCAGCTTAACAGGCCCTATAGCTGATAAGTTGTCAGTATCAGATTACCTATGTGACATGGCCAGGCCTTTTTTTTTTTTCCTCAGAGAATAGGTGCAGGTATTCTCCCTTTTCTGAGTCACCCCCTTGTCTCCACCCCATACCCACCTTTGAGCACTGCCCCTTGGCCTAGGCCTTATATAGTCTTTGGTCCTAGGCCTTTTTAGAGAATACAGAACCAACTATCATTTTGTGGTGCTAAATAACTTGTATGGAATGTGTTAATGATAACAAAAAAGTAGTAGAATAGATCCCATGCAGCCAGCAACAATAGATAACCCCCAAGAAATAAGCGATTGCCCCCATGAGATTAGAGCAAGAAACAATATATCTCCTGGCAGCCAGCATCAGTAGACCCCTTTCTCAACAGTAGATCTCTCCCAGCAATATAAGATCCCCTCCAGCAACAATAGATTCACCACAAGCAGCAATAGATCATCAGCAACAACAGACCCCTTGCAACAATAGATCCCCCCCCCCCCCATTGATAAATCCCCTAGCAGCCAGCATCAATAGACCCTCCAACACACTCCAGTACCCCTAGCCATTAAATCCATTCAGTGATCAAAGTACATTTTAGGTGCATTCCCATTCTGAGACAGAATTAAAAAAAAAATTCAGGAAATCACATTGTATGATTTTTAAAGAATTTTTTTGTCTTGCACTGCTGAACATAAGTATTTGAACACCTGAGAAAATCAGTGTTAATATTTGGTACAAAAGCCTTTGTTTGCAATTACAGAGGTCAAACTTTTCCTGTAGTTCTTGACCAGGTTTGCACACACTGCAACAGGGATTTTGGCCCACTCCTCCACACAGATCTCCTCTAGATCTGTCAGGTTTCGGGGCTGTCGCTGAGCAACATAGAGTTTCAGCTCCCTCCAAAGATATTCTATTGGATTTAGGTCTGGAGACTGGCTAGGCCACTCCAGAACCTTGATATGCTTCTTACGGAGCCACTCCTTGGTTATCCTGGCTGTGTGCTTCGGGTCGTTGTCATGTTGGAAGACCCAGCCACGACCCATCTTCAATGCTCTGACTGATGGAAGGAGGTTGTTGCTCAAAATCTCGCAATAAATGGCCCCATTCATCCTCTCCTTAATACAGTGCAGTCGTCCTGTCCCCTTCGCAGAAAAGCACCCCCAAAGCATGATGTTACCACCCCCATGCTTCACAGTAGGGATGGTGTTCTTGGGATGCAACTCATCTTTCTTTTTCCTCCAAACACGACGAGTGAAGTTTAGACCAAAAAGTTCTACTTTGGTCTCATCTGACCACATGACTTTCTCCCATGCCTCCTCTGGATCATCCAGATGGTCATTGGCAAACTTCAGACGGGCCTGGACATGTGATGACTTGAGCAGGGGAACCTTCCGTGCAATGCATGATTTGAAATCATGACGGCGTAGTGTTCTACCGACAGTGACCTTTGAAACTGTGGTCCCAGCTCTCTTCATGTCATTGACCAGCTCCTCCCTTGTAGTTCTGGGCTGATTCCTCACCTTTCTTCTCATCAGTGATACCCCACGAGGTGAGATCTTGCATGGAGCCCCAGTCCGAGGGAGACTGACAGTCTTTAGCCTCTTCCATTTTCTAACAATTGCTCCAACAGTTGATCTATTTTCACCAAGCTGCTTGGCAATTGCCCCGTAGCCCTTTCCAGCCTTGTGGAGGTCCACAATTTTGTCTCTGGTGTCTTTTGACAGCTCTTTAGTCTTGCCCATGGTAGTAGTTGGCGTCTGACTGACTGTGGGGTGGACAGGTGTCTTTAAAGAGCTCAAACAGGTGCTACTAAGTTAGATTAATGAGTGGAGTAGAGGTGGACATTTTAAAGGCACAGTAACAGGTCTTTGAGAGCCAGAATTTTTGCTGTTTCTTAGGTGTTCAAATACTTATGTTCAGCAGTGCAAGACAAATACATTCTTTAAAAATCATATAATGTGATTTCCTGAATTTTTTTTTTTACATTCTGGAGGGGTCTGAAATTCATATTGTAGGTGCATTCCCACTCTAAGTGGGAGAACTTGCAAAATCGCAGGGTATTCAAATACTTCTGTTCCTCACTGTATATTAATGAAACTGCGCTTGCTGGCTAAAGGGCCCAACATTCTCTCTTCTTCAGATCCTGAAAACTGCAGCGGGCTTATCAGCCAAAATGCAAGCATTTTAATTGCACATGCTTTACACAGGCTTCTATAGCATTTTTTTAAGCTGAGGACTGTTTTTCCTGGGTAAGTCCAAAAATAACAGTAGTCATAATAGTGCCATTGATAGCTGACATCCAGAACGTGCTCTCTGGTGGCACTTTCTAATTGTTTAAGGCGCAGTTGACATTTATACTGGAAAGGATCCTGGAAAGTGATGTCAGTTTTCTCTGCTTTCCCAAGTAAATCATTTGCACATAATAACAGATTGTACACTCAGCACAAATATTCCACAGCCAGTTTAATTGTGTTTGAATACAATAGACAGTGCTGGAGCCCATATCAACCAATTGTGCTTAAGTTTTAAAAGAGTCGTACGGAGTACAGTGGGGACACAGGAATAAAACTCAGACAGATGTCATAACCATTTCCTACTTCATTGTATTTAATACGGGTATTTATATATCACCACCAGTTTACACAGCACTTTACATATATTTATTTTTTATTTATTTCAGGTACTTGTATAGCGCCATCAATTTTCGCAGCGCTTTACATATATATTGTACATTTACATCAGTCCCTAACCCTCAAGGGGCGTACAATCTAAGGTCCCTAAACTTACATTCATACATATACATACTGGGGCCAATTTAGACAGGAGCCAATTCACCTACCAGCATGTGTTTGGAGTGTGGGAGGAAACCGGAGTACCTGGAGGAAACCCACGCAGGCACAGAGAGAACATGCAAACTACAGGCAGGTGGTTCCGTGGCTGGGATTCGTACCAATGACCCTAGTACTGTTAGGCGGAAGTGGTAATCATTTAGCCACTGTGCTGCTCATATATTGTACATTCATGTAATTTTCCGCCGTCAAGGATCTTACAATCTAAGGTCCCTACCTTGTATGTATACATATAAATACTAAGGACAACTTAAGCCAGCCATACATGGATCAAAATTTGCCTGTTCAGCGGGGACCAGACAAATTTTGATCCATGTATTGGCACCCTGGTTGTACAGAAGTCGATCTAGCTAGCAGCGCTGGTCATTGCATTCTGATGGCGGGGAGGGTCCCCATCAAAACACAATATCACAGCAGGAGGATTCCCCCATCCACATTGACTGTGTGGATTGGGAAATCAGATCCTTTTTTTTTTTTTTAATTCAACCCGCTGGTTGAATAAAAATAAATAAAATGACTGTATGGACCGCCATCAACAGGAGTCAGTTACCCTACCAACATGGAGTCTGGAAGGAAACTGGGGTACCAGGAGTAAACTCACGAAAAGCATAGGAAAACCATGCAAACGTAATGCAAGTAGTGTCCTGATTGGGATTCAGACCAAGGACCCTGGTGCTGCAAGGCAGAAGTGCTAAGCCACCATGCTGCCTATATCTAAAACAAAAATAAAGCTTTGGCTACAAAATATACTTAAACTATTTTGGTAGATAATGCTTAACTAAACTAATCATACAGGTTCCCTCTATTTAAATTGTTACCTACAAATACTTGATTTTTTTTCCTGTTTCCCATTAATTCTTTCCTTGCAAGATTTTTCTTTTCACTGCTAACAAGATCCTCCCTGCCCTGCAGACATACTGCCTGGCTTGTTTACAGGCAGTGATTCAAGTACCCTGGTGGCTGTACTCCAACTTGTATGGTTGGCACTGCATTGAAGTGTAATAACTGCATCGGGCCAAAACCAGCTACTGCTATTACTTTCTAAAACACCCAGTGCATGCCATTAGTAAGGAGTATGGGCAATGGAGAGGAGCTCAGTGCCTATAAACACTGGGGTTGATTTACTAAAACTGGAGAGTGCTGAAACGGTTGCAGCTCTCCAGTTTTTTTGTCAGTTTCATTGAACAAGCTGAAGTTAGAAGCTGATTGGCTACCATGCACAGCTGCACCAGATTTTGCACTCTCCAGTTTTAGTAAATCAACTTCACTGTCTGGAAAAACCAGGTAGTATGTCTGCATGGGAGGTAGATTAAGGATGGTCATGAGAAGCACCTGATCTTTGGAAAGATAAAACAAATTATAAAGTGTGTGTGTGGTGTTTTATTTATATATATATATATATATATATATATATATATATATACACACATACAGTTGTGCTCAAAATAATAGCAGTGTGTTGAAAAAAGTGAATAAAGCTCAAAATCCTTCCAAAAGCTTTTATTTCCATACACACAAATGCATTGGGAACACTACACATTCTATTCCAAATCAAAACATGAAGAAAAATATATCAAATTTGTGTTGTTCCTCTAAACAAATTGAAGAAAAGTGAATATTAGACTGTTCAAAAAAATAACAGTGTTTGTATTCTTCTTTACAAACTCAAACATTCACTATATAAACTGAAAAATGTTTGAAGATTTTGCTTTCCTTTGAATCACTTAATTAATATTTAGTTGTATAAGCACTGTTTCTGAGAACTGCTGTACATCTGTGTTGCATGGAGTCAACCAACTTCTGGCAATTGTGAACAGGTATTCCAGCCCAGGATGATTGGACTACATTCCACAGTTCTTCTCTATTTCTTGGTTTTGCCTCAGAAACTGCATTTTTGATGTCACCCCACAAGTTTTCTATTGGATTAAGATACGGGGATTGGGCTGGCCACTCCATAACGTCAATCTTGGTCTGGAACCAAGATATTGCACGTTTACTGGTGTGTTTGGGGTCGTTGTCTTGTTGGAACACCCATTTCAAGGGCATTTCCTCTTCAGCATAAGGCAGCATGACCTCTTCAAGTATTCTGATGTATTCAAACTGATCCATGATCCCTGATATGCGATAAATAGGCCCAACACCGTAGTATGAGAAACATCCCCATATCATGATGCTTGCACAACCATGCTTCACTGTCTTCACAGTGTACTGTGGCTTGAATTCAGTGTTTGGGGGTCGTCTGACAAACTGTCTCCGGCCACTAGACCCAAAAAGAACAATCTTACTTTCATCAGTCCACAAAATGTTGCGCCATTTCTCTTTAGGCCAGTCAATGTGCTCTTTGGCAAATTGTAACCTCTTCAGCACATGTCTTTTTTTCAACAGTGGGACTTTGCGGGGGCTTCTTGCAGATAGCTTGGCTTCACATAGGCGTCTTCTAATTGTAACAGTACTCACAGGTAACTTTAGACCTTCTTTGATCTTCCTGGAGCTGATTGTTGGCTGAGTCCTTGCCATTCTGGCTATTCTTCTATCCATTCGAATGGTAGTTTTTCGTTTTCTTCCACGTCTTTCAGGTTTTGGTTGCCATTTTAAAGCATTTGCGATCATTTTAGCTGAGCAGCCTATCATTTTCTGCACTTCTTTATATGTTTTCCCCTCTCCAATCAACTTTTTAATCAAGGTACGCTGTTCTGAACAATGTCTGGAACGACCCATTTTCCTCAGAATTTCAGAGAGAAATGCACTGTAACCAGCATGTACAACATTTGCTGCCTTCCTTCCTTAAATAAGGGCAATAATTGCTGCCTGTTTTTCAAAGAATGAATGACCTCACTAATAGAACTCCACACTGCTATTATTTTGAACATGCCCCTTTCAATTAGTGATTCAATTACACAGAATCAGCAGCATGCATGTCATGACTGTTGGGTCTGTTGGATTTCTATTACTCTACTACACCTACTAGTAAATTATTTGCCATGTAGAAATATCATTTCTACCAAAAACAGTGATTGATCAGGTTAGTGATGTCTGACTGCCATTATTTTGAACACTACTGTGTGTGTGTGTGTGTATATATGTATATGTGTGTGTGTGTATATATACAGTTGTGTCCAAAATTATTCAACCCCCAATGCTGTAAAGGGGTTTAGGGACTATAGTGTACATTTGGAATTGTATTCAGAATCAAATCCTACAAGGACGTTGTAACTACCCAAATGCAACTAAAATGACATCAATTGTTTATGTAATACAGTAGTAAATGGTTCTTATGTGGTTTCTTCATTGCCACAATTATTCAACCCCTTAAAGACTACCACTCTGAAGAACAGAGGTTCATACAGGTGCTTTCCATCAGGTATTGAAAACACCTGTGGATGTCACCGAGCAGCAATCAAGCATAATAAGCACCAATTAGGCAGCTTTAAAATGACTGTGATACTCAGCTCCTTCTAGACATTTACTGGTGTGGTTACAAACATGGTGAAGGCAAGAGAATGGTCCAGGAAGACAAGAGAAGAGGTGATTTCTCTTCACAGGAAGGGCAATGGCTATAAGAAGATTGCAAAGATGTTAAACATACCAAGAGACACCTTAGGAAGCATCATTCGCAAATTCAAGGCAAAGGGCACTGTTGAAACGCTACCTGGTCGTGGCAGAAAGAAGATGCTGACTTCAACTGCTGTGCGCTACCTGAAGCGTAGAGTGGAGAGAAGTCCCCGTGTGACTGCTGAGGAACTGAGAAAAGATTTGTCAGATGTGGGTACAGAAGTTTCAGCCCAGACAATAAGACGCACACTGCGTAATGAAGGCCTCCGTGCCAGAACTCCCAGGCGTACCCCCTTGCTGTCTCCAAAGAATAAGAAGAGTCGACTGCAGTATGCCAAAAGCCATGTGGACAAACCACAAAAGTTGTGGGATAGTGTTCTGTGGACTGATGAAACAAAATTAGAACTGTTTGGGCCCATGGATCAACGCTATGTTTGGAGGAGGAAGAACAAGGCCTATGATGAAAAGAACACCTTGCCTACTGTGAAGCATGGTGGAGGGTCAATCATGCTTTGGGGCTGTTTTGCTTCTGCAGGTACAGGGAAGCTTCAGCGTGTGCAAGGTACCATGAATTCTCTTCAGTACCAGGAGATATTGGATGGAAACGTGATGCAGTCCGTCACACACCTGAGGCTTGGGAGACGTTGGACCTTTCAACAGGACAATGATCCCAAGCATACCTCCAAGTCCACTAGAGCATGGTTGCAGAGGAAAGGCTGGAACATTTTGGAGTGGCCATCGCAGTCACCAGACTTAAATCCGATTGAGAACCTCTGGTGGGACTTAAAGAAAGCAGTTGCAGTGCGCAAGCCTAAGAATGTGACTGAACTGGAGGCCTTTGCCCATGAAGAATGGGCGAAGATACCCGTAGATCGCTGCAAGACACTTGTGTCAAGCTATGCTTCACGTTTAAAAGCTGTTATAACTGTAAAAGGATGCTGTACTAAGTACTAAGATTGAATGTCACTTGGGGGTTGAATAAAACTGATAATGCTGTGAGCACAGAAAAGACATTTGTGGTTATTTCATTATAACTGTTATGTTATATTTGTCTGACCTACAAGTGCCTCTTTAATGTAAATGTAAGCAAGATGACTGAATGATCAAAAGCAATGTCAAACTGGCCAAAACACTCAATTTCAGTGGGGGTTGAATAATTTTGGACACAACTGTATATATATATATATATATATATATATATATATATATATATATATATATATATACACACACACTCAGTATCTCACAGAAGTGCGTACACCCCTCACATTTTTGTAAACATTTTATTATATCTTTTCATGTGACAACACTGAAGAAATGACAGTTTGCTACAATGTAAAGTAGTGAGTGTGCAGCTTGTATAACAGTGTAAATTTGCTGTCCCCTCAAAAAGCTCAACACAGCCATTAATGTCTAAACCGCTGGCAACAAAAGGAGTTATTTTGAGGGGACAGCAAATTTACACTGTTATACAAGCTGTACACTCACTACTTTACATTGTAGCAAACTGTCATTTTTTCAATAATAAAATATTTACAAAAATGTGAGGTGTGTACTCACTTCTGTGAGATATTGTGTATATAAAATATATATTCTATATGGCTGACTGAGAGGTCCTATCAGCAGCTTTCTATTTTGGTCGGCTCCCTCTGCGGTAGCCATTTAGACAAAGACTTCTGTCAACACATTTTATTAGGAGAGGAGGCAGGGAACATCGGAAGGATTAGAACAGTGAGCAGCTCTTCTGATTATCTCCATAATTCTTGTGCGACTATATAAGGCAAATATGTCAGTTCCAGACCACTGCTATTTAAGGGTGAGCTTTGACAAGGACATCACTTGCCATTCTTTGGAATATACCATGAGGTTAATTAATTATTTAGTGCATGGGAAAAGGTCGTGTGAGTTTCATGGGAAGCAGCTCATTAAATCGTGATATTCCTATGTGTTTTTTAAGATATACATGTTTGCAATTATAGATTAACTGGGATGCAAACATTTAGTTTGATTTAATTTAAGGTAAGTTTTTTCTATTTTCTTTTTTTTTTTTTTTAAGCCCCAGTTTACATATATGCGGCCGTGCGGGTTGTGTTTTGCGTGGACACGAGAGCCCATTCATTTGAATGGACTCCCGTGCCCTGTGACTCACAGAGAAGAAGTTCCTGCACTTCTGAAAACGCAGCCCAGAAGGGAACCTCCGTTCCCAGTACGGTTGCAGTTTCCAATGTGGGCAGCGTGCCATTGGAACTAATGGCACCCGCCCAGGGGCGGACTGACAACTCATGGGGCCCCTGGGCAATAGGGGATAATGGGGCCCCTGTGTCCTTGCCCAAACTCAAAAAAGCCGATGAAAAAGGTACCAGGGGCATCTCATGGGGCCCCCTACTGACCCTGGGCCCTCGGGCAGTGCCCGAGTTTCCAAATGGTCGGTCCACCCCTGCACCCACCCCCGGTTCCGCATTCCTCAGTGCTGGTGGTGTGGCTACACGGATTTTCATACGGATCCACAGTGGCACCACCCGCACAGATGTGCACCAAGCCTTACTGTTGACTGGCTCACTACCTTGATGGCCGAGATATAATTTTTAAGTGCCAACAACTCTACACAAAATAAATATAATCCGAGTGGTCAAAGAACCAGTGAATTACTTTTACAGCCATTGGATGGGGATCCCCTCAGTGGCACCCTGTTCCTGAGACACAATGGATGTAATTTCTCCCACTGTACTATGTCAGAAAGCGGAAGTGACGAGAATTTAATCACTTCTGGTTTCAGTCTGTTGTTAACCAGTTTAGGTAAACTTTGGATCAAACAGATCCAAGTTTGATACAAAGTTCTCAACCACAGAGGAGATATAATAGACCCCAGATGTCTTGCTAAAAAGGACCTGCCTATTGTTATGCGGGTCCGCATTTCTCTGTGCGGGTGGTGCGGCTGCATGGATTTTTGTGTGGATCCGCAGCGGCACCACCCGCACAGATGAACCTAGCCTTAGGGTTGAATACAAAACAGAAAAGACTACCAATGCTTACATGCCCTTTGCACGATGCCTGGACAAGGTCACCCAGAGTCCAGGGCAAAGAAGCCAGACAGTGTCCCCCCCCCCTTTTTATTTTGTGTGAGCTTAGGGGTTGCAGTCACCCGCTTGTCAAAATGCCTTGCATCAGAATGAGCTTGCTGGTGCCCCCATCCATACAGTGAACAACTGCTCCTAGGGTAGCCACCACTCCTGCCCACCCCTTGTCCTGGCCCTGTCTGTAACACTTGTAAAAGTGTCATCTATTTAATCTACATTCTCAGACACATTACAAAGGCACACCACCAGGGACATATTCAGAGGCAGCTGAACACCGCCTCTGGACGCAGCAACACTTTGCGCTGTGGCCGCATACAAACTGTCTGATTAGCTGTGGCTAGTTTGTGTGTTCCCAGAACTCAGCCGAAATGCCGACCCAGCACACTGGGTGTTTCTCAACCAGCGTTCTTTTTGAGGTTGCTAGAGGTTCCCTCAACAGTGAGCAATGGTGGATTGCTTTTTAATCTCACTGACCACTAATGCAGGAGGGCAGATTTGCACGAAGTCACATCAACTCTGTGTTCACAGGTGAAAAAGTTACCTTTGAAAGAAGAGAACACTCTACCCATTGTTAAAGTGACACTATATGATATCCTTATTCTCCAAAAATAATCCACCTTATTGGCCCTGTAATCTACTTTTTAGGAAATAATTTCTTACTGCGGTTGATTTATTAAAGACAAATAGACTGTGCACTTTGCAAAGTGCAGTTGCATTCTGCAAGTACAGTTGCTCCAGAACTTAGTAAATGAGGTAAAGATTCACATTACAAAGGATACACAATAATTTTCAAGGAAAATGTAAAAAAAAAAAAAAAAAAGCATTTTCCCTTGCAAATGATTGGATGATGGAAGTCAGCGGATTCTGCTCATTTACTAGGCTCTGGAGCAACTGCTGTTTCAGAGTGCAGCTGCACTTTGCAAAGTGTACAGTCTATTTGCCTTTAGTAAATTAACCCCACTGTGTCTTTCTGCCTCCTTGTAACATCCCCTGTGAGCTCCTGAATCTCCCACCTTTCCACGTCACTTTTGTTCATTTGGAACAAGCAATGCACTTTAGTTGCAGTCATGTGCACTACTTTGTGCACACTACAACTCCCATAGTCTTTCTAAAGAGCAAGCTATAGGGGTTAGGCAAAAAAATGGAAACACTATTTGATTTGCAGGTGTGACAGTGACAACATTTCACGTTATAATCGGAAGTGATGTAACATTCTTTTACTTCTGCTGTGTGATGAGACACCTAGCTAACAGATGGGAAGCCTCACTTTCGTCATTCGCTGCTTGCGCTGCTAGTAATAGAGTCATGTCAGAGCTTATTGAGCTTCAAAGAGGGCAAATTGTTGGTGCCCGCTTAGCTGGTGCCTCTGTGTCGCAAGGTACAGTATCAAAAGTTAGAGTGGCATATACAAAACGTCATCTGATAGGCATAAGCGCCATCGACGTGGTCAACTGACTGAAAGAGACAAAAGGACATTGTGCAGGATTGTGACTCGAAATAAGAAAACAACTGCTGCAAAAGTGATTGCAGAGCTCAATCTCAGTTCCTTGAAGACTGAGATTGAGCTCTGCAGTCACTTCGTCATTCCGGGTCACAATCCTGCACAATGCCCTTTTGTCTTTTTCAGTCGGTTGACCATGTCAACCACTCTTGTGCTATTTTGGAATTGGGGTTATACTTTTGTCAGTTTTAACTGCTTTCCTGCCGCCCTATAGCAGATATACTGTTACAGGGATGCAGGGGTGCGCAAAATCACGTGTATATATACATGATTTCACATTTCTGGGTAGGGGGGCGCGTGCCCTACCCGTGCCGCTATTTACAGCCTCGGCTGTCAATCACTTGGTACCAGCCAGTGATTACTCGTCGGCACCCGGTGATCACAGAGCATTGCCGACTGAGGGAGAGAACTGTATGTAAATGATACAGTTCCTGCTTTGTATGGCTCTGAAAGCACTAACACAGCCTACTGTAAAACACACAGTTGACCCTTTGATCGCCCCACATGTTAACCCCTTTCTGCCCAGTGCCATTAGTACAGTGTCAGTACTTTTTATTAGCACTGATCCCTGTATTAGTGTCACGGGGATGTCAGTGATACCAAGTCAGTTGTCCGCCGCAGTCCCGCTATAAGTCACTGATCGCTGCACTACTAGTAAAAATTAAAAAAAACGAATCCCAGTATATATACCGCCAATTGTAGACGCTATAACTTTCACATAAAGCAATTCATTTACATTTTATTGAGATTTTTTTTCTAGCAAAGACATGTAGCAGAATACATTTTGGCCTAAATTTATGACGAAATTTGATTTTTTAAAATGTTTTTACTGGACACGTTTAATAGCAAAAAGGCAAAAATACAGTTTTTTTTTTCTCGAAATTGTCGGTCTTTTTTATAGCGCAAAAAATAAAAACCACACAGGCTATAAAATACCACCGAAAGCTCTATTCATGGGGAAAAAAGGACACATTAAAGTAACACAGCGCCGTAACGCAAAAAATGGCCTGGTCAGGAAGGGGGGTAAATCCTCTGGGGGGCAAGTGGTTAACTTATTTCACAAAAAAAATATGGGTTCTTCTTTCTTTTGTCTTTGTATATTCATCAGACTGACTAATACAGCATCCCCCAGCAACCATCCCCACCTCCAGCACAGTCAAAATCATTTGGTTAAATTTCAGTAATCCCTTTCACAGAGTCTCTGGTATGAAACTTTATTGTCACTAAGAAAATGAGCTGTTTCTCTTGTTGATCTGATCTTTGGTGTTCAGCTCAGCAAAACAGTTTACCTTAGCAGGGTGAAAGTTCAACTAGTGATCAGAGCTGTGATCTCAGCTGGCATTGATCCAGCTCACATACTGTTGCTTTAGGTTGAAATGTTCCATGCATATGCTGTAGCAAAGCTCATGATATATCATTCTAATAACACGGACAGGATTTTAGATCTGCTGTGTAAAACACATGACTCTAATACTGCAGAGCTTACATCAAATGTCTCAAGCAAAGAGTTCTTTGGCTCTGGGAAATAGCACAGCTTTTATTATTGAAGTCTTGGGGCTTGCTTTAACATGCAGTAAAAGTTTGCAGGTGAGCCACATTTTTACTGCTCCCCTAATCACTCCCGCTTAAGCTGCAAAAGCCCACTAAACATGACCCATTCACGGCTTTTCAGGTTGAAACAGGCGGTGTGGAAAAGACCTGACACCTCCTTACTGACTGGCAAATTCCATCTGAAAAGCAATCCAATCCACTGTGGAGCCACTTGTTTTCTGTTTGTTTGTACAAACAGGGCTCGTTCACACTTGGCTGTTTTACCAACGCTTGCCAAACGCCCCTTTTTTAACGCTCGGCAACCGCTCTGGAAACGCCGCATGCGCGGTTTAGCGGCGGTTGCTAGACGTTTGCCGATCATTAAAAATGCCCCACAAATGCCTATAATGCAGTTTGAATGGTGTTAACGCCCCGCAACCGCGTTGCAACCGCACCGCAAATGCCAGCGGGGCGTTTGCGGAGCGGCACCATAGACTAAAATAGGAGGCTTCAACGCCTCCTGACTCGACCAGAGGCGTCCGTTTTGCCATGATGCGACGCAAACGCTGCCGTTAGAACAGCACCATGTGCTGTAATGTGCAGAATTGGCAGAGGCATTTGGGAAGCGGTAAAAACGCTTCCCAAACATCTCTCTGCCTCCTGCACACAACGCTAGTGTGAACGTAGCCTAACACATTTTTCTTTGCTACAATCCAATTAGCTTTCTTGCATAGTCTGCAGTTCAACTTCCTTTCTTTCCACGAAGCACACATAAGCAGTGTTATACTTTTTTTTTGTTTGTTTGTTTTCTTGGTTTTTTTTTTTTTTTTTTTTTTTTTTATTGCTTACCAATTTTTTTAATGTCTTGTGGCTGGTTACATGATGCGCTGGGTCATCAGGGGCTGACACTATGATACTCTGCATTTACAATCTTTCCTCAGTCTTCCAGGATTAGTAATCCTGGGTGTCATTCAATTTGGAAAACTGAGGACATCTTGTGGCAAAGAAAAGGTAATGCAGGGACAGCTCCAGATTGAAGCCAGAGCTACCCCCTTTTTCTTTTTCTTTTTTTTTTTTTCTTTTTTTAAACCTCCAGAGGGATATTTAAAAAATGGCTTGAAGTTGTGCTTTAAGTGTTGTAATAGAACATTTTGAGGCTTCATTTAGATGTGCAATTGGGGGGCAAAAATGTGCGGTTGTACCGTGATTTTGCCAGCTACCAACTGTAGCCCCCCCAGCTGTAATGCTTCATACCCATGGCAAATTTTATGTGACATGTAGCAGGCAGCAAGCCCGCTG
Organism: Staurois parvus; assembly: GCF_062004578.1. Lineage (NCBI taxonomy): Eukaryota > Metazoa > Chordata > Amphibia > Anura > Ranidae > Staurois > Staurois parvus. The sequence goes on from NW_028317877.1 coordinate 15,852,196, forward strand.
AATGCTACACTCTAGCTAATGGGGAAGGGCTGGAAATGTCCCATAACTGTGTGCAATGCATGCTGTTTTGATGCATTTGTCAGCAAAAATGGGGTTAAAACAGGTGACGAGGAAGCATCACATCACTTCCTTACCACCTGTCAATAGCCTTTGAAGCGCAATCTGAACGTAGATCAGGCTTCAGTGGAAAGGGTGATTTAGAATCAAGTCTTAATCTACCCCTAATGTGAAGCATGCTGACTTTATAAATAGGATCCATTTGCTTATGAAAAGAGTGTTTGTGTTTTACAGTTAATGTTGGTGACTACATCGAGGCTGTGTTGGACAGAAATCTGGCTGAAAATATATCCCGGGTTCTCTACCCCAATGATAATGTAAGTTTTTTTGTTTTTTTTTTCACTGTATTATAGGTAATCTCTGCCAGGCCCATAACATTTCAGTTTTGATCTGATTCTCCTTGAAATTCAGCTACTGTGAACTAAATACGTTTTTAATGTATTCTTGCAGTTCTTTGAAGGCAAGGAGCTGCGGCTGAAGCAAGAGTACTTTGTGGTAGCGGCTACGCTCCAAGATATCATCAGGAGATTCAAGTCTTCCAAGTTTGGATGCCGGGATCCAGTGAGAACCTGCTTTGGCACTTTTCCAGATAAGGTAAGTTATGCGTTATAGAAGTGTTACTACAGGCTATGATTTCCAGTTTCCCTGGGCCAGGAACTACTATAAAATGTTTAAAGCGGAGTTCCACTAACCCTGTCAAAAAATAAGTCTAAAAAACTGTAGCTGCTGACTTTTAAAAAACAGCCACTTACCTGTCCCTCGGTTGCGCGGTGTGTCCCCCACAGCCCGTTTCACCGGCCGTCCTGTATTCCAGGAGGCCGGCATCTTCAGTGTGGGCACCCGGCTAGACAGCTTGCAGCTTCACAGTCGGGTACCCACTGCGCATACACGAGTAGCGCTGCGCTTCATGAATGGTCCTGTAGTCTTCTGGGACCTGTCACGTGTCCCAAAAGACTACAAGGAGGGAGGGAAGGAGGCCACCTTCCAATTCCGATCGCCTAGGCGATCGGACCGGAAGTGGGAGCGGGTACCTGTCAAATTCGGGTACCCGCTCCCCCCAAAGGTGCCAATCCTTAATGGGGAGCTGGAGATCAGTCCTTAAAGTGGAACTTCCCCTTTTGGGTGGAGCTCCGCTTTAATATCCTCTGGAAAGGGTTATGGAAACTAAATCTATAAAAACTTGGTGTGAAAGAAGAGCCTGCTGTTGTACTGAACTATATTTTGTAGTGGCTTGTAGTCACAGAACGGAGATGCAAGTCTTTCAGGGCCAAATATTTGCAAACCATTATGTAATAAAGGGACTAAACTAACCACTGTGTGTGATTTATGAGATTGTTTTAGCCTTCTGACATGCTGCTTGTGACTACACAAACAAGTACAGTTTAACAGAAGTTTATTTATGGGAGTAGGAAACAGAGAAACATGATGGTATTGGTTAGAAAAGTACCACCTAGCAAGTCAAGTCAGGTCAGGAAAACCCCATTGACTTTAAAGTAGCAGTACAAATGACAGTTGGGAGGCTGTGTTTGACCTGTTTGTGTTGTTGTTTTTCTTGCAGGATGTGCTATTAAGCTGCATTTTCCATTCAAACACAGCTGCATTTAAATGAAAATAAGAATGCCCCTAGACATTGACCCTAATAGTGGCCATCTACATTTCAATAATTGATCATTTTCCTTTTCCAATCTTTTCCGCTAGGAATAATCGATCTATAGTCGACAATCCATTTAATTGTTTAACACATGCAAGTAAGTGGATTTCAATCATAGTAAAGCCACTATATTAATTTTTACCTACAGGTAAATTTATCTCAAAGCTTACCTGTAGGTAATATGAATATCTCCTAAACATGCACCACTTAGGAGATATTTGGGGTTTTTTACAGTCGGTGCATGCGCTCTGAAGGAGTGGCATACCTGAGACTTGCATGCGTGGGAGTGACGTCATCGCAGCTCAGCTAGCCAGATGTCTGGATGGCTTTTGAACCCGGAAGGAAGACTAGGTGAGGATGTAAGCCTCTACAGTGGTGACAATGTGCCGTTGAAGGGCTTAATTTTAAGGTATGTTTTTACATAATGTGCCAGTATGCTATGCATATTAACACATTATGCCTTTACCTTGCAGGGGATTTTTTTCTTGGATGCGGTTTACTATCGCTTTAACCTATGATTGTAAACAATCAATCACATCTGTTTCCACCATGTAATCTCATAATCTGATAGCTCGAAATACTGTTGTATTTATAAACAGAGTACCCCAGCATTGCCAATTGATGCAAAACAATCAATAATATTCTGCCCTGGTCAATCGACTCAGTTTGATCGAATTCAATCTAAATGGAATCTAAACCAATTGGAATGGAAATTATGGCTATTCGATTGTTTTCCGATTCAGTCATTTTGATTGAATCAGACATCAATTGGATAACAAAACTAAAGCGTACGTGGCCATAAACCTGACAACATTGTCTAATACAATGGTCATTGTGCACCACTGAGCTAGTTACAGCTGACTTAAGCACTTCACGTTTAGGCCAATTCTCACATTCCTCTCCTACATGTAAAATACCACATTGTTTTTCTAGAAACCTACTTTGAACCCCCAAATATTTTTTTTTTTTTAAGCAGAGGCCCTAGAGAATAAAATGGGTATGACTGTGTTCACCATTGCGTGCGAGCACGGTAGGACAGGGGCTCTTTACATTTTTTTATTATTATATATTTTATTTTAATTTTTTTATTTTTTTGCGCTGTTTCTTAAAAATGTTTTGATCGCTTTAATTGCTATTACAAGGAACCTAAACATTCATTATGATAACAATAAGCAGGTCCTCTTTAGTGAGATATCTGGGGTCTGGTATATCTCCTCTGTCGTTGAGAACTTTGTATCAAACTGGGATCTGTTTGATCCTAAGCTTACCTAAACTGGTAAACAGACTGAAACCGGAAGTGATTAAATCCTCGACACTTCCGGTTTCTGACATAGTCCAGTGGGAGAAATTACATCCATTGTGTCTCAGGAACAGGGTGCTACAGAGGGGATCCCAATCCAACGGCTGTAAAAGTAATTCACTGGCTTGAATTATATTTATTTTGTGTAGAGTTGTTGGCACTTAAAAATTATATCTCGGCCATCAAGGTAGTGAGCCAGTCAACAGTAAGGCTTGGTTCACATCTGTGCGGGTGGTGCCGCTGTGGATCCGCACGAAAATCTGTGCATCCGCACCACCCGCACAGAGAAATGTGGACCTGGGGGCAGGTGCCATTACTTCTAATGGCACACCACCCGCACTGTTAAAAGGAACCGAGGTTCCCGTGCGGGCTGTGTTTTCAGAAGAAGTGTAGGGACTTATTCTTCCTTGCATGTCACGGGGATGGGAGCTCTCATGCCCGTGCAAAACGTGGCTCGCACGGCCGCATATATGTGAACCGGGGCTGAATAGCTTCAAACATGCTTGAGGCAAGCATAGATCTGTACTTGGACAAAAAAAGTTAGTAAAAATGAAAACCTCCAAACCCCCCACCCCAAAAAAACGGGCAGTCGATGGACCACTCAGTCTTTGTTTCTATGTGTGTGCTTCTATCTTGATAACATTTCCAGTACTATTGCCTTTCTAATGCAACATGTCCTTTACAGGTTGCCATTCAGCTAAATGACACCCATCCTGCTCTTGCCATTCCTGAGCTCATGAGGATTCTTGTAGATGTGGAGGGAATGGAATGGGACAAGGTGAGAACAAATAAACGAGACAATCATAGCTGAAATCCAGGCAAACAATTGAATATATAGTTCATATGCACATGTCTACTGTCTTACCTGCTATGGGATTTATAATTCTGTCCAGTAACTTTTGCGATTCATTGACACCTAGGCAAAAGTTGTTAGCTATTGAGCAACATAAGACCTTAGTGGAAAGCATTACCATTTTACATTACTGTTTGTGGGCATCCCCTTGGTTTTTCCACATATTCTAGGCTTAACCATAACGTATTTTTTCATATACCTTTTGGTTTTTTACATGTTTTATCTTCAATTATTATGTTAGTGCATTAAATATAGAGATTTGTAACAGCAATTGTTCACTCTTGATTAGCATTGTGAGAAGGAGAAATAAGGAACAGCCATTGTATAACACTGCAAATAGGGAGCCAAAGCTTTAGTATGTCATTAGAAAATATGGCTACGTGTATGCATAAATTATTACTAAGTATACATAGAAAGAATGCTTTAAAACAGGGGTAGGCAACCTTGTGAGCATTGTGTGCTGAAAAATGTTTTCAAAGAAATTGGGAGTGCCAGTAATATAAAAAAAGTCAACTTCACACGATCAATCACGAAAGTAAATTTGTATTACGGAAATGCTGAAAATGACTTGAATACTAGTAAGCAATGAATATTGAAGTTTGCACCTACACACCTCAGATCACCCAAATTCCTGCACCTTCACCCCTCTGATCAGCCCAATTCCTGCACCTTCACCCCTCAGATCAGCCCAATTTTTGCACCTTCACCCCTCAGATCACCCACATTCCTGCACCTTCAACCCTCAGATCAGCCCCACTTCCTGCACCTTCTCCCCTCAGATCAGCTCAATTCCTGCACCTTCACCCCTCAGATCACCCACATTCCTGCACCTTCACCCCTCAGATTGGCCCCACTTTCTGCACCTTCACCCTCAGATCAGCCCAATTCCGGCACCTTCACCCCTCAGACCAGCCCAATTTTTGCACCTTCACCCCTCAGATTAGCCCAATTCCTGCACCTTCACCCCTCAGATCAGCCCCACTTCCTGCACCTTCACCCTTCAGTTTATCCCCAATTCCTGCACCTCCACCCTCAGATCACCCCAATTCCTGCACCTTAACACCATAAATCACCACAATTCCTGCAACATAAGACTGCAGATAATCCCCGATGCTTGCATCTTCACACCTTAGATAAGCCCCAATTCCTTCACCTTCACAACTCAAATCACCCCAATTCCTGAACTGTCACACCTCAAATCAACTCCAATTTCTGCACATTCACACTTCAGACCAGACCCAATTTCTGCACCATTGCACCTCAGACCAGAACCAGTTTCTGCACCCTCAGATCTCAAATAAGGACAAGTTCTCCACCTTCACACCTCAGATCACCCTAATTCCTGCACCTTCACACCTCAGATCACCCTAATTCCTGCACCTTCGCACCTCAGATCACCCAAATTCTTATATCTTCACACCTCAGATCTGCAATTTCTGCACCTTTACACCTCAGATCAGTCCCAATTCCTGCACCACTAAATTAGCTTGGGGCATCTGACTGATCCTATGATTGTACCTAGCCTATCTGATGAGGGGGTGCAGTATAAAATGTAAGGGGGCAAAGGATTGGTTGGTCAGCAGGGCAAAGGATAGTGTCGGCAGTTTGTAGGGCATTGTACAGAGGCCAGCAGGGCACAGGTTGGGAGGTCAGAAGAGGAGCATACAGGGCTCAGCAAAACACAGTCCAGCTGGTTGGACAACAGGGGTAAGCAGGTCAAAGGACAGGGGTTAGTAGGGTAGAGGACAGGGGGTCAGCAGGATAGTGGATAGTGGTGCAGGGGACGGGTTAGCAGGGCAGAGGATGGGGTCACCAAGGCATAAGATAGGGGTCAGCAGAGCAAAAAACAAGGGTCAGCAGAGCAGAGGATGAGATCAATAGGGCATAGAACAGGTGTAACCAGGACAGAGGATGGAATCAACGGGGCAAAGGACAGGGGTCACCAGTGCAGAGGATGGGGTCAGCTCAACTGAGGAAGGGGTCATCAGGAAAAAGCATTGAGTCAGCAGAGCAGATGATCAGCAGAACATAGGATGAGGTCAGCAAGGCATAGGGTGTGGTCCACAGAGCATAGGATGGGCCAGCAAGACAAAGGATGGAGTCAGCAGGAAATAGGTCAGAGTCCGCAGAGCATAGGATGGGGTCAGCAAGACACAAGATGGAGTCAGCAGGAAATAGGTCCGAGTCCGCAGAGCATAGGATGGGGTCAGCGGGGCATAGGACGGGGTCCACAGGGTAGCGGACAGGGGTCAGCAGGGCATAGGACAGGGTCTACATTGCACAGAATGGGGTTAGCAGGGTAGAAGACGGGAGTCAGTAGGCCATAGGATGGGTCTGCAGAGCACAGGACAGGATCCACAGGGTAGAGGACAGGGGTTAGTATGACATAGGATGAGGTCAGCAGGGCATAGAACAGGGTCCACAAGGCAGAGGACAAGGGTTAGCAAGGCATAGGATGCGGTCTACAGTGCACATGATGGGGTCTGCAGGGTAGAGGATAGGGGTCACTAGGACATTGGACAGGGTCCACAGGACACAGGACAGGGTTTGCAGGGTAGAGGACAGCAGTCAGTATGACATAGGATGAGGTCGGCAGAGGACAGGGGTTAGCAAGGCAAAGGATGGGGTCAGCAGGGTATAGGATGCAGTCAGCAGGGAATAGGACTGGCTCCACAGGGTAGAGGACAGGGAAAAAAATGAAAATACTATATATTCCCATAGCCCCCACTCACACACTAGTTTAGCGTGACGTTTGGTGTCACGCTAAGGCACATATTTTGCACGTTGACACATTTCAAGCATAAAGCAGCCCATGTGGCAAATATAGCAAAGAAGGTTGTGCATTCTTTTGAGCTACAAGCTTTTTGCATTTTAACAGCACTTTTGCATGTTTATCAGTGTGTTCTTGCCTGTGCACACAATTGTTAATATTCTCATCGCACGTGGTCCTGAAATAAGCTCCAAAGTAATAGGTGCTGCAACAACAACCGGCTGGACACTGGGACCATGCATAGTGCAATGTAAATATTAGCCCACTTCAAATGTCATGGAAAATACTTACATTGCTCCTTGCGTGTACATAAAAACACCTCTTGCTTAGCACACTGGGGTGCTATTATCAATGAATGGCATTGCAAGCAAGGCGTGTTTGTTGAGCGTTCTCTGAATATTCCTCTTGCTGCTGTCAATCATATCCTATGATGAGGGGGCGGGGCCAAGCCGCATCTATTGTCTGTGGACACAGGCAGCACGGCTCAGAAGCAAGCTCACAGGTGTGCCCCATAGCAAATGGCTTGCTATGGGGGGCACAGTCTGAAGTGGAGGAGCCAGGAGCAGCGGTGGGGGACCCCAGAAGAGGTGATTCTGGCCACTCTGTGCAATTCCATTTTACAGAGCAGGTAAGTATATCATGTTTTTGTGGGGGTTTTTTTGTTTTGTTTTTAATTTTATACTTTACAATCACTTCAAATGCAACAGCTCTCTGAGACTGGTTCTCTGCTAAAACAATTGTTAATTCAACAGAATACTAAATTAAGCCACAGTTGGCTGACAGGGGATCCTATATGGCATGTTATCTGTTCAGGTGATTTATTGTGATAATATTCTTTGTTTTTTTCCCTAGGCTTGGGTCATTACAAAGAAGACCTGTGCATACACCAATCACACAGTACTGCCTGAAGCTTTGGAACGCTGGCCAGTTCATATGTTTGAGAAACTGCTGCCTCGCCATCTGGAGATCATCTATGAAATTAACCAGAAACACCTGGATGTAAGAGAACATATTTGTGCTTTATACTTATCAGTATATGAGAAAGTAATCCGGTTACAGAGCACCTGGAGTAATTGAAGATACCTTATCTTAGTTTTATATTATTGAGCAACAGCAATTTACAAGTATGTGTGTTACTGCATGTCAGGCTAGGGGAAAGGCCAGAGTTATATTGAACTGCATTATGTGCAATGGCTAATTTGAATTTACAACAGACAATCTATGTCCTGCTAAAGACCTAGTACTTTCTCTTTTAAACAGTACAGGCATACCTTGATTTACGAATTCCTCGTTTAATGTAATTTTCGGTTTACGAATGAAAATCCTGTGCCTTTAAAGTGCACTTTATAAAAAGTTTTGAACAGAAGACTTTTTTCTGACCTCCGGAACGGATTAATTGGTTTTCAGTGCATTTACGTATTTATTTTTAATCATGTCCCCGTACAGTATTTGTGCCTTTAAATTGCACTTTATAAAGCGTTTTGAACAGATAAAAGACTTTTTTTTTTTTTTTTTTTTTCTGACCTCCGGAACGGATTAATTGGTTTTCAATGCATTCCTATGGGAAACTGCACTTCAGTTTGCAAATTTTTTGCAATACGAAATGTCCCGGAGAACACATTAAATTTGTAAACCGAGACACGTCTGTATATCCCAAAATGAGGACACTGGCAAGATCACGGTTTACAGGTGTATTTGTTTACAATTAATTTTCCAGAGAGCACAGATGGTGTCTGATTATTGTATGGCTTTTAATTAAAATGAAATGTGACATGGTCTGAATAGTAGCCAATTTGAGTATTTTTTTTCCATAAGGTTGGTTGGAAAATACATTATCATGTGATTGGTTGTTTAGTTTGCACCAATATTTTTTGTAGCTGTTCTAAATGAGATCCGTTGTTTTTACTGACTGTCTGAAGAGTAGATACGACAAGGGAATAAGAGCACCTGTCCTTTTACTTGAATTGTCGAATTAGAAATTGATAAGCAGCAATGTTGGCTTGTATTGTATTGTGAAAGCAGTGTCCAGACAAGGTAAGCAGAGAGCAAATGACTAGTCACCAGGTTTGCCTGTAGGCTCCCTGCAGCTAATCATCTTCCCATTACTGATTTACCACACCTTGTTTAGCATTATGTAGAGGGGACAGGAAGGAGAACTATGGGCAGCACAGAAGTGATATCAAGTCTTGCTTGGAATCTATTGCAAAAAGGGAGTCAGAGGCAGCAGTGCCTTGGATGATCTCACACTGCAGATATCCAGTGATGAGGCCCAAGAATGCCCTGGTATTTGTCAGGAGGAATTTAAGGCAAAAAGTAACATTTTATGGGCACTGCTTATGTAAAATGTAACATTCCCCTATAATTAACAAAATCTTTACTTTTTGAGTTCAGTTCCATTTTATATGCAGTGTGATATAAGCATGAAAACAGAGGGCAATGTAAGGCAAGCCAAAGATTTTGCTATTTTATTTCCTTCAACCACAGTTTGAAGGAAAGAAAATTGCTCAATTTCCCCATCAACACTGTCAGTCTTGATGGGGGAATTCCTCCCACAGCTCTATTGTGTTCTGCCTGCGGAGAGCAAGGGGAGCCTTCCCCATCAGCAGAATACAATGATCACTAATATATAGTGATCGCACAGAAAAAATACCTGACAGGCTATTTGTACTGAAGTCGATTGATAGACTTCAGTACAACTAGCCTGCCCATAGATGAATCAAAATTCATTTGGTTTCTGCTAAACCAGCCAAATTTCAATCTGTCTATGGCCTGCCTTACTCTTTGCAGCAAAGAGGCATTATCTATCACAGCACCTACCCTGTTCACTTTACACTGCTAGGTTCACATTTTTGGAATAAGCGTTGTACATAGAAGGACCTAGCATAATATACAATTAGAGAGCATTGCAGGCAGAAATAAGACATCATTTGTAATTGGAGTATACTACATGCTATTGGTAATTTAATGGATTTTTGTTTCTGCATTTGCTTAGAACATATGAAGTTCAACATAATTTTGCCATACAACATTGGACCTGTGTATTTTACTGATTATTCTTATGCTATTCTTCAGGAAGTGGCAGCCATGTTTCCTGGCGATTTGGATCGGCTGAGGAGGATGTCTGTTATTGAAGAAGGAGATTGTAAGAGAATAAACATGGCTCATCTCTGTGTGATTGGCTCTCATGCTGTCAATGGTGTGGCAAGGATCCACTCGGACATAGTGAAAAATTCAGTGTGAGTATTTGACAAAATAGTTCACTTCTGCATTTAGATTGCTTAAGGGCTCATGTACACTGCAGCTGATTCACTCACATTTAGGAGCTGTTCAGCATATTTTTCAGCAGCCCCTGAACTCACCCTAATATTTTCCTATGTGTCCTTGTACACATCTTCGTTTACAGTCGTTTTTGTACCCAGAAAAAGTGCATTCAGCAGTCGATTTTATAAGCGTTTCAACCGCTAAATGCGGCAAATCACGTTTATAAGCATTTGTGTTTGAAAGTTGATTTTAACTCTTCCAGTTCCCGTTGCTGTCGAGAGGCTTTTTTCATCATGAAAAATGCATGCAAAGTGTTTCCAAGGTACTCAAATGGAGAAAACACTGAACACAGGATGTTCCTACTAAGCTTGTCACACATTGTAATGACCATTTCACACCTCAGCCTTCTCCCACCCTTGGAAACAAAAGATATATTAATGACCATTCACACCTCAAATTCCTCATGAAGACCCCCTGCCAGGTGGCCTTAATGACTCACTCCACCAGACACCTTTTCCACCCTTGGAAACAAAAGAAATGTTAATGAGCAACTCACACCTAAGCTAATCTCAACACCTACTGCTCTCTCTGCTTCTACTCTCTGTATTTCTCTGAAACAGTCTGAAATAGTTAATAATTTACCACTTTTCAGTGCATACTGGGCATTTAGGATGTTCTCCTGTGCTTATCTTTAAAAAACGCTCCTAAATGCAAACGCGCATAAATGTGTTCTGCAAACGCGGCTAAACAGACGGGTTTTTAACCTACGTTTTCCAGCAGTCAGTTTCCATCGTTCAGAAGTGTCCCGTGTACACGGGGCCTAATAGTTACATAGCTGGTCTGGCTGAAAAAAAAGACAAAAGTCCATCAAGTTCAACCATAAAAATATTATTTATGATCACAGGATTTCTTTTAGTGTGTGTTAAAAAAAACATTCTGCGTGGTATATATCAGGGAATGTTATATATGTATATCAGGGTGTGTGGCAAACATTTGCAGCCTATATAGAAGACTTATGGAAGCCACAATGGCCACATTTTTGAGAACCATCAACCAAAAAAAGAATTGCAAGAATTCTATTACAACTGCAATAAATTAAGTATAAGGCCAGGCCTAAAATGACAATTTATTTTCTTAGAAGTAAGTTTCTTCTCTGGTTTTCTGCGCTTATGATTCAGAAGGAAAATTACTCCACTGTGCTCTCTAAATATATTGTTCTGTAGCAATGGTTCAGCTGACTGTTCAGTATTCCAGCACCTAGTCCTTATATGTCTGTTTTGCAATATTATTTATATGTTCCAGCTTTAAAGACTTCTTTGACGTGGAACCACAGAAATTCCAGAACAAGACAAATGGCATTACTCCAAGGAGGTGGTTAATGCTGTGCAATCCAGGCCTGTCTGATATAATCGCAGAGGTAAAATGTCACTTCACCCTCTTCCTCTAGTGAAGCTAACATTAGTTTGAACTAAAATATGCTAAGGATAGGATGGGGCGACTGAGACATGTCCAGCTATTATTTGTTTAACCATTTTCCCTTGTTATAACTATCAAATGTCCACAATTTGCAAATTTGGTAACCCCCAAATGGTACAAAAGTTTATGTAACATTTATCTTTGTGGATTTCCTGTTATAATTACATGTCTTACTCCATTGAATAATGAATTTGTTTTGTTAGTAATAAGTAATTCTAGCCTATATATTTGCAGGCATAGTCCATTTAGAAATCAGAGTATACAATTAAATCATTGCTGGATAGAAACCTGGTACATTTGGTAAAGATGACCCTTTGTTCCACCTATACTCGTGTAAATATGCTGAGATTGACATCATAGTGTTTCAGTATTAACTTATTCAAGAAAAAAAGTGATATTTTTGTCCTAGGTGAAGCCTGTTGGGTTTCATCAATCTCTAGTTTTCAGTATGTCTTGAATACCCCTGCAGCAAGATCTCCCAGCCATAATTCTCAACTTTGTTCTTGTCCACCTGAGAATTTTGGGTGTTCCTGCAAGGGCAACATACAATGAAACACATTGACTGAGGCATTCACAGGCTTGATAATCCTTAAAAGTGACATTTACCAGATTCTTTCAAAAGATTTTTAATAGTAATATGTAGGCATTGCCATACTCTGGGCCTGATGTAGCAAAGTGTCAGTATTAACTGGAGACATGAGCCTGTTCTGTAAGTCTGAATCAGATTGCCACTATAGGGAACATAGGTTCTTTCTTCAGCCATCAGAACCTTAATTATTCCTATTTCTCTTTGCAGAAAATTGGGGAAGATTTTGTAACTGACCTGAGCCAACTGAGGAAACTGTTGAATTTTGTGAATGACGAGAGCTTTGTGCATGATATTGCTAAAGTCAAGCAGGTAAATTAGTGCACATCTATGGAGACAATAACTAGGACTATCGAATGTCTGTTGTCAGAACATCCTAAAAATTTCATATTAACCTTATTTGTAGAAACTCGTAACAAACGATCCTAGTGCAATGTGTAATGTAACTAGCATTAATAATTCTAAAAGACATGATGTCTCATTTTTAGGTTGTTATATCTTATACCTAACCAATCACATCTGTTGTTTTTTATGTTAGGAGAACAAGTTGAAATTTTCTGCTTATTTGGAGAAGGAATACAAGGTTAAAATTAATCCTTCTTCATTGTTTGACGTACAAGTGAAGAGAATCCACGAATACAAGAGGCAGATCCTAAACTGTTTGCATATCATCACTTTGTACAATCGTAAGTATCAAGCCTCGGCTGAGGTAAAGGTGACCATGCACATACCGATTATCTGAACAAAAAGATCGCTTTTAACCTCTGTTAATAGCATTTCTAGAATAATCAGTAAGTAGTGGCAGCATATTCCCTCAGTACAGGTTACCTGTAGTATGATTCTCATGGTACAAGGGCCATTCATTGTATCTATAGAACAGCCAATACTCAGCATTCTTACTACTAACAGTTAGCTACCATATAATAAAATAAGGTATGGCGCTAACATATATATTAGGTGAACAATATTCCAACTGTGATAGAAACATGTAAAAACCTAAAAGTGATATAAATGAATGAGTCCAAAGTCAAGAACAAAAACCAAAGTCCCACACCAGGTTGTAAATCAAAAACAATGGTGCATAAATTGCTCCATGCAGATCCCTTGTGCTCCACCACCATAAGACAATATATTGCACTCACCAACCATCTGTGACCGCTTAATTAAAAGAAGGTCTAATGCGCTTTGCGTCCCCAAGAGTTTGGAACATCAGTGTATCTTCTCAATGGTTTCCCAATTCACTGCATAGCCAAGGTTATCAAGAATCAGAAGAAGGAATGTCTCATAGTATAGTAGATTTATTAAAAAAAATTAATAAAATCAGCCAAGTATCCACTCACATTAGTTGGTGCCCAATCCTTGGCATTAATACACTCAACTCAGGATGCTAGCACTGCTCGAAAGGGAAGGCGAAACATGTAGAGGCAGAATCGCGTCTAGCCACATCCGGATCCGGTGACGTCATTTCCGCTTCCGATTTATGAAATGCACGCCAACTTCCCTGTCTAGCATCCTGAGCTGAGTGTATTAGTGCCAAGGATTGGGCACCAACTAATGTCAGTGCATATTTGGCTGAGTTTATCCATTTTTTTAATAAACCTACTATACTCTGAGACATTTTATTTATGATTATATTCAATTGTCCAATAACTTTTGGTCCCTTGAGAAAGGGGGGATGGCTACTCTTAAGAGCAGTAACTCCTAAACCCTTCCTCCAATTTGGATGTACATACCCTTAAATTAAACCTGAGAGTGTGCACTTTCAGCCCTTATCCATTATATTACTATAGATGGAATATGTTTTGGTAAATACCTGAAAAAAACTAAAATTGCGCCTATGTCCAAATATATATATGGACCTAACTGTATATCCCCACACTTAATTATGATTTTACTTGTAAAATCACACATTTCCACCATCGACTTTGATTGATCTCTGATTTACAAACCTAAACAAGCCTCTGCACAGGCGTCTTCCAGTGTAAATTGTATTTTCACCTGCTGCATCAGCATTCTCGGTCTAATTTGATTACATTATTAAAAATGTGCCCCAGGATATATTCTTGCTTTATATCTGATACCTGGCCTTCTTGATGTTGACTGGATGATTCCTTATGAAAACCTGTATTCTGCCAAGGCACAGGTCACTGGCTGACAGTGAGTGACAGATGAGACTATGGCAGAGTAAAGGTATTTATTTCAGAATTGAACAGCTGAACTCTTATGTACATGCAATTTATCTTTTAGGAATCAAGAAAGATCCATCCAAGGTATATGTGCCAAGAACAGTCATGATTGGAGGAAAGGTACAGTATTCAACTTATTTACTTACACAATTTTGAGCAAAAAAAGAATGAATAAGAGCAAACACCATGCTATTACCCTAAGGGATAGTTCACACTAGCTTTGAAAGCAGGCAGTTTTTTTATGAGCATTTTTACTATGGGCAGCACACAGTGCTGTTCACATTATCAAAACATGAAGCGTTAGCGTAGCATCGCTTCAAAATTGAAGGCTCATGTTGAGTCAGGAGGAGTTTGAAGCCTTTTAATACCTCCCATTCCAGTCTATGGTGACACTCCTCAAATGTCCTGGCAGGCGTTTGCAGTGCGGTTCTGGCTCGTTAATACCGTAGAGTTTATTATAGGCGTTTGTGGTGCAGTTTTAACGCTTATAAAACACCCATACTAAAGCTCATTAACACCTGCCTAATGCCCATACTAACAATATAGGGGCATTTTTGAAGAGTTGGAAATTTTAGTCAAGTGTGAACAAGCCCTAAGGCAGCTAAAATGGTTCAATGTTTTGAATATATCCATCTGGTTAGTTTGCTTTTGGGTTTTTTTGTCTGTTTTTTTTAAATATGTTATGCTCACCCTAAATGCTAGAACACTATTGTTCTTGCTATTCATAATTGTTAACCTGTGAGTTGCCATTATTTCTCATTTCTTGTTCTGCAGGCAGCTCCCGGCTATCACATGGCAAAAATGATCATAAAATTAATCACCTCTGTGGGAAATATTGTCAACAATGATCCTGTGGTTGGGGACAGACTTAAGGTTATTTACCTAGAGAACTACCGTGTATCGTTGGCCGAGAAAGGTTAGTCACTGCATTTTGGGAGAGTAAATGAGAGGATCTGATTGTTTGCTATATGGCGTAAAAATGGATATTCATTCTCACCCATTTTAAGAACACCAGACAAATATAAACACACTCTTTAATCCAGTCATGTATTAATCATGTTTTTTAACCATGGCCAATCAGTGATCACACGAATAGTAGTAAGCAAGATGTGACTTCCTGACATCATGTCTTACTACTTGTAAAATCTGTGAATGATCACGCTAATCACGCCATCAGGGCCCTGATGAAGTCACGTGATTAACGTGACGCAACACATCGGCACATGGTGACGTACTTCTGGTTTGGACGCCATCTTTGTACACCCATGTAACTACACCCAGAACATGAGGTTTGTTCTAATAATGCTCTGAATAAGACTATTGAAATAGCTACATGAAAGGAGAGAGAGAGCCATATTAACAGCAGGAGTGAGCAGTGAGGGGAATATCTGACCAGACCAGATCCATCCACAAAGGAGCCTTCAGTTTATCCACTGAGAGTATTGTCTCTAAATGCGCCTATTGATTGCGCATCTGGGCTCCCTGTGAGCTTCTAACAACCCACAGAGCTACATGAAAGGAGAGATAGAGCCATATTGACAGCAAGAGTGAGCAGTGAGGGGATTATCTGACCAGACCAGATCCATCCACAAAGGAGCCTTCAGTTTATCCACTGAGAGTATTGTCTATAAAAGCGCTTATTGACTGCGCAGTCTTTATAATATTGGTCATTTTACCACAGTATTGGATGGAATATCTACTATTGGAGATATTTTGATCTTCCACACTTATATTGGAACAATATTCTAGCACTGTAATAGCACTACCGGTCACTAACAGTGACTAACTTCACGTCATCACAGAAGTCACTTCATTTGTATGAATTTTGGCACCTTGTCACAAGTCGCTTTATTTTTATAATTTTTATGACAATTTTTATGATTATTGGCATATTTTATTTATCCCCCCCAAGTAGTACAGTGTCACACTATGGTGACACTGTACTGCTAGGGTGACAGTATGTTAAAAAAAATAATAATATAAAAAAAATAAAAATGTAAAAAAAATTTTTGAAAAATTATCATTTTTGGTTATAAACGAATTTGGGGTTTTTTTTACAAAAATTTTATTAAAAAAACCCTTTTTTTTCAAAATGTGTGGACTTTTTCATTTATATAGCAAAAAAATAAAAATCCCAGTGGTGAATAAATACCACCAAAAAAAAGTTTTATCTGTCTCAAAAAAATGGTAAAAAATGCATATGCAGTGTTGCATGACCGCACAATTATCATTCAAAGTGTGATAGCACTGAAAGCTGAAAATTGTCTTGGACTGGATGGGGGTGAAAGTGCCCAGACTTGAAGTGGTTAAACTGCTTGTATAAGTAAAGGGAATATGCCTTCTTTTTGCTTCCCATGTAAAGCAGCAGTCACACTGGAGAGGGAGGGTCAGTGCAGTTTTGCTTTTGTACAGTGCTGTCAATCTAATACTTTGAATATATTTAAAGGAGGAGAGCAGAAAGATGACCTAATCATTGACCAGGCTGTATTGCTAAGAATAGGTTTACAAATAAAATAAAGCAGGACATCCCTCCTCCTTAGCCCCCTAACTCTAACTCCCACCAGGTTTCTAACTATCTCTTTCTGATGATGATGGACTCCCTTTGTATACAGCAATGCTGCACAGATCTTGTCTCAAGCTTCTTTGAAGCAACTTTCTATAGACTTTGAATGTGCTGTACAAGTATTATTGGACTAAGGCCCCATTCAAGGCAGTAATTAGTTACTGAACAGACAGCAGAGAACACAATTTCTGCAGTGATGCTGTAAATCACTGCAGAAGGCCACCACATTCGGGAAAAAAAGAAGTAAACACCTGGGTGGGGAGGTTTAGCTTAGAATAGGTTAGGGGACCAGGGAGGGTGCTGGGAAGACATGGCCATTTAACTAAAATGGAGGTCTGACACATTGCTGTGCTGTTTGTCAAGGTCAGCATAGATCACAAAATTGGTTGAGCTGTTTGCTTGGAATTTAATAAATAAAGCACATAGTCCCTTCTAGCTCTCTCTAAAGATTCTATGATGAACTTAGAGATATGAAAGCATAAGGCCCCTTTCACAGGGCACAGACTGTTTTGATCAGCTGGGGATCTGTCCACTGATCCACTGCTGATCAGAGTAGACTAGGCAGATGACAGATCCGTTTCCACTCAGTCTATGCAGAGCAGACACGGACAGAGCCCACTCCATACTCCAAGAGTGGCTGGAAGTAAACCGACTCGGCTGTCCATTTACACCCGACTGCCCTCCAATCCGATTTGCCTAGACTGATGGGGAGGGATCCCCATCCATTTTTTTTTTTTTTTCCAGACTGTATCTGATTGGAGGTAGGCGCGTATAAAAGGACACAAGTCCATTTACACCTGCTGGTGAATGGACTGTCTGATCAGGTCCACCTGAAAAACTGACAGGCGGATCTGATAGAATCCATCGTGTGAAAGTGGCATAAGGACTTTAATTGTTAAATAGAGAATGCTGAGTCTTGTTTTGTTCTTTGTCTTCCAGTGATTCCAGCTGCTGACCTGTCTCAGCAGATCTCCACAGCAGGCACGGAGGCCTCCGGCACTGGAAACATGAAGTTTATGCTGAATGGTGCTCTGACCATTGGAACAATGGATGGTGCCAATGTTGAGATGGCAGAAGAGGCCGGAGAGGGCAATTTGTTTATCTTTGGCATGAAAGTGGAGGATGTGGAAGCACTTGACAAGAAAGGGTTTGTATTGTGTTATAACTAGAAACTTTTTTGCATTCATTGGCAGCCATTTGTAGACCACTGTCTAAAAGAATTTTGCGCACTGATCCACCAGAAGCACATAACACCAGTGCAGTACCAACACTTGTAACAGACAATCTATGATTTTTATTTTAATTCAAAACATGTGCTTCGTTCAAAGGGACTGGATTTATTGGAGAACTTCTCAAGCCATTTTTTCAGTGCAAGGACTGGAATATTTCTTCAATTTTTTTCGGCAGCCCCCTTAAAATCAGAGTATAAGAATACATAAAGATCTTACCTATTAAAATATAACTCGGGTGTAGGCATGCTTTGAGAGGTAGAGATCACCTGGACAACATAGTAGAGATCAAAGATCACTGGGCGGCGGTGCCATTTTTTTTTTTTTGTTAAGGAGTTGGCTAGCAAGCACCCAATAAAAAGTAAGGACAAGGAGAGCACGGAATGGAGGAAACCTAGCAAAATATAATAAAATTGATGTCACTGTAAAATTATAAACTTGGCCTACCTTAAATTTAGCTTCAGTAACCCCCACAAGTCTGATACAGGAGTCCATCATGAAGGCAGAACCATGGGAACTGTAGGCTGACTTGCTCCACTAGTTTTAGGTCTTGCTGTCTGCTTCGAGTTCTGGCAGGTATAAGTAGTATATAGGGCAGTGTACAGAGGTCAGTAGTAAGTAGGGCAGTGTACAGGGGGATCCGGAAGGATTTTTTTTCCCCTGCAGGAGCAAATTGGATTGTGCTTTGCTGGGTTTTTTTTGCCTTCCTCTGGATCAAACTGTGGGTGTAGGATTATAACTTTTTTTATGGTTTAACTGGATGGATTTTTGTCTCTTTTCAGGCAGACTAACTATGTAAGTAGTAAGTAGGGCAGTGTACAGAGGTCATTAGTAAGTAGGGCAGTGTACAAAGGTCAACAGTAAGTAGGGCAGTGTACGGAGGTCAGCAGTAAGCAGGGCAGTGTACGGAGGTCAGCAGTAAGCAGGGCAGTGTACGGAGGTCAGCAGTGTAGAGGAAAAAGTAGGGCACTGGACTGGGGTTAGCAGGACAGGGGGGTTAGGAGGGCACAGTACTGGAGGCTCAGAAGAGCGCAGTATGGGGCATCAGGGTGACGCGATACAGCAGGGTCAGGTGGGCAAACCACTGGGGTGGTCGGGAGGGCACAGTACAGGTGGGTCAGGAGGGTACACCACTGGGGGGAAGGTCTGGAGGGTACACCACTGGGGGTGGGGATCAGGAGGGAGCACCACTAGGAGGGCGGACAAGAGCGTAAACCACTGGGGGCAGGAAGGAGGTCGGAAGAGTAAACCACTGGAGGGGTTCAGGAAAGTTTACACCACTGGATGGGGGGGCATAGAAAAAGTTTCAAAACGCCTTGTTCTAGTGCTGATCCC
Source organism: Staurois parvus (assembly GCF_062004578.1). Lineage (NCBI taxonomy): Eukaryota > Metazoa > Chordata > Amphibia > Anura > Ranidae > Staurois > Staurois parvus. Next base: position 15,871,463 of record NW_028317877.1, read on the forward strand.
AGCCGGCCCTCCTCTCTCTCTCCATACACTACAAGGAGAAGCTCAGGCTCGTTCACACAAGAGCCTGCCTCTGTCGCCTATGACAGCTGCAGGATAGCTCTGCGGGTTTGGGCTTTGCTGGCTAGGACTACTTATGACATGTCTCCTCTTTATTGCGCATCTCTGCCAGTTGGGGTTTGGCAAAGCAGGGACAAGCGGTCAACCAGTGATCAATGGGTTGCCGACCCCTGGTATAACTGTTTTCAAACTATTATAATTAATGCTGGGTATTTGGGTAACCTGAAGACTAAAGCTCTTTCATTTATTTTGTTTTACGTATGTGCTAGCAGTGTTCAGTTCCTACAATAACGCTGATAGGGCCCAATTATGACTATTTAGAGATTGTAGATTATATACCCTTTTCCCTACCAGGTATATAAACATGAATAGAAGCATTAACTCTACATAGTTGCTATCCTAGCAACATTGAATGTAATGTTATAATTATATTCAATCAATAACTATAATTTTCTTAACCTGACAAATAGTTCCAATATGAATTCTTGTATATGTGACAAATGGGGCCTTTCTGTGTATTGTTTGTGTGCCGAACACCACCATCTGGCAGTTTCCAGACGGACTATCCCTAGACATTGCTTTGTTTTAGCTTAGAAAGTGTGCACCTCAACCTCTGCTAGCAGTAGTTGTTAGTGTCAGCCCTTTTTTTGTAGCCGGTATAAAATTAGATCTGTTTTAATGTGCATTTAAATAAAATACAAAAATATTCAAAACATTCAGTGGGTTTTTTTTTCTTCTCATTTCATTTTATTCTCTTTAGATACAATGCAAAAGAGTACTATGATAGAATCCCAGAGCTTCGGGAAGTGATCAATCAGATCAGAGATGGCCGCTTTTCTCCAACAGAACCAGATCTTTTCAAGGATATCGTCAATATGTTAATGAATCATGACAGGTAAACAGATTAAGAATCAAATAATTATATTTCAGTGTGTTTAAAGCTGGACTCCAGTGAGATAAAAACAGCACTAGTTACATGTATTTGGTAAAAACCATTAGTGAATCAGCAGTTTCAAAACTGATATTTCAGTATTTAGTATACACTATGTTGCCAAAAGTATTGGGACACCCCTCCAAATTATTGGATTCAGGTGTGCCAATCACCTCCATGGCCACAGCTGTATAAAATCAAGCACCTAGGCATGCAGACTGCTTCTACAAACATTTGTGAAAGAATGGGTCGCTCTCAGGAGCTCAGTGAATTCAAGCGTGGTACCGTGATAGGTTGCCACCTGTGCAATAAGTCCATCTGTGAAATTTCCTTGCTATTAAATATTCCTTGGTCAACTGTTAGTGGTAATATAACAAAGTGGAAGCAACTGGGAACAACAGCAACTCAGCCACGAAGTGGTAGGCCACGTAAAATGACAGAGCGGGGTCAGTGCATGCTGGAGCACACAGTGTGCAGAAGTTGCCAACTATCTGCAGAGTCAATAGCTAAAGACCTCAAAACTTCATGTTACCTTCAGATTAGCACAACAACAGTGCGTAGAGAGCTTAATTGAATGGTTTTCCATGGCCAAGCACCTGCATCTAAGCCTTGCATCACTAAGTGCCGATGCAGTGGTGTAAAGCACGCCACCACTGGACTCTAGAACAGTGGAGACGTGTTCTCTGGAGTGACAAATCACATTTCTCTGTCTGGCAATCCGATGGACATTTCTGGGTTTGGCAGTTGCCAGGAGAACGTTGCTTGTACCAAGTGTAAATTTTAGTGGAGGGGGGATTATGGCATGGGGTTGTTTTTTAGGGGTCAGGCTTGTTTTTTAAGGGTCGGGCTTTCCAGTGAAGGGAATTCTTAAGGCGTCAGCATAGCAAGACATTTAGGACAATTTCATGCTCCCAACTTTGTGGGAACAGTTTGGGGATGGCCGCTTCCTGTTCCAATATGACTGCGCACCAGTGCACAAAGCAGGGACCATAATGACATGGATGAGCGAGTTTAGTGTGGAGGAACTTGACTGACCTGCACAGCCCCCTGACCTCAACCCGATTAGAACACCTTTGGGATGAATTAGAGCAGAGACTGCGTGCCAGGCCTTCTCATCCGACATCAGTGCCTGATCAAATTTGGAAGAATGGTCATACATTCCATAGACATACTCCTTAACCTTGCGGACAGCCTTCCTAGAAGAGTTGAAGCTGTTATAGCTGCAAAGGGTGGGCCAACTCAATATTGAACCCTATGGACTATGACTGGGATTCCATTAATATTCATGTGCGTGTAAAGGCAGGCATCCCAATACTTCTGACAATATAGAGTATGTCTGAGAGTCAAACTACCTGATTATTTACTATATCAGTCAGTGACACGTTTGATGAGATCTCATCACTTGAGTTCCTGAGTCTCGCATGCCTGATCAGACCAATATGATGAGTTCTCACTCTGCCTGTTGGATTTTAAAGTAAATGTAAACCCAAAAACAAAAAAATACTGTGCAGCTTACCAGTACTTAGAATATGACTATATTAAGTTTTTTTATCAGACTTTTTAAACTTTATTTTCATCTGGTATTTCTGCCATTAACAGACTTCCTGTCCTAGGATGATAACACTCATTCACCCTTCTGTGTCAGCACAAAAACAGGACTATGGAACCCCACACCTCTCCTAGTGTCCATAACATAGAGGCATGGTTCTGTAAACCTCAGTGAACAATGTAATTGATAAGCCAACACAGTCAGGGAGCATAAGAAGTTAACAGCTGACAAGATTTCTGTAAAGATCAACCGGCAATTTTTTGAACTCTTCATACAGATATTGCAAAACACTTTCAATGGTAGATTTAAGAGACAAAGAGGGACCAAATGTGATAAATGCATTATTGTTGTTTACATACATTTTAATTTGATTTTATATTATGGCGAATACAACAGGAGAAGATGGAACACAAAAAGGCCTCAAAATCCCAGGTGGACGTTAACAGAGTTGGAAACACAAATGGGAATTATGACAGGGAGATTGTGCTGTTGGAATATGCAACACAAATAAAATGTAGGGACATGAGACCTCCATGTCATAATTCCGGACATCTCTGCATTTGGGATTTTTTGACTGCAACATTTTTTCATGTGTTTCAGTTTTTTCTGTTTCATTCTTTGTAAATTATAATAAATAACTAAATTTTACAGCAAGAGTGGGAACCTTACATAATGTCCACAGCAGGTGTGCAGACCCAGGAACACGAGCAGCAATCCCACCAATAGAGTGCAAGTTGGTTTAACAGCATGCAATGGATTTGTGAAATATTTATCTTTAGGTCTACAGTGTTTTTAGGGAAGTATAGGCATTTATACAAATAAGGTGTTAAAGAGATCTCTTGGAATTAATGATATAAAGCTGCCAAAATACAGAAAGATTTTTAAATTGGGTGTTAAAGAGATCTCTTGGAATTAATGATATAAAGCTGCCAAAATACAGAGTTTTAAATTGGGTAATGAAAACTGTACAGAGAAAATAGTGAATCTCATATTTATATACAGTACATATGCCATCACCCCAAAACTATCAATACCTTGATAACAAACCTAAAAATAATCGAACTGTAACTTCAGTTGTTAAAATGTTCCAATGTTTGCTACACATTTTTTTGATGGTCAAACTTTTTTTTTTTTTTTTTTTGTCCAGAGCATGTGGTTCATCCTGTATGGTTTGGCTACATGATCCCCTCCTATTTAACACCTTATTATTGTAAATGCCTATATGCCCTTGGAAAGCGCTGTAGACCTTTAGACAAATATTTCAAAATTCATCACACATCTGAATCTGAATATCCATTTTGTCTGGACCCTTTAACTACCAAGCAATGACATTATATTTAAGCAAAATATGGTCTTGCCAACTCTATATAATGTATAACCTTTTCATAAAATAAGTTTTTATCGTATACATTCTACTTTTTATAGGTTTAAGGTATTTGCAGATTATGAAGCCTATATTAAATGCCAAGGAAAAGTGGACCAATTATATATGGTAAGCCAGCAGCATTTACTTACACCTATATGTATTTGCGGGCAGCACAATGCCTTTTTACTTACCTCTTAGACCTTGCAGCACTGGGGTCCTTGGTTCGAATCTCATTCAAGACACAATCTGCATGGACTTTGCATGTTCGCCCTTTGTTTGCTTGGGTTTCCTCCAATTACTCTGGTTTCCTGCCACATTCCAAAGACATGCTGATAAGTTAATTGGCTCCTGTCTAAATTAATATGCACATTCAAATTGGCTATGCACATGTGTTATCACATTTTGCATGCTGGTCCCAAGCCCGAGCAATTGTGCAGTGTTGAGGAAGGACCTGGTGACCTGCTTAATATAAAATTGTGTCACATTATTATGGGAAAAGACTTCCAAACGCATCAGACTTTGTGCCCAGAGAGCTTTTCTGTAGATTTGCTGAAAGTTGGCTATGACCTCATGGCGATGTGTATATAAAATAAATAAAAAAATATATATACCGTATTTGCCGGCGTATAAGACGACTTTTTTGCCCTGAAAAACATGCCTCCAAGTGGGGGGGTCGTCTTATACGCCGGGTGCACTTCAGTTGGGATAGATATAGCTGCCATAGTGGCCTCCCGATGCCCGCCCGCCTCATTCTACATACCATCCAGTATCGCGCGGTATCCAGTGCGGCCGCGGCGGGTCATCAGCGTGGCTGCGGCGAGCATCAGCAGCGATACAGGGGTGCCAGCCTTTTCTGCTCGGCGGGAAGCAGCGGCGCTCCGGCCCGCCCCTTGTCTATGCAGAACTCGCACATGCGCACTAGTGCCAATTACAGGGAGATGCAGGGACTGGCCGGAGGCGCTGCGGTCGTGTACAATGGTGACAATGACAGGTACTGTAGTGGCACTAATACTACGGGCACTCATGTGAAACCGGTAACAATAAATGCACACAGGGGTATACTTTTATACATTTTACAACTTTCTCCTCGCCCCCTCCCCCCTTCTTATGCACTCCCTATCCAAATCTCTTATCAGGTCATAATATACCATATGTCACTTGGTATTAATATACGGTACTATAATACTCATGTCATAAGCATTCGAATATAAATTAAAATGTTGAAATCAAATCTGATGTTCTTTTACGTTTTATTTGGTGTGTGGTGTGTGGAAGGTGTGCGGAAGAGGGGGTAGTCTTATACGGCGAGTATATAACAAACTCTATATTTTGAGTGGAAATGTTGGGGGGTCGTCTTATACGCCCAGTCGTCTTATACGCCGGCAAATACGGTATATAAAAACTTTATTTTTATTTTTTTAATCTGTACTGTATGTTTCCTTCTGTAACATGTTGATAACTGCTTTGCAGAACCTCAGGGAATGGACCAAGAAAGTCATCAAGAACATTGCTTGCTCTGGCAAGTTCTCCAGTGACAGGACAATAAGTGAATACGCCACTGAAATCTGGGGGGTTGAGCCCTCCGCTGTGAAGATTCCTCCACCCAACATACCAAGGGAATAGATATATGATGGTGCATGTACTCACTGTTCTCCGCTGGTAGTTTGGTTGGCTCAGGATTAGTGTTTGTTCACCAGTTGTGATTGCTTTTCCCATCAGAGCATAGCCTTGTCATTGGGAAAACATCCTGATTGTATTATTCAACACTGACTCTCTGCAGATAAGCTGCTCACAATATTAGGATTTGATCTTTATTCCAGGCCTGGCTATATAACTAGGCCAGAGCCCTGACAAAGGCAAGACGATACTTAGGTCATCTATAAGTCATAGGCAGTGCTTCCATAATATATTACCTGAGGAAGCAAGGGCAGTCTCTGCTGTTACTTTCATAGAGAACACAAACCATATTCATGTTAAGTCATACAGGATTGAACCACTTGTAATCCACTAAATATTAATGAACCATAGCTAGTATTTGTGCTCATTACGTACACTGTTTTTTTAAAAACTTGTTTCTTTTTATCCTGTATGAACAAAATAGGAAGCACATGTGAGATGTTTCTCCTTCTGCATTTCACATTGACTCCATGTAGTACTGTTGTATCATATTGTTTTAGTCAAATAGCATTAGTATTTTTATTTTTATTTTATCAGGTTTTAGATTTTGAACACATCTGGGCTTTTTTTCAGTGAGGCAATGCAGAGAATAAAAGGCATTATGCAGATTGCAGTGACCCATAGACACAATCACATTGCAGTCAGTTTTAGTCCAGTTCTAAGTTATTTTTGATTTGTTGCTAGCGTATACTGCACGGTTGTACATTATCAGCACTCTTTGCACTGCCTTACTGAATAAGTCTACTTGTCAGAAAAACATTAGTAGCAATGGAGACAGTTTGGACTTACAAGGCTTATTCACAAAGGGCATTATCCCCATGCATAGATATGTGACCTTAAATGGTAAGGAAAGAAGTACCTCCAGAGGTAGAATGGAGCATAGAGTATGTGTTGCTATGACATAAGCCATTAGGAAAGGCCTGTTTAGAGTGTCATGTAAAGTTTTAAAGTACTGTAATAAAAGCAGTGAAGTAGCTGCAACACAGTGGCACAGAGCAAACACTTTCCCAACGCTGCAGTGGACCATCTGTAGGAATGTGGCCGTCATATCCTTGCTCTCCGCACAACCTGGTGAATGGGACATCGAGCAAGCTTGGCGTGAAACTTTGTAAATCATGTGTTTGTCTTTGCAAAAATGCCGTTGTTTTAGCATTTGTGTGTGTGTGCGATTTCAGAGTACTGTATTTCTAACTAAAGATTTGCACGTTAACTCCACCTTCATGTTTGTGAGTCTTATTCCTTTAATAAAACTAGTATCTACTCTCAGCCTATTGAATGGAAATGTTTATAGTTCAAGAACTTGTTGGTTGCTGGGTCTTTATAGAGTTGGTCCAACTGCAATTTTAGTTTTGGTTAGATGCAGGTGTCCTTAAAGCCGACCTGTACTCCTTTTGTAAAGTTTTAAAATAAATGTTCTGCCATTCTGCCTAGGAGCAGATGTCAAAAGATGCCTGCTATTGCCTTTATTAACCAGAAAACCTTCTTGTGTGTCTCTCTAGTTTCACATTTTTACTGGCACACAATTCAAGGTTAAGCCCTGCCAGCTGCCATGTTAGAGTTTTTACTGCTGTCTTTAAAGTAGGAAATATTTTTCTAGTGGTGGAGACAACAACAGCCAAATGGGCTTTTTAAATCTTACCCACCCAAAAACCTAATTGGTAGGACACCTTTATAATGCTGCTTATTAATGTAAACGGTTTTGAGCATGAAAGAAAACTCCCAGAACAAACAATAACTCAAAGCAGGGGTCTAATTGGCTGCAGTGTGGTATACTTTTTTTTAAATTTTTCAATATATTCTCCGATTTTTGTTTGAGGTCTAATAGTAATGTTAGGGACACAAACCCCAAACCTTGGTTGTCACAGTTAAAGTACACCTTCTATGAGAGCAATATGGGGCTGCTATTGCTGGGCTCCTTAAGCTAGAAGCCATGCTCTACAGTGACACATAACAAAGGGCCCAGATGCTGGTGACATTATTGACCTAATATGACCACATGACCATAATAAGATATGGTCATATACCAAATATGGCCATGTGGTCATATTAGGCCAATAATGTCACCAGCACCCCAACTCCTTTGTTCTGTGCAGCTGCAGGGTGGGGAATTCCATGGCCACCACCAATTGGAACAATGCTGACAGATTTACATGGATTCAGTTTGCCCCAACTCTTGGCTCACCCTTACTTTCTATGGGCCAAATGGTAAATCTGTCCCTTGTCTTAAACATACAGCCAAGCCAGTTAACAATAAAACTTTTTTTTTTTGGATCCTAGTGGAAACTAAACTCAGGACCCCAGCACTGCATGGCCACAGCATTATTTACCATTCTGAACGCTAATATAAAAGGGAAAATGCTGTATCTTATATTGCAAAGTGCAATATACAATATTTAAAAACAATCCTCACCATGCGAGTCTTAGTTACAACCAAAACAGACAATTGTTTTCCAGTTACAGTTACAGAGGTATTAAAGTGTACCTGTATTTCTCCCAAACTAGGCAAAGTATCACGTTCACTTTACTCTATGGAGCTTAGGTAGCAAGTACTTAACCTCCACTCACATCCACTGCTCCAGTCTACTGGAAGCCTGATTTAATATTGCCCAGTGAATATCAATGGATATGAGGGAAAATGTGACACTTCTCTTGCCTTTCTGCAATGCGGCATTTGGTGCCCTAGGGGTCTGTAACTAGGCCCTAGCACTGTCACATGGTAGCAAGGAGAATGCACAGCAAGCCAAAACTTTTACACAGGAATTTGGGTTGGATGCTGGTGGATCTGGGGGGGCAAGTAGAAGGGTAATTACGTGCAGATATACCTTTGCATGTATTTACTCTAGTGGTTGTCTTTATACATTGTAATCCATGCCAAGGACTGCTGAAGCTTAGGATAAGCCACAGAGATTCTGCTTTTTTTTTTCTATGGTCCGATTGTACTGTGACTTGCACAAAGAAATGTAATCAACAAGCACACTTTGTACATGCAAGTAGTTTTCTGGCCATATAGGATGCTTTAGTGGCAGGGATAGTCTGGGGCACAGGGAAGGGGTGGGGTTCCACTTGTTTCTTGTGGTTTAGGGGAGCCTGCAGGGGGGGGGGGGTTGAAATTTTTTCTCAGGGGCTTAGAAGAGGGTTGCACCTTTTCTCTGGGTTTTAGGAGAACCTGGGGCTTCACGTTTATTCTCTGGTGTTTAGAAAAGCCTGGGGGTAGAGGGGGATACACTTATTTTCCTGGGATTTAGGGGAGCCTGGAGTTTGCATTTATTCTCTGGAGTTTAGGGTAGTCTTGCAGTCTGCACGTGTGGGCATTAAATGAGTTTAGGTGTTTGCAATTATTCTTTGAGGCTTAGAGGTGCCTGGGGGTTTGCACTTATTCTCTGGATATTACAGAAGCCTGGAGGTTTGCACTTCTCAGAACTTGCATGTTAACTCTCAGTAAGTGGGTTCACCCTTGAAGTGCGTTAGCTATTCCACATTCACTACTGATTGCTGGTAGTGTTGGAGAGCTCTCCTGTCCCTAGATTCCAGCATGTCCTCCATGTCTGAATGTAAGATTTGACAGTATGCCTGTGACTTTTTCTCTTTTGTGAGTACTTTAATACATTAACAATTCAGTGGAGTCAGAAGATGTTGCACTAGGCCAACATATTCTCTCTTTTCTTTGTTTTTCTAAGCATTAGGGGAGCCTGAAGGTTTACACATATACTCTGGGCATTAGAGGAGCCTTTATCCTCAGGCCCAACATACACTGCTCAAAAAAATTAAAGGAACACTTTTTAATCAGAGTATAGCATTAATTCAATTAAACTCCTGGGCTATTGATCTAGTCAGTTAAGTAGCAGAGGGGGTTGTTAATCAGTTTCAGCTGCTTTGGTGTTAATGAAATTAACATGTGCACTAGATGGGCAACAATGAGATGACCCCCAAAAGAGGAATGGTTTTACAGGTGGAGGCCACTGATATTTTTTCCCCACTCCTCTTTTCTGACTGTTTTTCACTAGTTTTGCATTTGGCTAGGGACAGTGTCACTACTGGTAGCGTGAGGCAATACTTTGACCCTATAGAGGTTGCACAGGGAGTCCAACTCCTCCAGGATGGCACATCAATATGTGCCATTGCCAGAAGGTTTTCTGTGGCTCCCAGCACAGTCTCAAGAGCATGGAGGAGATTCCAGGCAGTTACTCTAGGAGAACTGGACAGGAACATAAAAAAGGTCCTTAACCCATCAGCAGGACCAGTATCTTCTCCTTTGTGCCAGGGGGAACAGGATGAGCACTGCCAGAGCCCAACAAAATGACCTCCAGCAGGTCTCTCGTGTGAATGTCTCTGACCAAGCAATCAGAAACAGAATTCATGAGCGTGGCCTGAGGGCCCGACGTCCTCTAGTGGGCCCTGTGCTCACTGCCCAGCACCATAGAGCTTGATTGGCATTTGCCATTGAACACCAGAATTTACAGGTCCACCACTGGTGCCCTGTGCTTTTCACAGATGAGCAAGTTCACCCTGAGCACATGTGACAGATGTGAAAGGGTCTGGAGAAGGTTATGCTGCCTGTAACATCATTCAGCATGACCGTTTTGGTGGTGGGTCTGTGATGGTCTGGGGAGGCATATCCATGGAGGGACACACAGACCTCTACAGGCTAGACAATGACACCCTGACTGCCATTAGGTATCGGGATGAAATCCTTGGACCCATTGTCAGACCCTACGCTGATGCAGTGGGTCCTGGGTTCGTCCTGGTGCATGACAATGCCCGGCCTCGTGGCAAGAGTATGCAGGCATTTCCTGGAGGATGAAGGAATTGATACCATTGAATGGCCCCCACGCTCACCTGATCTAAATCCAATAGAACATCTCTAGGACAGGGCTTAAAATTTCAAGTCCTGCGCTACTAGCCAGGCTTTAAGAGTTACTCGCCACCAACAAACACAGAGACACCTTTACACACACAGACATGTATACACAGAAATACACACGCAGAGACACGTACATACAGACACATGTACAGTTGTGTTCAAAATAATAGTCAGACATCACTAACCTGATCAATCACTGTTTTTGGTAGAAATGATATTTCTACATGGCAAATAATTTACTAGCAGGTGTAGTAGAGTAATAGAAATCCAACAAACCCAACAGTCATGATATGCATGCTGCTGATTCTGTGTCATTGAATCACTAATTGAAAGGGGCATGTTCAAAATAATAGCAGTGTGGAGTTCTATTAGTGAGGTCATTCATTCTTTGAAAAACAGGTGGCAATTATTGCCCTTATTTAAGGAAGGAAGGAAGGCAGCAAATGTTGTACATGCTGGTTACAGTGCATTTCTCTCTGAAATTCTGAGGAAAATGGGTTGTTCCAGACATTGTTCTGAAGAACAGCGTACCTTGATTAAAAAGTTGATTGGAGAGGGGAAAACTATAAAGAAGTGCAGAAAATTATAGGTTGCTCAGCTAAAATGATCGCAAATGCTTTAAAATGGCGACCAAAACCTGAAAGACGTGGAAGAAAGCGAAAAACTATCATTCGAATGGATAGAAGAATAGCCAAAATGGCAAAGACTCAGCCAACAATCAGCTCCAGGAAGATCAAAGAAGGTCTAAAGTTACCTGTGAGGACTGTTACAATTAGAAGATGCCTATGTGAAGCCAAGCTATCTGCAAGAAGCCCCCGCAAAGTCCCACTGTTGAAAAAAAAGACATGCTGAAGAGGTTACAATTTGCCAAAGAGCACATTGACTGACCTAAAGAGAAATGGCGCAACATTTTGTGGACTGATGAAAGTAAGATTGTTCTTTTTGGGTCTAGTGGCCGGAGACAATTTGTCAGACGACCCCCAAACATTGAATTCAAGCCACAGTACACTGTGAAGACAGTGAAGCATGGTTGCGCAAGCATCATGATATGGGGATGTTTCTCATACTACGGTGTTGGGCCTATTTATCGCATACCAGGGATCATGGATCAGTTTGAATACATCAGAATACTTTAAGAAGTCATGCTGCCTTATGCTGAAGAGGAAATGCCCTTGAAATGGGTGTTCCAACAGGACAACGACCCCAAACACACCAGTAAACGTGCAATATCTTGGCTCCAGACAAACAAGATTGACGTTATGGAGTGGCCAGCCCAATCCCCGGATCTTAATCCAATAGAAAACTTGTGGGGTGACATCAAAAATGCAGTTTCTGAGGCAAAACCAAGAAATAGAGAAGAACTGTGGAATGTAGTCCAATCATCCTGGTCTGGAATACCTGTTCACAGGTGCCAGAAGTTGGTTGACTCCATGCAACACAGATGTACAGCAGTTCTCAGAAACAGTGCTTATACAACTAAATATTAATTAAGTGATTCAAAGGAAAGCAAAATCTTCAAACATTTTTCAGTTTATATAGTGAATGTTTTGAGTTTGTAAAGAAGAATACAAACACTGCTATTTTTTTGAACAGTCTAATATTCACTTTTCTTCAATTTGTTTAGAGGAACAACACAAATTTGATATATTTTTCTTAATGTTTTGATTTGGAATAGAATGTGTATTGTTCACAATGCATTTGTGTGTATGGAAATAAAAGCTATTAGAAGGATTTTGAGCTTTATTCACTTTTTTCAATACACTGCTATTATTTTGAACACAACTGTACATACATACACAGACACATGTACGTACATACACACAAACACACATGTACATGCACACAGACATATGTACGCAGGCGAGTGGAAATTTCAAGCCCTGCTCTAGGATATCATGTTTCAGTCCATCCAATGCTGCCAAAATGCACCTCAGACTGTCCAGGAGCTCAGTGATGCCCTTGTCCAGATTTGGGAGTAAATACCCCAGGATACCATCCGTCGTCTCTTTAGGAGTATGCCCAGACATTGTCAGGCATGCATACAAGCACATGGGGGCCATACAAACTACTGAGTACCATTTTAAGTTGCTGCAATTAAAATTCAACAAAATGGACTAGCCTGCTGCATCATTTTTTCACTTTGATTTCTGGGGTGTCTTTGAATTCAGTCTTCTGTAGGTTGATCATTTTCATCTCCATCAATGGGGCATCCTAACACATTACCCAGTCCATATCAGTACAGATATCCAGCATGATAGTGGACTTTCTTTTTGCAAATGGAACACTTGTATGTGCCTTTGCAATGTTTTTGACCACTTCTTTTCAAAGGATTTTTCCAACTTGTTAGTAATTTTAAAGCTTTTGACAAAAGATATCGCTTGCAAACACTATATTCTTTAAAAATGCAAGAAGAGACCTAATCCAAGGGAATATGCAAATATACACATTCACCTCTTTAATTGGAGGAACTGAAAGTTCAATTTGGTTCCCCTATTTCTGCAAGTAAATCTTTTCATTCAGTTTGATGAAAACTACATATTTCGGTCACGTTTGTGCTGCCCATTGCTTTTTAAAATACACAGAAGAGGTGACATTCTTGCTTGTTGTGTTTGAGTATGTCAGCAGAATCACAGACAAGCTTGAAGGGAAGTTTTGCTGCTTCTCTGTCCTGGCAAGTTCACAACAGCTCATTGTATAACTGTGTTGACTGCCATTTAATAGGAGAACAGAAGGGAGTTCAGGGTTATGAAATACACACCCTTTAGCGGCCCCCTGCCTGAAGTTGAAAATATTCTTTCTAAATATCTTACCACAATTCTGATTAAAATAATCCAATGTTTAAAAAGACACTATCAAAATTTAAAGGTTTAGCAAGATACTGTTTTGTAAAATATAGTTAAAATGTTTTCTATTAGTATCTCAGTTGACTCCAATTTATGTTGTCCTGCTAAAATCCTTAGTATCCAATTTTTTGGGATATGCTAGTTGTCTGCAACAGGATCATTGCTTTATAGTGCTTTGGTGGCATTCAGATTGATTGGACCCTACAACCTACAAGTGTGCATGCTGCAGTTGTACTGTACGTGTGTGCAGTAACAAAATGTTGTGAAGTTGGTCTATATCTGACAGTGTTTTTTGTTTTTTTGCTTTGTTTTGGTCTTTTTATAAATCTCAAAATACATTTCAGATGTACACATTTCTAACTAAGCATATGATAAATGGGTGCATAAGCAAAGGTTACCTTCAATGAAAGCTATACCTTTATTGCCATGCGAATGGTCTTTTAATGTAATGGGAAGGTTCACTGACTAATAGGGAGGCTTACAGTGGAGGAGTGCGTTGGGGTTCAAGTGGGATCAAGTTCAACATATACAGGAAAAAGTCAAAACTTCCATACAGGCATGGCCAAAAATATTGGCACCCCTGCATTTCTATCAGACAATACACCACTTGGCCCAGAAAATTGTTGCAATTCCAAATGTTTAGGCATTCTCATGTTTTTTATTGTTTGTATTGGTATGACATAAAGTGGAGAAACAAAAAGCCAAATCTAAAACATTCCACGCAAAACATCAAAAATGTACTGGACAAAATTATTGGCACCATCAATTTAATATTTGGCAGCATACCCGTATGAAAAAATAGCTGAAATCAATTGCTTCCTGTAACTATCAATGAGTTTATTACACCTTTCTACTGGTGTTTTGGAACACTCTTATTTTGCCAACTGCTCCAGGTCTCTCAGATTGGAAGAGTTCCTTTTCCCAACTGCTGTTTTGAGATTTCTCCACAGGTGCTCTATTGGATTGAGATCTGGACTCATTGGTGGCCAGTTCAGTACCCTCCGGCACTCTGTCTGAAACCATTTCTGACATGTTCTTTGGGATATTGTCCTGCTGTAATATCCATGACCTCTGACAGAGACCCAACTTTCTGACACTGGGCCCTACATTGCACCCCAGAATTCTTTGGTTGTCTTCAGATTTCATAATGCTATGCACTAGGTCAAGACATCCAGTGCCTGCAGCAGCAAAGCAACCCCAAAACATCACTGAACCTCCACCATGTTTGACTTTAGAGACTGTATTCTTTTCTATAAAGGCCTCATTGCTTTTGCTGAAAACAGTAGAATGATGGGCTTTACAAAAAGCTGTAATTTTGTTTCATCTGTCCACAGCACATTCTCCCAAAAGGATATTGGCTTTCCTCAGGTAAGCTTTGACAAACTCCAATCTGGCTTTTTATTATGTCTCTGTGTCAGAAGTGGGATCCTCCTGGGTCTCCTACCATAACATCCCTTTTAGATGACGATGTATAGTGCGAGCTGACACAATTGTACCCTGTGCCTGCAAGTCAACTTGAATTCATTTAAAAACTGATAGAGGTTCTTTAGCCACTATTCGATCAATCCTTCGTTGCAATCTTTGATCAATTTTTCTCTTTCATCAATGTCCAGGGAGATTACAGTAGCTACAGTGCCATGCGCTGTAAACTTCTTGACAATGTTGCACACAGTGGAAACAGGAACATAAAGGTCTCTGAAAATGGATTTGTAACCTTGAGATTGTCCATGTTTTTCTGCAATTTTTGTTCTCAAAACCTCAGGCAATTCTTTACTGCTTTTTCTCTTCTCTATGATCCATGTGGCACACAGAGACACAAAATAGAAAGGTTGAGTCAATTTTTTACCATTTTGACTGGTTGTTGGTGTGATTTCTATATTGTCAACACCCGATACAGTTGAGTTTAATTACAAATTATAGGGGCATCACAAGCTTGGAATCCAATTATTTCTTACAATTTTGAAAAGGTGCCAATAATTTTGTCCAGTCCATTTTTGATGTTTGGTGGACCCCCTTCTGCATTCAGCACTGCCTTAATTCTTCATGGTATAGATTCAGCAAGGTGTTGGAAACATTCCTCTGAGATTTTGGTCCACATTGACATGAGTTACTGTTGCCTTTCTATCATCTCGAACCAGTCTGCCCATTCTCCTCTGACCTCAACAAGGCATTTTTCCACAAAACTGCAGCTCACTGGATATTTTTCTTTTTCGGACCATTCTCTGCAAACCCTAGAGATGAAAATCCCAGAAATACTCAGAGCAACCCGTCTGACACCAACAACTATGCCACACTCAAAGTCACTTAAATCCCCTTTCTTCCCCATTCTGATGCTCAGTTTTAACTTCAGCATGTCGTCTTCACCACATCTAGATACCTAACTGTATTGAGTTGCTACCATGTAATTGGCTGATTAGCAATTTGTGTTACCAAGCAATTGAACAGGAGTACCTAATAAAGTGGCCGGTGAGTGTATATGTTCCACTGCTAATATCAGTGAATACAGTGAATCCTGTGATCGATGTGCCATACAGTTTCCACTAAAGATACTACTTTTGTATGTTTCATCACACGCATAGTTTTAATTGACCACACATCTATTAGATGCAGGGAATTAGGACTAGGTACTGGGTCGAAGTAACACACATGCACAGGCTCTGGAATTATGTAAATCCTGGCTGGCCAACATAGGATGTTGAAGATTCTGAACATGGCAGAAGACCAGGAGAAGATAGCGGTGGCAGTAGTCTAATGAAGGGGACAATGCTTCGCTGAAAGAGAGCTCTTTGTAAGGAAATTGTGCCATACAGTGTAGGTATGCTGGATATCCGTGCTTTTTATGGCAAGACCTTTAGTGGCCATTTCAGATGATCTTAAGCAGTGTAGTATAAAGCAATTAGGGGCAGTTTTCTGCGTCGTACCTTATGGAGTTAGTTGGTCTTTGGAAAGTTCCCTCTTCTTTGGCTCCCCACCATACAGACCTACTTCACTTTCCTGGTACTCTATGTTCCTTCAGAGAGCAGAAGACCTTTTGAAGTTGGTCTAATCACTTCCCCATAACAGAATATCAGGGCTACTATTGGTTGATGACATCAGTTTGGGACACTTCTGAGAACATATAGAATTCATTGACATGTGCATTTGACTTGTACTTGACCTTCTGACCTGTATTTCATCTACTTTTCTTCTTAAATTTCATTATTTAAAGATTCCCAGTGCAATAGGTAGCAGATTATTTACATCCTTTCAAATAGGCTTCTATTGGAACAAAAGCCCTTTGACACGGGTCCTTAGAGTTAACTTGCTGCTTTGCCCTGAATAAGGTTCACTTTAAAATATTAATCCAAGAACCTGTTCTGTAATGGTACCTATCCTATATACCAAAGTCAACTGGAAGATTCTTATCCCCCTGGATCAGAAACTAAATCACTATATACTGTATATACCCAAATTCCCGCTCAATATACTAATAACTTTAATAAAATCTTCAAAAATCACCTAAAATTCCAACATGTTAACAATATATTTTAAACAATAAGTGGATCAGCCAAAAGTCCAAAATGTTAGTGCAAATCCTATGACTATACTTCTAAATCCTATACTTCACCAAATATAATCTTTACCGCCTCTGGGTCAAAAATGATGTACACACAAAATGTATATGACCACTTATCACTAAGTAGCTCAGTGCCTGGTGTTCCTGCCAGTCACTCTGCTTTCCTATGAAAAACTGACCACACTAGGCAGGAGAGCACAGCAGCTGTGCAGAGGACTCAGCCAGCTCACCTCCAATGATCAGGCCTCTACTGACACCCCCCCCCCTTACACAACCATTCACTGGAAAGATCAGTGTCCTGCTGTTTCTTCTCTCCCAGCTCTCTGAGCTCCTTTTGCAGCTGAGAACAGAGGGTATGTGATCACATTTATAATGTTTTTATATGTATACACAATTGCTTTTCCTTTAATTTCTATTTTAAACTGAAGGGGTTGTTTTACAAGGTGAGAGAGTTTACATATACTTTAAGGACAAAACATTACCAGCTCCAGTGATTAAAACATCATACATAGAAGCAAAAGGATATTCCCCATAGTGTCGTAAATATAAAAATTACTTTTTTAGTAATAAAATACCCTGCACTCACATTCAGATAAATCAGCTTAAGAAAATCCTGTCCTGGAAAGTCAACTGTAGTTAGGACCACTGAGCCTATGAGTAGTGCTAACGGAATGTGCTATAAAAGGACCTATTTGGCTGTCCTGCCTCTTGTGTTGGTTGACATCTCGGTGTATGGTGCCCATGATGGTGAGATGCTGCTGGCCAAATATGCAGTACATACTTCCAGTGGCTGCAGCCCAATCATATAATGGTTCTTTGAATTCACTTTAGGAACCACCAGGTGCCTGTGTTCTGGCACCTTCTACCCTTGTTGGTTTCTAAGGAACTAAGTATAGCTGTTCTGGCTACTTAAACGACTGTTCTTTGCAAATGTACTATCCTTTATCTGCACGCATTGAGGGAAAACTTAACTTAAGGCTGGTCAAACCAATCCCACTGTGGGATATGCAAACACCCACAGACTCTTGATTCAACAACAGCAGCAAAGCTGTGAACTGCTAGCAGCTCAAAGAGCCTGCCCAAGGGTTCTTATACCAGAAACTGGTTTCAGATGAGGCCGAATGTCCACCTGGTGGAAAAACAATTGAGCACCATCCACGATAACTTCCTCATCCACAAGCCCCCCGGGGAGCACCCCCTCCTTCAAGGGGCACACCTGAAAAGCCTGCCACAAAAACCAAGATGGCAGCACAAACAGAACGAGCACCACAACCAGCACCAACTGCTCCTATTGCAAGTGCACTAATACGGCTACAATAATCTCAAACCCCGGCACACAGAGAAAGTGAGGACAGAGGCCTAGGTGGCAGCTTTGCAGATCTGAAAAACAGTTGTCTGCAGCCAAGGCTCAGAAAGCACTCATAAATTTACTAAATTTCACCCTGTCAGGAAGGGATGGAACCTAAACTCTAGACCTTTGGGTTAGATGATGGTCTGCTGAGTCAACTTCTTATGCTGGAACCAGGGGTGGACTGACCATTTGGAAATTTGGGCACTGCCCGAGGGCCCGGGGTCAGTAGGGGGCCCCATGAGATGCCCCTGGTACCTTTTTCATAGGCTTTTTTGAGTTTGGGCAAGGACACAGGGGCCCCATGATCCCCTATTTCCCGGGGGCCCCATGAGTTTTCAGTCTGCCCCTGGCTGGAACTAGAAATTGAAGCAACATTACAGGGACCATCTTGAAAAATAAGAGGAATGGGGTGTTGTGTGGGTGTCAACTCTTTATAGCTATGCACTGGTCCTATTGGCAGAAGTAGATGCTACTACTACTACTACATGTTGGTCCTCTGGATTAACTGTGGGTATAGGATAACTTTTTTTTTTATGGTTGAACTGGATGGACTTTTGTCTTTTTTCAGCCAGACAAACTATGTAACATGTATGCTGCCATGTTGGCACCAGGAAAACTGTTTGCTGTACCTGCTTATAATTAATAGCTGATGTTCAGCTTCAATTTGTTAGTGTAACTAAATCTGTTAATGCATCTAACACTGCCCTCTCTCCAGATTAACAATGCTACTGTCCAAAGGTGCCCCTGTACTCCTTCATCCACAGTGGAGGCACTCTAATACAGGAGGTATGTTACTGGCCATATCATCAGGTGAAAACAGAGGAGAAAAACGCCTAAAAAAAAAGCAAACTAATGCACCCACCGCATAAAATGATTGGTAAACTGCAATACTGTATAGCACATTTTTGGTTTTGGGTTTAATACCGCTTTAAGGCTGGCAATACAAGCATAATTTTTTTTTTAGATCAGCCAGCAGGCTTTTTGAAAAAAATAAAACTGAACTGATTCCCCCATCCACACAAGCAAGATGGATAGAGGAATCCTTCTCTGCTAGGCTCCATGCACACTCGGCGTTTTAATAACACTGGTAACATCAGCTGTGTAAAGTCACGTTAAAAATTTTGAGTTTTTTAGCATTCTTGTATTAGCGTTTAGCTGTGTTTTTCACGTTTACGGTTTTTAGAGGTTTTGTTGACCAAAAAAAATTAATTTTTTGATCAAAAAAAGTCCAAAAATGCTAATTTGCTGCGATTTAGCGTGTTTTACCACGTTTTGATGCGTTTTTCAGCGTTAGAGCTTTTTTACAGCTAAAAAACTCCTCTAGTAACCCACTAGTTCTGGGTTTTTTTTCCAGCCACAAAACATCCCAGCCAAAAAACACTGATTACAGCCTATGTGTGCATAGACACTTATTGGGGACTGCTCTGCTGTTAGAATACACTGATCAGTGCTGCAACCAGTTGACTGCAGCACTGAGTGAAGGACATTTTTCCAAAAAGCCAGTTCAAGAGAGGGTCCATTCTGCTCTATTAACAACCTTGTGTCCATTTACACCTGCCTACCTCGTCCAGGACCTAAAAATTGGATGGATCAGTGGTAGCCTGATGTAAACGGATACAAGTCTGTTTATATCTGGCCAACCATATTGCTATCATGGGTCCACCTGTGTCTTCTGAACACAAGCTGAATGTGCACAAATGTAGAAAACAAACTGCCATCTATGCTGTTCAGAACCAACTCAACAGGGGATCCACTTATGGACCCTTGCTGAGTGGAGCAGAGGGACATTGTATCAAAGACATACCTCCCAACTTTTGAACTTCAGAATGAGGGACACTTGAGGGAGGAAGTGACTTGCGGCATGCATAGTGTGCCATGGCAAAAATGAGTGTGGCCAAATGCGTAACAATGGGAGGGGCCTAAGAGGCATGCTTAAACAAAAGCAGAGCTTCCTTGTACCTATAAAATGTGCTTTGGTTGCTGAGCCACAAGCAAGAGTCTCACGGACACAAACCCCAGCACAATCATTTTAAAAAAAGAATAAAAAGCTTCCATTACAAAATGGTTTTGCACAAACTGTGGAAGGGCTCAAGAATGCATTGTGCACAGAGTGCAGGATTCAGGAGTGCGCTTCATACAGAGTGCAGGATTCAGGAGTGCGCTTCATACAGAGTGCAGGATTCAGGAGTGCGCTTCATACAGAGTGCAGGATTCAGGAGTGCGCTTCATACAGAGTGCAGGATTCAGGAGTGCGCTTCATACAGAGTGCAGGATTCAGGAGTGCGCTTCATACAGAGTGCAGGATTCAGGAGTGCGCTTCATACAGAGTGCAGGATTCAGGAGTGCGCTTCATACAGAGTGCAGGATTCAGGAGTGCGCTTCATACAGAGTGCAGGATTCAGGAGTGCGCTTCATACAGAGTGCAGGATTCAGGAGTGCGTTTCATACAGAGTGCAGGATTCAGGAGTGCGTTTCATACAGAGTGCAGGATTCAGGAGTGCGCTTCATACAGAGTGCAGGATTCAGGAGTGCGTTTCATACAGAGTGCAGGATTCAGGAGTGCGCTTCATACAGAGTGCAGGATTCAGGAGTGCGCTTCATAAGTGCGTTTTATACAGAGTGCAGGATTCAGAAGTGAGTTTTATACAGAGTGCAGGATTCAGAAGTGCGTTTTATACAGAGTGCAGGATTCAGAAGTGCGTTTTATACAGAGTGCAGGATTCAGAAGTGCGTTTTATACAGAGTGCAGGAGCCAGGAGTGCGCTTCATACAGAGTGCAGGATTCAGAAGTGCGCTTCATACAAAGTGCAGGATTCAGTTTTTTGCAGGTAAAAAAAAAATGTGCATTTACTATTTTTTTTCTAGGAGCCTGGAAAGCAAATGCTGGTCTCATGCAGGACTCCTGCAGACTGTAGGTGTAAGCTGTCTGCCCGTAACTCATACAGAGAGGCAGTTTCACACTGACAGGGAGAATCAATGAACTACCAGAATGCTCAACAGCGCTGTGATACTACATGGAGAACTACAAGCTGACAGCCTCAAAGGATGTCGGTGCTTGTAGTTTTCACTCTCATAGAACTCTGTGAATGACGCGGCCCTGTGGGCGGAGCCCCACATGGTTGTGCTTTTTATAAACAGTGACAGCTGGTTCGGAGAACTTCTCCCCGGCTGCAGGAGCAGGAACATGTGGGGCATGTTCCACCCTAAAAATGGGTGGGACATGTTCCACCCTAAAAACGGGTGGGGCATGTTCCACCCTAGAAACGGGTGGGCCATGTCACACGTTCCTGAAGGTGAACCTATCTATTATTACTTGCCTCTTCTACTGCCTGCTCTACTAAATTGTGATGCAGCTGGCTGAATCTACTGCATCTGACACCTAAAAACGTGTGGAACATGTCACATGTTCCTGAAGGTGAACTTATCTATTATTATTATTATACAGGATTTATATAGCGCCAACAGTTTGCTCAGCGCTTTACAATATAACGGGAGACAATACAGCAACAATACAGTTCAATACAAGAGGGAAAGGAGGGCCCTGCTCCTTGGAGCTTACAATCTAGGATACTTGCCTCTTCCACTGCCTGCTCTACTAAATTGTGATGCAGCTGGCTGAATCTACTGCATCTGACACCATCAAAGCCTGATCCCACTATATCAGGGGTAGGAAACCTTAAAAAGGTGGAGATCTACCTGAACAACATGGGAGAAGTCAAAGATCACTGGGCACGGTGTCTCCTTCTCAAACCTGATTTAAATTGCAGTACTACTGTGCACTGAAATTATGGGTGTAAATCTGGCAGGGAGGAGGCAACATATCACCCCCTCACCACCTGTCAAACACACTCAGATCGCTTCACACATTGACCTGAAGATCTCTTCTTTACTGCTGTTGGCACCACTACTGGAAACCGCTAGCCGGGATAAGGAGGTGGAAAGCAGTTAGTATCATACTGCATGGGACAGGATAGGAGCCAGTAGTTTATGCAGCTCTTGCTCCTTACTACAGCTCCAAATTTACGAGTAGTCCCTCTGTATTGCACTCTGTTTGATGCTCTGGGATGGCCGGTCAACAAGCCCAGACCACGATCTAACAGTCACCTGGCCACAATCTACAGGTTGCTGACCCCCGCCCTATATGGTTCCATGTGTTGGCACCTACGTCACTACAGGATGCAGAAGTGAGATGAGGTCCAGCAAAAGGAACCACACTGCTCAGTGGCAAACCTAGGCATGTGTATACAGTGGTACAGTCAGGTCCATAAATATTGGGACATCGACACAATTCTAAAATTTTTGGCTCTATACACCACCACAATGGATTTGAAATAAAACGAACAAGATGTGCTTTAACTGCAGACTGTCAGCTTTAATTTGAGGGTATTTACATCCAAATCAGGTGAACGGTGTGGGAATTACAACAGTTTGCATATGTGTCTCCCACTTGTTAAGGGACCAAAAGTAATGGGACAATTGGCTTCTCAGAGTTCCATGGCCAGGTGTGTGTTATTCCCTCATTATCCCAATTACAATGAGCAGATAAAAGGTCCAGGAGTTCATTTCAAGTGTGCTATTTGCATTTGGAATCTGTTGCTGTCAACTCTCAAGATGAGCTCCAAAGAGCTGTCACTATCAGTGAAGCAAGCCATCATTAGGCTGAAAAAACAAAACAAACCCATCAAAGAGATAGCAAAAACATTAGGCATGGTCAAAACAACTGTTTGGAACATTCTTAAAAAGAAGGAACGCACCGGTGAGCTCAGCAACACCAAAAGACCCAGAAGACCACGGAATACAACTGTGGTAGATGACCGAAGAAATCTTTCCCTGGTGAAGAAAACACCCTTCACAACAGTTGGCCAGATCAAGAACACTCTCCAGGAGGTAGGTGTATGTGTGTCAAAGTCAACAATCAAGAGAAGACTTCACCAGAGTGAATACAGAGGGTTCACCACAAGATGTAAACCATTGGTGAGCCTCAAAAACAGGAAGGCCAGATTAGAGTTTGCCAAACGAAATCTAAAAAAGCCTTCCCAGTTCTGGAACAACATCCTTTGGACAGATGAGACCAAGATCAACTTGTACCAGAGTGATGGGAAGAGAAGAGTATGGAGAAGGAAAGGAACTGCTCATGATCCTAAGCATACCACCTCATCAGTGAAGCATGGTGGTGGTAGTGTCATGGTGTGGGCATGTATGGCTGCAAATGAAACTGGTTCTCTTGTATTTATTGATGATGTGACTGCTGACAAAATCAGCAGGATGAATTCTGAAGTGTTTCGGGCAATATTATCTGCTCATATTCAGCCAAATGCTTCAGAACTCATTGGACGCCGCTTCACAGTGCAGATGGACAATGACCCAAAGCATACTGCAAAAGCAACCAAAGAGTTTTTTAAGGGAAAGAAGTGGAATGTTATGCAATGGCCAAGTCAATAACCTGACCTGAATCCGATTGAGCGTGCATTTCACTTGCTGAAGACAAAACTGAAGGGAAAATGTCCCAAGAACAAGCAGGAACTGAAGACAGTTGCAGTTGAGGCCTGGCAGAGCATCACCAGGGATGAAACCCAGCGTCTGGTGATATCAATGCGTTCCAGACTTCAGGCTGTAATTGACTGCAAAGGATTTTCAACCAAGTATTAAAAAGTGAAAGTTTGATTTATGATTATTATTCTGTCCCATTACTTTTGGTCCCTTAACAAGTGGGAGGCACATATGCAAACTGTTGTAATTCCTACACCGTTCACCTGATTTGGATGTAAATACCCTCAAATTAAAGCTGACAGTCTGCAGTTAAAGCACATCTTGTTCATTTCATTTCAAATCCATTGTGGTGGTGTATAGAGCCAAAAATGTTAGAATTGTGTAAATGTCCTAATATTTATGGACCTGACTGTATTTCTCCAAGAAGACAAAAACAAGCGAAGTGCTCAGCAGGAAAAGGTAAAAAATTAAAAGCCTTGAAAATTTTTTTTTAATTGTATACAAATAAACATGATCTAAAGCATCAGATTTCAAACTGGCAAATGTTCAAAAGAAAGATTAAAGTAAATATGGCCACTAACCATTATATTTGCTTCTAAGGCAGTATAGGTTGTAAAAGGAGTAATTTGTCACCGTAATACTCATAACCACACTGGAATACATAACAAGTTATGAAACCGCACACACTTCCCAGACTGCAGCGCACGTGAGGACCATGTTAGTCTGTTACTTAACTCTTTGTTTGGGAGCTTACACAACTTTCATCTGATCCCTGGTCTACTGAGTGATACTCCCCTCTCCCTCTCTCTATATAAGAGCAGCCCAGCAAGTTCAGTCATCTGTGTACCAGAGGACAGACATGGAGATCAAGTATCTGCTGCTGCTTAGTCTGCTGCTTGTGTTTGGGACTACACATGCAACTGAACAAGAACCTGACGTCTCAGATGAGTACCAGAAACCAGCATTTTGTGGCCAGTTAGACTGCCCCAAATACCAAGTGGTAAAACAATATGATGTAAGTGGGTAAAGGGGCTTTTTTTAAAGAAAATATAATCGGTAGGGTGGAAAGATCTGACCAAACACTGCAGCAAATTGCATGTCCACTGTATCTTTATTTACTTTTACCTGTAATAATCTATTATACAGGATTTATATATATATCACCAACAGTTTGAGCAGTGCTTTACAATATAAAAGGAGACCGTACAGTTACGACACAAATGAAGACAAGAGGATTAGAGGGTTACAAGGGTCCTGCTTGTGATAGCTTACAGTCTTCTGTTTGGTTTCTTCTTTATCTGTAGATGTATCTTTCTTTTCCCTCTCATCTTTCATTCCACTGTTTGTTTCTCTCCCTTCTACCTGCCTGTTTCCTTCAAGTGTGTTCCATCTTTGCCCTTTCCCACTCTGTCCTTGCACCCTTTCTCCCTTCTGTCCTGTACCTGTACACTCTTATGTCCCTTCCTACTCTGTCCTTGCTCCCTTTTGTCGCATTTTAGGTTTTTTTTGTATTGTCTCATTTTGTGGTGATGGCTAACTGTGGTCTTTACCTAAGTGTCTATCTACGTGCTATTTTGCCAATAAAAGCATACTTTTTGATGAATATTTGGGTATCGCATCTTGTCCATAATGTAGCTGCTTCTCTCTGTGAATTCTTTTTCACTTTTTCTTTTTTCTGTTTGGTTTTGGTTACTGGGCAATTTCTGTACGTCTAGCAATACCAACTATTCTCTAAAGGCCTCTATTTTTTGTGGTTATCCCTTTCGTCCTGTACCTGTACACTCTATTCTTGTCCCTTCTCACTATGCCCTTCCCTCCTAGATTGTAAGCTCCAAGGATCAGGGTCCTCCTAACCCTCTTGTATTGAACTGTATTGTTGCTGTATTGTCTCCCATTATATTGTAAAGCGCTGAGCAAACTGTTGGCGCTATATAAATCCTGTATAATAATAATAATAATGTTCCCACCTTCTTACCCTTTGTCTATATATGTACACTCTATTCACGTCCTTGCTCCCTTCTGTCCTGTACCTGTACACTCTATTCATATCCCTTCCCACTGTGTCCTGCTGTCCATGCTCCCTTTCCCCCTGCTGCACTGTTTCTGTACATGTATCCTCTGTTTATTTTCCATCCAACTTTATCCTGGTCTTAATGCCATGTCTTTCCCACTTGCCCCGTGTCTTTACATGTACACTCTCTTCATGTCCCTTACCACTATGGCCTAGTCTCTGTGTTCCCATTATCTTCTTTTCTTCTTTCCCTTTATTTGTACCTGTACATTCTATTCGTGTCCCTTCCTGTTGTTTCTTGGTTTCTGCCTTTTTTTTCTCTTGCTACACTCTATTCATGTCTCTCCCCATATTCTAATAGTCTCCAGGCTCTCTTTCTCCCTCTAGCCGTGTATCTGTATGTGTACACTCTATTCATCTCCCTTCCAACTCCCTCCTATGCTTCTATTCCCTCTCCTGCCATTTTTCTAGTCATGTTCCCTTCCATAGTGTCCTTGTCTCCTTGGTCATTTTATGCCTCTTGCCCTTTATCTGTGTACTCTATTCATGCCCCTCTCCATTGTGTTCTGGTCTCCATGCTCCCTTTCCCCCTCCTTGCTCTGTGTCTGTAAACGTACCCTCTATTTATGTTCCTTTTTCTTGTGTCTGGGTCTCCATACTTCCTTTCTCCCTGCTGCACTGTGTCTGTTCATGTACCCTCTATTCATGTTCCTTCCCGCTTTTTCCTAGTCTCCATGGTATTTTTCCCTGCCATGTGTCTGTATATTTACACTCTATTCATGTCCCTTGCCACTGTGTCCTGCTCCCTGTGCTTTTGTTTTTTGTTTTTTTTTACTCTCTTGCTCTGTGTCTGTACATGTACCCTTTGTATGTTCCTTCCCACTTTGTCCTGGTCTCAGCACTATCTCTTTCCTATGTGCCCTATGTCTTTTACATTTGCACTCTATTCATGTCCCTTACAACTATGTCCTGGTCTCCATATTCCTATCATCTTCTTTCCCTGTATCTGTACAGGTACTCTCTTCATGTCTCTTACCACTATGTCTTGGTCTCCATGGCCCAATCATCTTCTTTCCCTGCATCTGTACCTGTACACTCTATTCATGTCCTACCACTATGCCCTGGTCTCCATGTTTCTATCATCTTATTTCCCTGTATGTGTACATGTATACTCTCTTCATGTCCCTTACCACTATGTCCTGGTCTCTATGTTAATATCATCTTCTTTCCCTGCATCTCTACTTGTACACTCTATTCATGTCCCTTACCACTTTGTCCTTGTCTTCATATTCCTATCATCTTCTTTCTCTGTATCTGTACATGTATACTTTCTTTATGTCCCTTACCACTATGTCCTGGTCTCTGTGTTTCTATCATCTTTTTTCCCTGTATCTGTACATGTACACTCTATTCATGTCCTACCACTTTGTCCTGGTCTCCATGTTTCTATCATCTTATTTACCTGTATCTGTACATGTACACTCTCTTCATGCCCCTTACTACTATGTTCTGGTCTCCATGGTCCTATCATCTTATTTACCTGTATCTGTACACTCTCTTCATGTCCCTTACCACTATGTCCTGATTCCATGTTCCTATCATCTACTTTCTTTGTATCTGTACATGTACACTCTCTTCATGTCCCTTACCACTATGTCCTGGTCTCCATGGTCCTATCATCTTCTTTCCCTGTATCTGTGCAGGTACTCTGTTCATGTCCCTTACCACTATGTCATGGTCTCCATTGGAGATGAGCGAATCGAACCAGGCGAAGTGGAATTCGATACGAATTTCAGGAAAAATTAGATTCGCGTCGAATCCGAATATTTGCCTACTTCGGGTGCGCGAATCGGATTTTTCCCGATCAGCCGGCAAAAGTGTCCCTGCAGAGAGCTCCGCTATTTCTGACAGTTCTCTGACAGTTCCTTCACATGTACAGCGGTTGAAACATTGTATCTATTTGTTTCCATTTAGGATACAGATGTTTTTATTCGGAAACAGATGTTTCAACCGCTGTACATGTGAAGGAGCTGTCAGAGAACTGTCAGAAATAGAGGAGCTCTGCAGATACACTTTTTGCCGGCTTGGAATTCTTCTTATTTTCATCCTACTTCTTCTTCTTCCTCTTCATCCTCATCCTCATCCTCTTCTTCTTCTTCTGAGGATGAGGATGAAGAAGAAGAAGTAGGATGAAAATAAGAATAATTCCAAGCCGGCAAAAAGTGTATCTGCAGAGCTCCTCTATTCTGCAGATACACTTAGAGGAGCTCTGCAGATACACTTTTTGCCGGCTTGGAATTAATCTTATTTTCATCCTACTTCTTCTTCATCCTCATCCTCATCCTCAGAAGAAGAGGAGGAGGATGAAGAAGAAGAAGAAGAAGAAGAAGTAGGATGAAAATAAGAATAATTCCAAGCCGGCAAAAAGTGTATCTGCAGAGCTCCTCTAAGTGTATCTGCAGAATAGAGGAGCTCTGCAGATACACTTTTTGCCGGCTTGGAATTCTTCTTATTTTCATCCTACTTCTTCTTCATCCTCAGAAGAAGAAGAAGAGGATGAGGATGAAGAAGAAGAAGAAGAAGTAGGATGAAAATAAGAATAATTCCAAGCCGGCAAAAAGTGTATCTGCAGAGCTCCGCTAAGTGTATCTGCAGAGCTCCGCTATTTCTGACAGTTCTGTGACATTCACTCCATACAGCGGTTGAAACATTGTATCTATTTGTTTCCATAAATGGAACCATTTATGGAAACAAATAGATACAATGTTTCAACCGCTGTATGGAGTGAATGTCACAGAACTGTCAGAAATAGGCTATTTCTGACAGTTCTGTGACATTCACTCCATACAGCGGTTTCAACAACATTCACTCCATACAGCGGTTGAAACATTGTATCTATTTGTTTCCATAAATGGAAACAAATAGATACAATGTTTCAACCGTTGTATGGAGTGAATGTCACAGAACTGTCAGAAATAGCGGAGCTCTGCAGATACACTTAGCGGAGCTCTGCAGATACACTTTTTGCCGGCTTGGAATTATTCTTATTTTCATCCTACTTCTTCTTCATCCTCATCCTCATCCTCAGAAGAAGAAGATGAGGATGAGGATGAGGATGAAGAAGAAGAAGAAGTAGGATGAAAATAAGAAGAATTCCAAGCCGGCAAAAAGTGTATCTGCAGAGCTCCGCTAAGAAATAGCGGAGCTCTGCAGATACACTTTTTGCCGGCTTGGAATTCTCCTTCTTCTCATCCTTCTTCTCATCCTTCTTCTCCTCCTTCTCCTCCTCCTTCTCCTCCTCCTTCTCCTCCTCCTTCTCCTTCTCATCCTTCTTCTCATCCTTCTTCTCATCTTTCTCCTTCTTCTCATCCTTCTTCTCATCCTTCTCCTTCTTCTCATCCTTCTCCTTCTTCTCATCCTTCTCCTTCTTCTCATCCTTCTTCTCATCCTTCTCCTTCTTCTCATCCTTCTTCTTATCCTTCTTCTTCTCCTTCTCATCCTTCTCCTTCTTCTCATCCTTCTCCTTCTTCTCATCCTTCTCCTTCTTCTCATCCTTCTCCTTCTTCTCACCCTTCTCCTTCTTCTCATCCTTCTCCTTCTCATTCTTACCCTTCTCCTTCTTCTCACCCTTCTCCTTCTTCTCACCCTTCTCCTTCTTCTCACCCTTCTCCTTCTTCTCATCCTTCTCCTTCTTCTCATCCTTCTCCTTCTTCTCATCCTTCTCCTTCTTCTCATCCTTCTCCTTCTTCTCATCCTTCTCCTTCTTCTCATCCTTCTCCTTCTTCTCATCCTTCTTCTTCTCATCCCACTTCTCATCCTTCTCCTTCTTCTCATCCTTCTCCTTCTTCTCATCCTTCTTCTTATCCTTCTTCTTCTCCTTCTCATCCTTCTCCTTCTTCTCATCCTTCTTCTCATCCTTCTTCTCATCCTTCTTCTCATCCTTCTTCTCATCCTTCTTCTCATCCTTCTCCTTCTTCTCATCCTTCTCCTTCTTCTCATCCTTCTCCTTCTTCTCATCCTTCTCCTTCTTCTCATCCTTCTCCTTCTTCTCATCCTTCTCCTTCTTCTCATCCTTCTTCTCATCCTTCTTCTCCTTCTTCTCATCCTTCTTCTCCTCCTTCTCCTCCTCCTTCTCCTCCTCCTTCTCCTTCTCATCCTTCTTCTCATCCTTCTTCTCATCCTTCTCCTTCTTCTCATCCTTCTTCTCATCCTTCTCCTTCTTCTCATCCTTCTCCTTCTTCTCATCCTTCTCCTTCTTCTCATCCTTCTTCTCATCCTTCTCCTTCTTCTCATCCTTCTTCTCATCCTTCTCCTTCTTCTCATCCTTCTTCTCATCCTTCTCCTTCTTCTCATCCTTCTTCTTATCCTTCTTCTTCTCCTTCTCATCCTTCTCCTTCTTCTCATCCTTCTCCTTCTTCTCATCCTTCTCCTTCTTCTCATCCTTCTCCTTCTTCTCATCCTTCTCCTTCTTCTCATCCTTCTCCTTCTTCTCATCCTTCTCCTTCTCATTCTTACCCTTCTCCTTCTTCTCACCCTTCTCCTTCTTCTCATCCTTCTCCTTCTTCTCATCCTTCTCCTTCTTCTCATCCTTCTCCTTCTTCTCATCCTTCTCCTTCTTCTCATCCTTCTCCTTCTTCTCATCCTTCTCCTTCTTCTCATCCTTCTCCTTCTTCTCATCCTTCTTCTTCTCATCCCACTTCTCATCCTTCTCCTTCTTCTCATCCTTCTCCTTCTTCTCATCCTTCTTCTTATCCTTCTTCTTCTCCTTCTCATCCTTCTCCTTCTTCTCATCCTTCTTCTCATCCTTCTCATCCTTCTTCTCATCCTTCTTCTCATCCTTCTTCTCATCCTTCTTCTCATCCTTCTCCTTCTTCTCATCCTTCTCCTTCTTCTCATCCTTCTCCTTCTTCTCATCCTTCTCCTTCTTCTCATCCTTCTCCTTCTCCTTCTCATCCTTCTCCTTCTCCTTCTTCTCATCCTTCTCCTTCTTCTTCTCATCCTTCTCCTTCTTCTCATCCTTCTCCTTCTCCTTCTTCTCATCCTTCTCCTTCTCCTTCTTCTCATCCTTCTCCTTCTCCTTCTTCTCATCCTTCTCCTTCTCCTTCTTCTCATCCTTCTCCTTCTCCTTCTTCTCATCCTTCTCCTTCTCCTTCTTCTCATCCTTCTCCTTCTCCTTCTTCTCATCCTTCTCCTTCTCCTTCTCATCCTTCTCCTTCTCCTTCTTCTCATCCTTCTCCTTCTCCTTCTTCTCATCCTTCTTCTCATCCTTCTTCTCATCCTTCTTCTCACCCTTCTTCTCACCCTTCTCCTTCTTCTCATCCTTCTCCTTCTTCTCATCCTTCTCCTTCTCCTTCTTCTCATCCTTCTCCTTCTTCTCATCCTTCTCCTTCTTCTCATCCTTCTCCTTCTTCTCATCCTTCTCCTTCTTCTCATCCTTCTCCTTCTTCTCATCCTTCTCCTTCTTCTCATCCTTCTCCTTCTCCTTCTTCTCATCCTTCTCCTTCTCCATCTTCTCATCCTTCTCCTTCTCCTTCTTCTCATCCTTCTCCTTCTTCTCATCATTCTCCTTCTTCTCATCATTCTCCTTCTTCTCATCATTCTCCTTCTTCTCATCATTCTCCTTCTTCTCATCATTCTCCTTCTTCTCATCATTCTCCTTCTTCTCATCCTTCTCCTTCTTCTCATCCTTCTCCTTCTCCTTCTCATCCTTCTCCTTCTTCTCATCCTTCTCCTTCTCCTTCCTCATCTCCAAGGGCATTTAAATTAAAGGTACAGTGTTCTGCACTAATTTAAAGGCTCTCTGAAGCCTAGAAACCCTTTTTATAAGTTAACTTCGTAGCGAATAAATTCGCATCGAATCAAATTTCTTCCTGAAATTCGGCGAATCAGCCGAATCGAATTTTTGAATAATTCGCTCATCTCTAGTCTCCATCGTCCCATCATCTTCTTTCCCTGTATTTGTACATGTACATTCTATTCCTGTCCCTTACCACTATGTCATGGTCTGCATGGTCCCATCATCTTCTTTCCCTGTATCTGTACATGTACACTATCTTCATGTCCCTTTCCACTATGTCCTGGTCTCCATATTCCTATCATCTTCTCTCCCTGTATCTGTACATGTACTCTCTCTTCATGTTCCTTTCCACTATGTCCTGGTCTCCATGGTCCCATCTTATTTTTTTCCCTTTATCTGTAAATGTACACTCTATGCATGTCTCATCCCGTTGTGTCCTGGTTTTTGTGCTTTGTTTCTCCCTCTTTCTCAGTGTCTAATTCATGTCCATTCCCACTTGTCTTGGTCTCCATGCTTTTTCCTGCATGCTCCATCTTTACATTTACACTTTTATGTCCCTTACTACTGTCCTAGTCTCTATGCTCCTTCTCTTTCTTGCCATGTAATGATACCAGTATACTCCACTCATTCACCCCTTCCTTGGTCTCCATGCTCTTTCTCCCTCTTAAATGTATATGTACACTCTATTTATCTTCCTTCCAACTATATCCTGGCGTCCATGCTCCCTTTTTGTCCTGTCTGTAAATGTACATTCTGATCATATCCCTTCATGTCCCTTCCCACTGTGTCCTGGTCTCTATTCTCTCTCCTGTCCTGTATCTGTACATGTATCCTCTATTCATATCCCTTCCCACTGTGTCCTGGTCTCTATTCTCTCTCCTGTCCTGTATCTGTACATGTACCCTCTATTCATGTCTTTTACCTCTGTATGCTCCCTTTCTCCCTCTTGCCATGTGTTGATACATGTTCACTCCATTCATGTCTCTTCTCATATTCTACTACTCTCAATGCTTTTTCCCTCTTGCCCTGTCTCTGTACATGTACACTCTATTCATGTCCCTTTCCATTGTGTCCTTGTCTCCTTGGTCACTTTATCCCTCTCACCCTGTATCTGTAACTCTATTCATGCCCCTTCCCATTGTGTGCTGGTCTCTGTTCTCCCTCTTACTTTTTGTCTGTATATGTACCCCCTCTATCCATGTCCCTTCTTACTTTGTCCTGGTTTCCAACCTCTCTCCTGCTTGCCCAATGCATTTACATTTGCAATTCTATTCATGTCCCTTCCCAGGTGTACTGGTCTCTATGGTCCAATTTTTCCTCTTGCCCTGTGTTGATACATGTACACTCCATTTATGTACCTTTCCATAATCTCCTATTCTCCATGCTCTCCATCTTTCCCCGTGTCTGTACATGTACACTCTATTAACAACCCTTTCAACTGTATCCTGTGTCCACGTTCCTTCTTGTCCTGTGTCTGTACATACACATTCCATTAATTTCCTATCTCACTGTGTGCTATCCCCATGCTCCCTTTCTTCCATGGACCTTCTGTTGGTGCTGTTCTTCCATGTTCCACTCTTGCATCACTGACATATGTTTAATATCTAAAAATGGGGATGTACGATGGCTGTAGAAATCCCATGTTCTATATGTACAGAATTACAAACACAATAACTGTATGCAAATATAGTTAAGAAGTCATGGAAGCTAGTGAGATTTATTTTGCATTCTAGTCATTTGGTTTACCCACACTTAATATGTGCTTATATCTTGTATTTATAAAAAAAAAAAGTTTGTGGGCAGTAAAAGCACTTTTGTTAAAGGGAAGGCATGATGAATTTTAAGTGAGTGTAGTTGATTTCAAGTGTTAATAAACCCAGGAGCCTGCATTCACTATATCTGGTCTCCCACAGTACACATAACATGGAAATGCAATTACTTTAGTAAATATAAACTGCTAAATACCTTTTTCTTATCAGCAGTTAGAGCAGTCTTGTTACTTCTATTGGTGTCCAGCAAAGTACTGGTTAAAGCTTGTAGGAGGCTGCATAACCCCTGACCCTGCACTGATTGGCCCTGTGCTGATCACATGCACTCTCACAAGAGGAAAAAATACTCTCTAGCAATACACACCAAACTGAGGATGTGCAACTTGCCCCCAAAGCTCTGTTCTATCAGCACATGAATTGAGGACTGTGGAAGAAGGGGAGTATCAAAGCAGACCAGATCTTTTTACACAATGAAGAGGGTTAACCCCTTAGGTTACGCAGTGAGTATAACAAGCATGCTTTACTGCATATACAGACTGATTTTACTGTTGTGGGTTTAGTAACACTTTAAGTGAGTTGTTGCAGTGATTGCTCAAATAATTTTTGATACATTTTATCTGATATGTATATATTCTGTGTTAGTGTATTAAATTAGGAGTTTCCTACACCAGAACAGTGGTTCTCAATTTATAATCATTAAAGGCAAAACTCTGCTTTGCTCATGTAGTAGGACTGTCTTCGCACCACCATGTGACAGCCATGGGCCAATCACCAAGCACCAGAACTGTCACATGCTCCTTCCTACCTAAAAATAATGGATATTTTCTTCTCTCCTAGGAACTAAATGTTGTGGCAGGGGAGCAAAGAAAATGTATGTGCTGCCAGGAGACTGAGCATTAAAACAAACTTTGTTTTCCTTTGTCCCGCTTGGGGAGATTAGAAAAAAAAAAAAAAACATAAAGGTCCCAAATGGTAGTTTAAAAGGTTAATCAGATGATTGGGGGACAACAAAATGCAAAGTATTAAAACACATTGGGAGGTATGACTAGCCTTGTATAGTGCAGAGGGCAATGGCTGAAGATAGATGCCATGGATCACGTCTAATAAAAACAGTACAACTTGTCTACAAAATGTTTCCATTCAGTAAGTATGCTGTATGTTGGAGAACACAAATGCTATTCAGTATGTGCTGTTTAAACTGGTGACCATTAATTCATTTAATTAGCTTTTTTTTTTTTACATTTCAGAAATTTGAACATCGTGCATATGAAGCCACTCGATGGGTAAGAACTCCACTTGAAAGTGATTTCTTTGGCCTGGGAATGGTGAAAAGCTTCAGGCGCTTGTACAAGTATATCACTGGGTCAAATGCTGAAGGTTTGATACTTTATTTTGTTCTGATGAAATGTCATTAAAGTGTTACTAAACTCATGACCCTGAATTCACGATATCTGGTCTCCCACAGTACACAGACTGCATGACCCCTGACCCTACGTCTGGACAGTGCAGTGCTGATCACATACACCCTTCTAAAAAACAAAAAACCTCTTTAGCACTACACTCCAAACTGAGCATGTGCAGAGTGACTCATAGAGCTCTGTACTATCAGCTGATGGATTGGGGACAGTAAAAGAAGGGGAGGATCAGAGAAGACAGAATCAAACAGCCTTTTTTGCACAGTGCAGAGAATTAACCCATTAGGTTCCACAGTGAGTATAACAAGCATGCTTTACTGTATATACAGACCGATTTTACCATTGTGGGTTTAGCAACAGTTTAACTAACCACCTTTTTTTTAAATCATACCATAAAGCTAAGGCGTGAGCATTCTTTGGGCAAATGTTTCATTCGTAGGGGGAAGTGTAAATTGACTATGGAGTTGAGGAATAAAATAAGGTATGAAGGTATCTCATCATAAAGCAATGGGGTGGGTCACAGAGGGGGAGCTCATTAAGGACCACCAGGAAAGCAAGTAAATTGGTGGGAGTCTGTGGATAAAGTAGGCAGAGTGGCCATAGAAACAGAGAAGCCAGAGTGGTGTGTGCTCCACTGGGACAGCATGCAGAAAAGGGACAATCCATGGACTGGATGGTGAAAAGAATGGAAGCAGAAATGGTGCTAATCCTAGATTTGGGGGAGTCAGCATATATGAACAATTGTATTTCCCAGCAGACTTACAGCTAGGCAGCAAAGAAACAAATTACTGTTTCTACAATTTGCATTTAAAAATGGCTTTTTCATTGTGCAACATCTGCAAATATATGTGGTAGTCTCATTGCCTCATCAAGGTGGTGGTTGCCATTCTTGCTCATCATATATGTGTAGCACTACCCTCTTGAGGACCGCTGTGTTTCCAGATTCCCCTTAGCTCCACACAGCCAGGCAACATGCATTTTCCACACTTGCGTCCACAGTCAGTGAACAGTCCTTGAACTTGCTTTTTTGATATGTTATTAGAGGAAATAACTTGGATAGGGTAAAAAGGATTATGGAATGCCCGATTTTCCTGGAATGTGGTCCATCTTTGCAGATTATGAGCAACTGCCCCTTGTGGGCTAGGGACTCTCAGTCCCTCTTGAAAATCAGCTTAGCTTGCTGCAAACTATATGCAGATGTCTCCTCTCCCATGTAGAACTGCTCCCAACTCCAGAGCCTGCAGACACTACCAGCCCTCCTGGCTGCTCTGAAGATCTCCCAGGACAAGGATAAAGGATTAAGCACAGTGCTGTCCTTTGAAAGCTTGCTACATGTGGCAGTCTCTCCCCTTGTAAATCCCTGAAATCCCTGGGTGTGCCGATGTACTCACTTTGTCCTCCTTGCTCCCAGGTCTTGATCCTGTTCAGGACACACTGCTGAATGGACCCTCCTGGGCTGCACCCCCCCAGACCTAGGGGACCCCTCCCAGGCCACCGACAGTCTCCTCAGCATTGCATCTTCCACCTGATTGCCTTTCCAGCCTCTCCCATGTTTATGGGCTGGTCCACGACTCAACCTGGGATTGGTTGAACTCCCATAAACAGATTAGGTCTCCACCTCTTCCTCCTACTGGCTTCTGGAATGTACCAATGGTCCTCCAGACCCAGGTGGAGGCGATAGTCCTAACCTGTTAAGCCATACAGCTTGACCTGCAGTAACCCAACCTTAATCCTAGACTCACACAGTTACCATGAGTCTAAATATTTAATCATTACAACATCCAATGGTGACAAGACCCAGCATAATAAAGTGCATTCGGGATGTACAACTTTGCATTGCTGGTAGGGGGGCTGTGATGACAGGAGACCCCATGCATTGCTTAAGTAGTTTGAATGAGTGGAACATTCCCAATTAAGGTGTATATAGATGTTACCACACAGCAAAATATCTTGTTACACCGGTTCCACAATTATGCAATTGTTCGATATAAAATTGTGTAAGGGGCAATAGCAATTGGGCATTTAAAGCTGAACTCCAGGCAAACAGCTAAATACACAGATAAAATATATAAAAAAGCGGTTTTACACATCAAAGGCGTATTTGCCCATCCATTTCTGGGATTTTTACAATTCTGCCACACAGCACAACTCTGACTGGTTGGAGATGCTATCTGAACCAGTTTCACATTTACATACAGTTTTATCTTCCACCCCACTGTGTAACTAAATTGTGAACAGAAAAGCAGTATGAGTTTATAAATCTGTCACTCTGCTCTTTCCTCATATCAGCAGGCTGCTTGCGCAAAAAAATAAATGTAAAAGTGTAACTAAACCTCAAGAACAAAGTGATATTACTGCAGCTTACCAGTCCTTAGATGTGGCGGCTGCATTTGTGTTTCTCTTTTCTCACTGGCAATCTTGCAATTAACCTGACCTAGGGAGACCGTACTAAGTAGCATAGTCATTCTATGGCAGGATGTGTTAGAACTATGTATCACTATCCCCTTAGGAGTTGCTGAGTTTTTTTGGGCTCCCTGACGTTCTGGACCGCTTTCTGAAAGCCCAACCCCTGCTGACACCACAAGATTCTTTTGACCAGAGTAGATTACCACTAGAAAGCAGACTTGCAGACAAAGCAGAGTAAACTGATATGAGGTTTATATTAAACTTAAATGTCAGCTTAATTAAACAGTACAAAATGGTATTGATATGTGCAGGGGTATATTTACCACAAAGCAAACAAGGCAGTTGCCTAGGGCAGCATTTTTCAGGGGGGCAGTACCTCTCCCCAGAGGAAGGGATGAAAGAAGGGCCATGTGCTCCATAAGAACCAGGTGGGATCCAAGAGAGGCTGCGGGCTGCTTAATGGTGTATGTAGAGCCTGACTCTCATTTCCGGGGATGTCCGAAGATGAAGATGAGTGTCTCTCTCTCTATTGCCGGGGGGGGGGGGGGGGGTTAGTGGAAGGCTCTCCCAGGTAGGGGTGTTGTTGGTCAATGTCAGGTTCTCTCCACAGGGGGGGGGGGAAAGGAAGGGGGTGGGTTGGTGTTGGTCGGTGTCTGTGGGAGCAGATGATTTTTGTGTTGCCTAGGGCAGCACAAAACCTAAATACACCAATGGATAAGTGTAACAACTCTATGCAAAGAAACACATACAGTAGAATCTCATCAGTTTTAGCAGGCCTGCTTTTCAGAAGTTATCGCAATACCTCCAACCTGAGCTGTAGTCAATCCCCAGTGAGCAATGAAAACTAGCAACAGT
The DNA here is from genome assembly GCF_062004578.1 of Staurois parvus. Lineage (NCBI taxonomy): Eukaryota > Metazoa > Chordata > Amphibia > Anura > Ranidae > Staurois > Staurois parvus. The sequence continues at coordinate 15,909,397 of NW_028317877.1, forward strand.
TGAACTAACTCACTTTGAGCCCTCAGAATCTGATGGCGAGGTTTCTAACTGAGCTCAAAATAGCTCTTTGACCAGGGTATTCATTGTCCCTTTAAATGCAGTGAGGATTCTTCTGCGCACTTGTTGGGGCCCAGTTGGTGCACAAGTAAACAGTGATGTAGGTGACAGTTCCTTTAAGGATTAACACAAGTAGAGGAAGAAGAAAAGACTGAGGGGGAAAAGAGCAGCTTTAGGCAAATAAAGTGTGAAAACTGGCAGTAGGGCTTGGCAAAGGGTCAACTCTACTCTGGGCTGCAGTAACCAATGGCAACAGTGGTAGAAGTTCCTTTAAGAGGGTAGGCCAATGGTTAAGGGAGCACTTGTGTGATCTGGCCTGCAGAGGGCATGCACTGCAGTCAGCTCTGATGTTTGGACTATGCTGCAAATGTGTTCAGCAGTAGTGGCTATGGGAACTAGGCCGCAACGTGCGTTAACTGAATGCAATATCCGCAACTGTGTGCAGGAAAAGTAACAGATATGAGGAGAATGTCAGTTTTCTCTTTAACTGGGGTACTGCCCAGGGCACTGCCATCTTGTGTCTGTTTCAGCATCCTGCAACTGACATTGCAGCAGGGTGTTACAACTTCATAACAGTGGGGTATATTTTTTATTCCACAGATGGAGATGGCAGAGAACAATGCGAACTTATAACTTCCTATTGGCTCTGACTCTGGACTGTTATCAGCTCACAAGATTTCTGGCTGGATGAACAGCTATGTTATTTTGCACTTGGGAGCTGATACAATAAAATGCTTAAAGTGGTAGTAAACTGAATATGCAAGGTGATTGCATACCTTAGAATGAAATCCTCCACCGCTGACGGGGCTTCCATCTTCACCCAATCATGCTTCGGGGTTCACGAGCTCCGGGTATGCCATTCCGTCAGAACGCATGCGCTGGCTGCCAGAAAGATTGAATATTTCCTAAACTGCATGTTTGGAGATATGTTACCTACAGGTACGCTTATTATAATCTTACCTGTACGTAAAAATCACAAAGCCGACTTTACTACCGATTTAATAAAAACCCTTTAAATGGTATAATTAAAGTAGAACTAAAAGCAAAGCTTGCTTAATTTTGAATAAGGTAAGGAAAGGTCCATTTTATTTCCAGTCCCACTGAGAGATTTCTCTTCACTTCCTGTCCCATAGCCAAACAGGAAGTGAGAGGAAATTCCTCCAAAGTAAGCGAATCCCTGGTTGTCTCCAAAACTAGTGTCCCCAGCAGAAGATTTCTGGTGACATCTCAAAATTTGTGTTTTTTTTTTTTTCTTCATTTTTTGGTGATGGTGATCACAAGACAAATGGAGGGGGAAGGAGGGCTCTGCCAGCAATAAAAACTTGACGTGTTCAAATACCTCTCCACTTTAGCAAAAACAAAAACGTTTATCTTTTTAACCACTGGCCCTCAAGAGGATTTACTACCCCCCCCCCCCCCTTCCTGACCAGGCCATTTTTTGCGTTAAGACGCTGCGTTACTTTAACTGACAATTGTGCGGTCATGCAACGCTGCACCCAAGTGAAATTTACATAATCTTTTCCCGCGAGTTGAGCTTTCTTTCTGTGGTATTTGTTCACATGTGCGGTTTTTCATTTTTTGAGCTATAAAAACAAAAGTCCGACAATTTTGAAAAAAAAAATATTTTTGACTTTTGCTATTAAACATGTCCAATAAAAAAAATCAACTTTTATCATAAATTTAGGCCAAAATGTATTCTGCTATGTGTCTTTGCTAAAAAAAAAAAATCCCAATACGTGTAAATTAATTGGTTTACGTAAAAGTTATAGCGTTTACAAACGGCGGTATATATACTGGGATTTTTTTTTTTTTTTTTTTACTAGTAATGGCGGCGATCAGTGACTTATAGCAGGACTGTGGCGGGCATTCTGACACTGGGTGGGAACTGACTAAATGCCACTGACATCCCCAGTGACACCGAAACAGTGATCAGTGCTAATAAAAAGCACTGACACTGTACTAATGGCACTGGGCAGGAAGGGGTTAACATGTGGGGCGGTCAAAGGGTTAACTGTATGCTGTTTTACTATGGGCGGTGTGTGCACTGCACTGTATGCACACTGCTTTGGATGGCTGGGCTGTGCACGAGCTGACAGGGAGGAGAACTGTTTTGTTTATGAACACTTCTGCTCGGAGATGCTGGGCAATCTCTGGGTGCTGGTGAGTAATGGAATGACGGCATGGGTAGTGCTTGCGCTCACCCCCTATGCAAAATCACGTATATATATATATACATAGTATATATGTGCTTTTGCGCACCCGTGCCTCCCTGTACCTCTATATAATATATATATATATATATATATATATATAATGTATATATGGCGGACGGAAAGCAGTTCATTTTATACTTTAACCGCTTGCACACCACCCTATAGCAGAAACACCTCCACAGGGCGGCAGGGCTGTGAAAAATCATGATTGTGTATATATACGTGATTTTTCACTTGCGGGTAGGGGCAGCACACGTGCCCTACCCACGCCACCATTGCTGGCCTCAGCTGTCGAGCACCAATTTTTTTACAGGACATGTTTAATAGCAAAAAGTTAAAAATATTGTTTTTATATTTTCCTCACAATTGTCGGTCTTGTTTTGTTTATAGCGCAATAAATAAAAAACGCAGAGGCAATCAAATCCCACCAAAAGAAGACAGTTCATTTGTGGGAAAAAAAGGACATAAATTTAATTTGGGTGCAGTGTTGCATTACCGCGCAATTGTCAGTTAAATTAACGCAGTGGCGTATGTTGCAAAGAATGGCCTGGTCAGGAAGGGGGTAAATCCTCTGGAGGGCAAGTGGTTAACAGACCAAAAGGGAGCAGATAAGAGAAATGTAGCGCTTACATACAATTTTATTGATGTATGAATACAGAACTGCTTTGTATCTGCCTGGTGTTCAGCTTTAATTACATTCATGTTATGAGACAGAATTGTGGATAGTGTATGTTGCCTGGCTTTTCACCTACACCTGGGAAGGGGCTCCAGGATATGTCTGTTATGAGAAAACAAAGTTTTTGTTGTTGTTGTGCAGGACAAACCTGCTTGGACTGTTCCTGGGTGTCCCTGGTTTAGAGTTGCCGCTACTAGTTGAGCAGCCTGTCCCCCTTTATGTGTGGGCCGCGGATCAGGATAGTCCTAGAGAACATCATATGCTGTAGTTGAACAGCCTGTCCCCCTTTATGTGTGGGCCGCAGATCAGGATAGTCCTAGAGAACATGATATGCTGTAGTTGAGCAGCCTGTCCCCCTTTTATGTGTGGGCCGAGAATCAGGATAGTTCTAGAGAACATCATATGCTGTAGTTGAGCAGCCTGTCCCCCTTTTATGTGTGGGCCGAGGATCAGGATAGTCCTAGAGAACATCATATGCTGTAGTTGAACAGCCTGTCCCCTTTTATGTGTGGGCCAAGGATCAGGATAGTCCTAGAGAACATCATATGCTGTAGTTGAGCAGCCCGTCCCCCTTTTGTGTGTGGGCCGAGAATCAGGATAGTCCTAGAGAACATCATATGCTGTAGTTGAGCAGCCTGTCCCCCTTTATGTGTGGGCCGCAGATCAGGATAGTCCTAGAGAACATGATATGCTGTAGTTGAGCAGCCTGTCCCCCTTTTATGTGTGGGCCGAGAATCAGGATAGTTCTAGAGAACATCATATGCTGTAGTTGAGCAGCCTGTCCCCCTTTTATGTGTGGGCCGAGGATCAGGATAGTCCTAGAGAACATCATATGCTGTAGTTGAACAGCCTTTCCCCCTTTTATGTGTGGGCCGAGGATCAGGATAGTCCTAGAGAACATCATATGCTGTAGTTGAACAGCCTGTCCCCTTTTATGTGTGGGCCAAGGATCAGGATAGTCCTAGAGAACATCATATGCTGTAGTTGAGCAGCCCGTCCCCCTTTTGTGTGTGGGCCGAGAATCAGGATAGTCCTAGAGAACATCATATGGTGTAGTTGAGCAGCCTGTCCCCCTTTTAGGTGTAGGCCGAGAATCAGTATAGTCCTAGAGAACATCATATGCTGTAGTTGAACCTAGAATTAATTCTTCCCTCTTGTTTCTCTATAGAGATGAAGATTAACATGACTGTGCCTGTGGTGATATATGTGCCGCTGACCCAGCCCCCAGCTGGTAATTCCACAATGTCCTTCTTTGTATCACATGAAGTGCAGGATCCTCCACAAGCCACAGACCCGAATGTTTACCTGAGCGACTCTCCTGCAATGTCATTCTATGTTAGGTAAGTGATCTGCTTCAAGCCTGAGAAAGGTCTGTATTGAGAGCTTTATACTCTCTGAGGTTGAGATGGTAGCTCTGAGCTTAAGGGCATGTGGCCTGGTATGGTTCAGGGGCGCTCATCCCCCCCCCTTTCCTGATCTGCCGGGCTGCATGCTCAGATAAGGGTCTGGTATGGATTTTGGGGGCGATTCCCATGCCATTTTTTTTTTAAATTTTGGTGTGGGAGTTCCCCTCAAAATCCATACCAGACCCGAAGGGCTTGGTAAGGATGGGAGGGGGGACCCCCCACCATTTTGTTTTATTTTTTTTTTTAATTGCTGGCAATTCTTTTACATTCAGCTGTCAGTGGGGAACACCACTGACAGATGAAACATTAACACATGATTGACACTACTAAAATACTGCATGACTTGATAAAATAACTTGTGCGGTATTTTAGTAGCGTTTACTTTTTTCTGACATTTAATTGGTTTTCAATGCATTCCTATGGGAAACAGCATTTCGATTTACAAATTTATTGCTATACGAAAAGTCCTGCAGAACGAATAAAATTCGTAAACCAAGGTATTACTGTATTATCTAAATCTATACTCTTTCTTAAAGCGACTGTCAAGGCAAAATAAATAAATAAACAATTATATATATATATATATATATATATATATATATGTATAAAAATACTATATTGCCAAAAGTATTGGGACACCTGCCTTTCCATGCACATGAGCTTTAATGGCAACCCAGTCTTAGTCCATAGGGTTCAGTATTGAGTTGGCCTACCTTTTGCAGCTATAACAGCTTCAACTCTTCTGGGAAGGCTGTCCACAAGGTTTAGGAGTGTGTCTATGGGAATGTTTGACCATTCCTCCAGAAGTGCATTTGTGAGGTCAGGCACTGATGTTGGATAAGAAGGTCTCCGCTCTAATTCATCCCAAAGGTGTTCTCTTGGTTACGGTCAGGACTTTGTGCAGGCCAGTCAAGTTCCTTCACCCCAAACACGCTCATCCATGTCTTTATGGACCTTGATTTGTGCACTGGTGCGCAGTCATGTTGGAACAGGAAGGAGCCATCCCCAAACTGTTCCCACAAAGTTAGGAGCATGAAATTGTCCAAAATGTCTTAGTATGCTGACGCCTCAAGAGTCCCCTTCACTGGCACTAAGGGGCCAAGCCCAACCCCTGAAAAACAGCCCCACACCATAATCCCCCCTCCACCAAACTTTACACTTGGCACAATACAGTCAGGTAAGTACCGTTCTCCTAGCAACTGCAAACCCAGACACGTCCATCAGATTTCCAGACAGAGAAGCGTCATTCGTCATTCCAGAGAACACGTTACCACTGCTCTAGAGTCTAGTGGTGGCGTGCTTTACGCCACTGCATCCGACGTTTTGCATTACACGTGGCGATGAAAGGCTTTGATGCAGCTGCTCAGCCATGGAAACCCATTTCATGAAGCTCTCTACGCACTGTTGTTGTGCTAATCTGAAGGCCACATGAAGTTTGGAGGTCTTGAGCTATTGACTCTGCAGACAGTTGACGACTTCTGCACACTGTGCGCTTAAGTATGCTCTGACCCCGCTCTGTAATTTTACGTGACCTCTCATTTCATGGCTGAGTTGCTGTTGTTCCCAGTTGCTTCCACTTTGTTATAATACCACTAACCGTGGAATATTTAGTAGCAAGGAAATTTCACAGATGGACTTATTGCACAGATGGCAACCTATCCCGGTACCACACTTGAATTCTCTGAGCTCCTGAGAGCGACCCATTCTTTCACAAATGTATGTAGAAGCAGTCTGCACGCCTATGTGCTTGATTTTAAACACCTGTGGCCATGGAGATGACTGGAACACCTGAATCCACAGATTTGGAGGGGTGTCCTAATACTTCTGGGAATAGTGTGTGTGTTTGCTTTTATCCCTTTCTAAAGAACCTGCAAGTATGAGAACATTTAGAAAAGGGAAGGACCCCTAGAGAAAGTTCTATATGTGATCCAGGTTATTGAACTAAAATAACAAACTTTGAGAAACCAAGATATGAAATAAACAACATTAAAAATTCACATAACTAAAATTAAATCTTGTCACCATTAAAACCTTGACAACATTGCCAGTTTAAAACCAGGGAGTCCAGACTATACATGATTCAAAAAGGATGTCAATTGCTAGAAAATTCTGTGTTCTGTACAACTTACACCTCTGCTCAGAGCCCGAGCATGTGAGTTTCAGTGATGAATACGCTGGAATGTAAAGGCAGTATCAAGACACAGTACTGGAGGTGGTAACTCCAGTGCAAAAAAACAGTAAAAACTATTTGGTGCTGGTGCGTTAAACCATAAGGGGGCTCAATCCAGTGAAGGGATGTCTCCCCAGGTAATAACGCATCATATTAACCACAATTAAAGTGTTACTAAACCCAGGACCCTGCATTCACTATATCTGGTCTCCCACAGTACACACAACAAAGAAATGCAATTATTTCAGTAAATATAAACTGCTAAATACCTTCTCTCAGCAGCAGTTAGAGCAGTCTTGTGACTTCTATCAGTGTTCAGCAGAGCACTGATTAAAGCTTGTAGGAGGAGTTTTTGCTTTCTGCTCTAGGAGGAAGAAAAACCCTTGACCTCTGTCTGAACGTTGCTGATTGGCTCTGTGATGATCACATGCACTCTCCCAAGAGGAAAAAAAACATCTCTAGCAATACACATTAAACTGAGCATGTGCAGAATGGCTACTGGTTCAGTCTGTTTTATCGGGAGATAAGATGAGGGGCAGAGAAAACAGGATCAAACTGCTTTTTTACACAATGCAGAGGATTAACCCCTTAGGTTCCACAGTGAGTATAACAAGCATGCTTTACTGCATATACAGACTGATTTTACTGTTGTGGGTTTAGTAACACTTTCAGCTATATGCAAAAGAGAGCAATGATGGAATATAACAGGCAAAATTGAGGAAGCCAAGCAGAGGGATATTAACAGATTATTGCTTGCTAGTTAGAAAATTCAATGTGGCAGACTGGAGCTGCAATCAGATCACTTGCAGGGAATTAAAGGGTCATTGGGATGGACAATGATCAATGTGTATCTCTATAATTTATTTCAAGTTAACTGGCCTATAACAGACACACTGCAAGGATGCAATGAAGATCATAGATAGTATCCTTCCACATTAGACAAAGCCTAATCAGCCATAAAGTTAACATTTCCAGCTGTAAGGACTCAGACTGCATAGGCGAGGGAGAGACACTAAAGGTGGGAATATGCAATTAGAAAATTGACCGATCGGTCATCCGACGATCGATAGGCATTCGTTCGTTGGTCAAAATTGTGGCCCACATTAACCAATCTAAAAAATTTGGTCTTCGGGCAATATGTAGTGTTGATGTCTTCCGTACAAGTGTAAGTGATGTAGTGTGTGTGTGACCTTGTAGCCACGCCCTTCCGGCCAGATCGAGCGATATACACAACAATTCCCAGCAATGAGTATAATATAGTTTATTCCATGACCTATATACATAAATAGTGATACATAAAATATAATAAGCATCATTCTGGTTTCATCATCTCATTCGGCCAATCTACTTTTAACATTTGGATTTTTCGTTTGTGTTTACGAAGATTCCTTGGACATAAACATCCGGGTCATCTTCTGTTTCCGCTCATGCGTGATAGATTTTTTTTTTGTATGACCGTCATACCACCGCATAGAAAAATGGTTGTTCGTATGTGAAACGACAGCATTTTTCACTGTTGTTCAACTGGATTTTTTTCGTTCACAACATCGTTATCGGTTAAAACATCCTGCTCGTCAATGAAGAGAAAATCGTTCGATCAGTGGTTCCGTGAAATTTTTCGTACAATTTTCTTATGTGTACGGGGCATAAGTCTAGGTTCACACCTATGCAGGTTTCATTTGATGCGTTTCTGCATTGCTTTTTTGTGGTGTTTTGGGGGGAGGGGTTGTTTTGTTTTTTTTTTAAATTTCTGTTGCTAGGCATATTTTAAATGCAAAACAAATCAAAAATACATGCTTTCTGCAATACATGCTTTCTGCAACATTTCCAGTGAAGTCTATAGAACCAGAAACACAATGTTTTGTGATCAAAAAAGTCCTTGACCCTTTTTTAGAAACCCTATGGGACAGGTTCAACCTTTTTGTGAACCTGTCCCATAGGAAATCATGTTAAATGGACTATACTGTGCTGCTGCAGAAAATGCTTAGGTGGGAACATAGGGTAAGAGCCGATGTACGCAGGGGTTCAAACTGATTATGGGCTAGGTTGAAGGCAGGTTATACATTTAAACCTGCAAGCAAATCCCAAGCAAAGCTGTCAGTGTAGATATAAGTCAGAATAGTCCATGTAGTGGGACATTTATACAGTTCATAGTTAGAAACTCCAACTCACAGATAGGAGGCCTCAACTTCAGTCAGTCAGTACACCACAAGGTGAATGTCTTACACTTCCATGACCAGGCTGGCGTCCACTCTCCCATTCAGTCTGCCACCGCTCGTTCCAACAGAGAAGCTGCACATGCACTGGGTTTTAAAAAGTGCATATATAATAACTATTGAGGTGTGTGTGTACCTTTTTTCTTTTTTTTTTTTTTTTTTTGGATCCTCTGTATACACAATGGTTTGTAGACGCTATAACATTCACAAAAAAACAATTAATATACACTTATTGGGATTTGTTTTTACCAAAGACATGTAGCAGAATACATTTTGGCCTAAATTTATGAAGAAATTCTATTATATTGGATATGTTTTATAAGAGTAGAAAATTGTGGGGTGTATGGTTTTTGGGGAAAAAAAAATATTTTTATATATATATATATATATATATATATTACTATATTGCCAAAAGTATTGGGCCGCCTGCCTTTACATGCACATGAGTTTTAATGGCAACCCAGTCTTAGTCCGTAGGGTCCAATATTGAGTTGGCCCACCTTTTACAGCTATAACACCTTCAACTCTTCTGGGAAGGCTGTGCAAAAGGTTTAGGATTGCGTCAATGGGAATGTTTGACCATTCTTCAAGAAGTGCATTTGTGAGGTCAGGCAATAATGTCAGACAAGAAGGTCTCCACTCTAATTCATCCCAAAGGTGTTCTTTCGGGTTGAGGTCAGGACTTCATGCAGGCCAGTCAAGTTCCTCCACCCCAAACTCGCTCATTCATGTCTTTATGGTCCCTGCTTTGTGCACTGGTGTGCAGTCATGTTGGAACAGGAAGGGACCATCCCCAAACTGTTCCCACAAAGTTGGGAACTGCAGTTAGTCAGTACACCACAAGGTGAATGTTTTACACTTCCATGACCAGGCTGGCGTCCACTCTCCCGTTCAGTCTGCCACCGCTCGTTCCAACACGGAAGTGTAAAACATTCACCTTGTGGTGTACTGACTGACTGCAGTTCCCAACTTTGTGGGAACAGTTTGGGGATGGTCCCTTCCTGTTTCAACATGACTGCGCACCAGTGCACAAAGCGAGGATCATAAAGACATGGATGAGCAAGTTTGGGGTGGAGGAACTTGACTGGCCTGCATGAAGTCCTGACCTCAACCCGAAAGAACACCTTTGGGATGAATTAGAGTGGCCGCTCGTTCCAACACAGAATAAAAGCTGCACATGCACTGAGTTTTAAAAAAGTGCATATATAATAACTATTGAGGTGTGTGTGTACCTTTTTTTTTTTTTTGGGATCCTCTACACCAGCGGTTCTCAACCTGGGGGTCGCGACCCCTTTGGGGGTGGAACGACCATTTCCCAGGGGTCGCCTAAGACCATCGGAAAACACATATTTCCGATGGTCTTAGGAACCGAGACACCGCTGCAGTCTCCGGCGATGTGTGGGCGGGATGATACGCTGCTGTCACCTGGCCACACCTCCGGGATCGCTCAGCAGCTCCGCCTCCTCGCCGCTGATTGGCCACCGGAACTGTAGCTCAGGAGAGGCACACAGGCGGCCAATCACCGGCGAGGAGGTGGAGCTTGGAGAGGAGGAGCCGAGCGGCAGCGCGCGTACATCAAAGAAGACCGAGGGAGCTGCCGGAGCGAGTGAAGAGGAGAGCGGCCAGAGAAGGAAGACAGCTGACAGGTAAGTGAGAGAGCGAGCCCAGGCTGGAGCAGGGGTCAGCAAAGTAAGTATCATTGGTGTCAGTGGGAGGAATAGTGCCCCATCATTTGTGTCACTAATACCAACGATGGGGCACTATTCCTCCCCCCACTGACACCAACGATGGGGCACTATTCCTCCCCCCACTGACACCAACGATGGGGCACTATTCCTCCCCCAACTGACACCAACGATGGGGCACTATTCCTCCCCCCACTGACACCAACGATGTGGCACTATTCCTCCCCCCACTGACACCAACGATGTGGCACTATTCCTCCCCCCACTGACACCAACGATGGGGCACTATTCCTCCCCCCACTGACACCAACGATGGGGCACTATTCCTCCCCCCACTGACACCAACGATGGGGCACTATTCCTCCCCCCACTGACACCAACGATGGGGCACTATTCCTCCCCCCACTGACACCAACGATGGGGCACTATTTCCCCCCCCCCTGACCCCAATGATGGGGCACTATTCTCCCCTCCACCACACTGACATCAATGATGGGGCACTATTCCTCCCACTGACATCAATGATGGGGCACTATTCCTCCCCCCACTGACACCAACGATGGGACACTATTTCCCCCCCCCCCCCCCTGACCCCAACGATGGGGCACTATTCTCCCCTCCACCACACTGACACCAATGATGGGGCACTATTCCTCCCACTGACACCAATGATGGGGCACTATTCCTCCCACTGACACCAATGATGTGGCACTATTCCTCCCACTGACACCAGTGATGGGGCACTACTCCCACTGACACCAGTGATGGGGCACTATTCCTCCCACTGACACCAATGATGGGGCACTACTCCCCCCACTGACACCAATGATGGGGCACTACTCCCCCCACTGACACCAATGATGGGGCACTACTCCCCCCACTGACACCAATGATGGGGCACTATTCCTCCCACTGACACCAGTGATGGAGCACTACTCCCCCCACTGACACCAACGATGTGGCACTATTCCTCCCCCCACTGACACCAACGATGTGGCACTATTCCTCCCCCCACTGACACCAACGATGGGGCACTATTCCTCCCCCCACTGACACCAACGATGGGGCACTATTCCTCTCCCCACTGACACCAACGATGGGGCACTATTCCTCCCCCCACTGACACCAACGATGGGGCACTATTCCTCCCCCCACTGACACCAACGATGGGGCACTATTCCTCCCCCCACTGACACCAACGATGGGGCACTATTCCTCCCCCCACTGACACCAACGATAGGGCACTATTTCCCCCCCCCCCGACCCCAATGATGGGGCACTATTCTCCCCTCCACCACACTGACATCAATGATGGGGCACTATTCCTCCCACTGACACCAATGATGGGGCACTATTCCTCCCCCCACTGACACCAACGATGGGACACTATTTCCCCCCCCCTGACCCCAATGATGGGGCACTATTCTCCCCTCCACCACACTGACATCAATGATGGGGCACTATTCCTCCCACTGACACCAATGATGGGGCACTATTCCTCCCACTGACACCAATGATGTGGCACTATTCCTCCCACTGACACCAGTGATGGGGCACTACTCCCACTGACACCAGTGATGGGGCACTATTCCTCCCACTGACACCAATGATGGGGCACTACTCCCCCCACTGACACCAATGATGGGGCACTACTCCCCCCACTGACACCAATGATGGGGCACTACTCCTCCCACTGACACCAATGATGTGGCACTATTCCTCCCACTGACACCAGTGATGGAGCACTACTCCTCCCACTGACACCAGTGATGGGGCACTACTCCCCCCACTGACACCAGTGATGGAGCACTACTCCCCCCACTGACACCAGTGATGGAGCACTACTCCCCCCACTGACACCAATGATGGGGCACTACTCCCCCCACTGACACCAATGATGGGGCACTACTCCCCCCACTGACACCAATGATGGGGCACTACTCCTCCCACTGACACCAATGATGGGGCACTACTCCTCCCACTGACACCAGTGATGGGGCACTACTCCCCCCACTGACACCAACGATGGGGCACTACTCCTCCCACTGACACCAACGATGGGGCACTATTCCTCCCACTGACACCAACGATGGGGCACTATTCCTCCCACTGACTCCAACGATGGGGCACTATTCCTCCCACTGACACCAACGATGGGGCACTATTCCTCCCACTGACACCAACGATGGGGCACTATTCCTCCCACTGATACCAACGATGGGGCACTATTCCTCCCACTGACACCAACGATGGGGCACTATTCCTCCCACTGACACCAACGATGGGGCACTATTCCTCCCACTGACACCAACGATGGGGCACTATTCCTCCCACTGACACCAACGATGGGGCACTATTCCTCCCACTGACACCAACGATGGGGCACTATTCCTCCCACTGACACCAACGATGGGGCACTATTCCTCCCACTGACACCAGTGATGGGGCACTATTCATCCCACTGACATCAGTGATGGGGCACTATTCCTCCCACTGATACCAACGATGGGGCACTATGCATCCCACTGACATCAGTGATGGGGCACTATTCCTCCCACTGACACCAACGATGGGGCACTATTCCTCCCACTGACACCAACGATGGGGCACTATTCCTCCCACTGACACCAACGATGGGGCACTATTCCTCCCACTGACACCAGTGATGGGGCACTATTCCTCCCACTGACACCAGTGATGGGGCACTATTCATCCCACTGACATCAGTGATGGGGCACTATTCCTCCCACTGATACCAACGATGGGGCACTATGCATCCCACTGACATCAGTGATGGGGCACTATTCCTCCCACTGACACCAGTGATGGGGCACTATTCATCCCACTGATACCAACGATGGGGCACTATTCCTCCCACTGATACCAATGATGGGGCACTATTCATCCCACTGACATCAGTGATGGGGCACTATTCCTCCCACTGATACCAACGATGGGGCACTATGCATCCCACTGACATCAGTGATGGGGCACTATTCCTCCCACTGACACCAGTGATGGGGCACTATTCCTCCCACTGATACCAACGATGGGGCACTATTCCTCCCACTGATACCAATGATGGGGCACTATTCATCCCACTGACATCAGTGATGGGGCACTATTCCTCCCACTGATACCAACGATGGGGCACTATTCCTCCCACTGATACCAACAATGGGGCACTATTCATCCCACTGACATCAGTGATGGGGCACTACTCCTTCCACTGACACCAATGACGTGGCACTACTCCTCCCACTGCAAAATTACAGTTATGAAGTAGCAATGAAAATAATTTTATGGTTGGGGGTCACCACAACATGAGGAACTGTATTAAGGGGTCGCGGCATTAGAAAGGTTGAGAACCACTGCTCTACACTATGGTTTGTAGACGCTATACTATCACAAAAACCAATTAATATACACTTATTGGGATTTGTTTTTACCAAAGACATGTAGCAGAATACATTTTGGCATAAATTTTAATTTTATTGGATATGTTTTATAATAGAGTAGAAAATTGTGCGTTGTGTGGTTTTTGGGGAAAAAATGTGTTCATTATTTTTATTTATTTTTTCTTCCTTTTATTTAATTTAGATTTATTTATTTATAGCAAAAAAATAGAAAAACAGTGGTGATCAAATACCACCACAAAGCTCTATTTGTGTGAAAATTTATATAAATTTAATTTGTGTACAGTGCTGCATGACTGCGCATTTGCCAGTTAAAATAGCACAGTGCTGAAGAGGAAAAAATGGCCTGGTCATGAAGGTGGAAAAACTTCTGGAGGTTAAAAAGATCTTGATCCCATTGTAATGGTTTTCCTTTCCTTTCAGGAGTTTTGGAGGCTATGCCTTAGATCCTACCTATACCAAGGAAGCTGAAGTCTTGGCCGAGGAGCTGCGAACCCTTGGCTTGGAATTTGATAACTCATTCTATCTTCGTTGTGGCTACAATGATCCTTTTACACTGTTCGACCGTCACAATGAAGTGTGGGTCATAGCAAAGTAAACAAAACTACAGCTCTTCCATATATTCATCTGAAATGCCTTTTGTGAATATTCTTCTTCTGACTTTTAGTTGCTTTTTGTATTACTGTACTTTTGTAACTAACCAACTTTATAAGTTATTAAACATTAGTATGTCATAGAATTTTCTGTTCTGGTTTAGTTTTTCTCCCTCACATTAATAGCAGCTCCCTACCATTAGTCTATGTTCACACCTATGAATTTGATGCGTTTCTGCATTGCCTTTTGTGCTGCATTTTTGTAGGGGGTTTTTTTCTTTTTTTTTTTCTTCTTGCTAGACAGATTTTATACGCAAAACGCGTCAAAAACGCAATACATGCTTTTCTGTAGCGTTCCCATTGAAGTCTATAGAACCAAAAATGCAACGTTTTGAGTTAAAAAAAAAAAAAGTCTCTGACCCTTTCCAAAAAACGCACTGGGTGAAAACACGGAGATGGGAGCCTGTCCCATAATAAATCATGTTAAATGGACTGTACTGCGTTTCCGCACGCGGTGGCTAAATCTGATTTGCCCTTGATAATATTTCCCGTTAACTGGACTGCGCTATTTTTTATTTATTTTTTTTTGTATGTATATAATTTTTTTCCCCCACAATAGCCACAAAGGATATAAACCTTTACCACTATAGGCTGCCTACAGAAAAGTAAGGGATGGGGACAAGACCAGTCACTCTGCACAAGGGAGGGAGCAGCACAGACTGGTCTTTATTACAGGAAGCTCCGGCACAGAGGCAAAGTTCCACACTGGATTACTGCACAGATCTGAAAGAAATACACAAAGCACACCAAGATTCAAGGGAAGAGAATTCACATGATTCTTGCATTTAGAAAATATTTGTATATCCTGGAGTTCAACTTTTAACTGTGTAAATATATTAGTTTGTTCTGTTGCCTTACTTTTCTTGCATCCTGTTCTCATACAGAATCAAACAAGTCTACCTTGGATGTCTATGTGGCACTGCCATTCTGTTAAAGTAAACCTGTTATATGAGAGAGAGATGGGGGATGCCAGGGGTGACCTCCACAACTGATTACTTACTGTAAATTTGCACATACGAGAAGTCTATCTGCTTGGTTCTTCAAAGTCACAGGGTGACAGGTGACAGGGTCAGCATGACAGCCAGACAATTGGCATTTTCTGGGAAAATGGTCCTCCGTAACAGCCTTCATGCTTCTGTCATGACAGCTTTCCTTTGTAGAGCAAACCTACCCGGTACTGCTACGGGGGGACATCATGGGATTTCCAAGGATTGGGGAGCAGGACCAGAGTAGGTGTGAGAAACAGTCCAGTTATAAAACACATACAAACACTTCAGTGTACAATACAAATCATAGCCATGTTATGGCTGGGGGTGGTGCTGGTGACATTAAAGTGTTACTAAACCACAACAGTAAAATCAGTCTGCATATGCAGTAAAGTATGCTTGTTATACTCACTTTGGAACCTAAGGGGTCAATCCTCTGCATTGTGTAAAACCTTTCTTTTCTGAATCTCCCCTTCTTTTACTGTCCTCAATCCATGTGCTGATGGAACTGAGCCTTGAGAGCATGCTGCACATGCTTAGTTTGGTGTGTGTTGCTAAAAAGTTTTTTTCCTTGGGAGAGTGGAAAGTGCTGATTGGCCCTGTGCTGATCACATGCAGACAGGTCTTGCAGCCTCATTGGAGATAATGAAAACTCCTCCTACAAGCTTTAACCAGTGCTCTGCTGGACATTGATTGAAGTCACAAGACTTATTAGACATATAGGTATTTAGGAGTTTGGATTTACTAAAATAATTTGTATTTCCATGTTTTGTTTACTGTGGGAGACCAGATATAGTGACTGCAGGGTCCTGGGTTTAGTAACACTTTAAGACCATGCTCAGCTATGAGGAAAGATTAGAGGAACTGAATTTATTCTCTCTTGAGAAGAGGAGACTAAGGGGGGATATGATCAACATGTATAAATACATCAGTGGTTCATATAGTGAACTCTGTGTAGAGCTATTCACCCTGAGGTCATCACAGAGGACAAGGGGGCACTCTTTACGTCTGAAGGAAAAGAAATGTAATCTCCAAACATGGAAAGGTTTCTTCACAGTGAGAGCTGTGAAAATGTGAAAAAGACTCCCTCAAGAGTTGGTTCTGGCCAGCTCAGTGGTTTGTTTTAAAAAGGCCTGGATTTTTTTTTTAGATACACAGAATATACCGTATTTTTCGCTCCATAAGACGCACCTGACCATAAGACGCACCTGACCATAAGACGCACCTAGGTTTTAGAGGCAGAAAACAGGAAAAAAAAAATTCTGAACTAATGGACTGCAGACAAAGTACAGGAGATGACCAGAGACTGCGGACACAGTACAGGGGATGACCAGAGACTGCGGACACAGTTCAGGGGATGACCAGAGACTGCGGACACAGTTCAGGGGATGACCAGAGACTGCGGACACAGTACAGGAGATGACCAGAGACTGCGGACACAGTTCAGGGGATGACCAGAGACTGCGGACACAGTACAGGGATGACCAGAGACTGCGGATAGTACAGGGGATGACTGCTGACCTTTGGGGAGGTGGGGAGCGGGTACCTGAATTTGACAGATACCCGCTCCCACTTCCACGGAGTTGTTCTTTCATCTTACCTGTTCCTCTATCCAGCCGAGCGTTGTCTTCCCGGCTTCTGTAATGGCGCGCGGCATGACAGCCGGGTGCCCAGTGCGCATGAGCGAGAAGCACTTGCGCTTTGTGATTGGTCTGGCGGCTTCTGGGATCTGTCATGTGTCCCAGGTGCCGCCTTACCATTCACAAAAAGCACCGCTTCCTGGGCATGCGCACTTGGCACCCGGCTGTCATGCCCACACTACAGAAGCCGGGAAGACCGCGCCGCTGGATAGAGGAACGGGTAAGATGAAAGAACAACTCCACGGAAGTGGGAGCGGGTATCTGTCAAATTCAGGTACCCGCTCCCCCCCCTCCCCAAAGGTCAGCAGTCATCTCTAGAAGGTCCCACTGTAGAGCTGAGCGGCCGGCCCAGTATTCTGACACGGCGGCAGTGGAAATACCGGACCGGCCGCTCCATATTCGCTCCATAAGACGCACTGACATTTTCCCCCCTTTTTTGGGGGGAAAAAAGTGCGTCTTATGGTGCGAAAAATACGGTAACTGGTTAATATTTATAAGTAAAGTTGATCCAGGGTATATCCGACTGCCTCTCGGGGGATTAGGAAGGAATTTTTTTCCCAGCACGAGCAAATTAGATTACGCTTTGCTGGTTTTTTTTTGCCTTCCTCTGGATCAACTGTGTGTATAGGATTATAACTTTTTTTTTTTTTAATAGCTGCACTGGATAGACTTTTGTCTTTTTTTCAGCCAGACTAACTATGTAACCATACTGCGGTTTTTTTTTTGTTTGTTTTATTTTTTTTAATTGAATGTGATAAAATGCACCAGTGAACAACTACTGCAACATTCGCTTGTGACAGATTGTCTGGTTGACCTTTTGGAGGTCTTCAGTCAATGGAGACTACATGAATGGTTGACAGTGATGCAATCCTCTTAACCTCACCAATATATAACTTGATGTGTCTGTGATGTCACATTCTCAACCACATTAACACACACAGTTTATATCTGGAGTTGGCAATCTGTCGATTGCGGCCATCTGAGAGGTAGATTGTGACCTGACATGCCCGCCAGCTCCTGCAGATCTGCAGCGTGGTGCCGAGTGGGCTTCTGCATCCAGAACCAGTCTAGAAAACATACGTATCTGCAGTCAGGCAGAGTGCTCTCCACCCCGACAGATGATTTCTAGTCCCAACCTCTGCCTTGCTGTCATTCAGAGGCCCGGTGAGGAAGATAGAGTGGTGCTGACACCTCCAGCGCATGAATGAAAGGAAGCAATAACAAAGGCAGCAGCCATTGACTGGAAGATGTATTTGTGACAGTGTCATTTAGTTGTGTGACATTGAATAGGGGGGGATGTGGAGGGGTTAATTAATATTTACATTAGAAATGTGCAGCATGAAGGGGTTAATGTGCTGTCATTGGTCACTGATGTATTAGTGATCATTGGCAGTTAAAGCAGAGTTCCACCCAAAAGGGGAAGTTCTGCTTTAATGCTTTGTCCCTCGCTCCCCATTAAGGATTGGCACCTTTGGGAGCGGGTGGGGGTACCCGAATTTGACAGGTACCTGCTCCCACTTCCGCTGTGATCGCCTAGGTGATCGGAAGCAGAAGTTGTCCTCCCCCATAGTCTTCTGAGACACCTGTCAGGTCCTAGAAGACTACGGGGCCATTCACAAAGCGCAGCGATTCTCGCACATGTGCAGTGGGCACCCGGCTGTGAAGCCACAAGCTGTCATAGCCAGGTGGCCACACTGAAGATGCCGGCACCAGGGAGAGAAGACAACTGGTGAAACCAGCGGTGGTGAGGACACCGCTGGACCAAGGGACAGGTAAGTGTCTGTATTTTAAATGTCAGCAGCTACAGTTTTTGTAGCTGCTGACTTTTTTTTTCAGGTGGAACTCCACTTTAAATAACCCTTTTGTACTGCATTAGTTGAACCAGTGTCCCTTTATGCTACAGCATGAAGGGGTTAATAAACACTGCCACTGGCTACTAATGCAGCATAAAGGGGTTATTTAACTCCGGTACTGCCTACCAATAGGGATTGTAGTTTCAAATAATACTTCCACTGACAATCGGTGCAGGTTCACACTACGGGAATTGCACCTGTTCTCGCAACCAAAACGCACAGGGGTGCCATTCATTCCAAATGTCACCCCCACACATCTAAAAATGCAACATGTTTGCAGGTGTGGGAACTGCTGGGAAATCACATGGTGCAAAAAAAAGCACCATGTGATTTCCCAGCCACTGTGTTTTCAAAATGGTGCAAGAACCTTCTTTTCCCCATGCAAAACTAATGTCCTGCCGTGCCTGCACAAGGGCATCCCGCAGACCCGCGATAAAGAAGATTTCCAGCTTACACATAACTAGCGTTAAAAATTCTAGATTGCCAAAAAGTCCAAAGTAAAGTAAAAAAATGTCCTAGATAAGGCAAGGAAACCAATTGTTATGACCGATTTGTCATGACTCCAGCCACTGTCCTGCTGCCTTCTAGTCATTCAGAATTCCCTCATGTAGGTGCAGCAATGTAATGTTCATGAACAGTTATGCACATTTTGCAGTCGCAAACCTCAGTAACCCTAGGTTCACACCTAAGCGTTTTCCGCAGCATTTTGCAGAAATGCACAGAAGCCCATTTAACATGATTTCCTATGGGACAGGTTCACATCTTCGTGTTTTCGCCCGGTGCATTTTTTGAAAAGAGTCAGGGACTTTTTTAAATGCAAAAAGTTGCGTTTTTGGTTCTATAGACTTCAATGGAAACGCTGCAGAAAAGCATGCAATGCGGTTTTGCTGCGTTTCGCGTTTTAAATCTGCCTAGCAACATGAAAAAAAAAATAAAGTTAAAAAATGCAAAACGCATCAAAAACACGTAGAAAATGCATGTGCAAAAAACGCACAAACGGATCAAAGCAAACTGCATAGGTGTGAACCTTGCCTAAAGTCCATAGAAAAAGGAAGGGGGGCACAAAGCTTCTAGCCATTTGTATGGTTTGACTATACATAGTCCTCCAGAGAGGGATTCATCTGATCAAGTGCCAAGGCTATACACTGCATTATAGGTTGCTCCTTATTTCTGGTTGTAAGCCTATAATATTTTGAAAGAGTTGAAAATTTGTGAACCTATGGAAGCATCAAACCCAAACCTCATCCCTAATCTTCACGTTTCATCACCAAAATTTTCTTTTACATTCAGTCAATTCCGATAGATTTATATTAGTTTAACTCTCAAAACAGGAAGTGATTGGGAGACAGCCCCGATAAAGGTTTAATTTTAGGATATTTAAAGTCATATTAAAAGGCAGATTTAAAAAAAACAAACATGTTATACTTACCATCTCTGTGCAGTGGCTTTGCACAGAGCAGCCCTGATCCTCCTCTTCTTGGGTCCCTCGCTGGCCCCTCCCTCCTTCCTGCCAAGTGCCCCCATAACAGGCAGCTTGCTATGGGGGCACCTGAGCAGGCTCAACCCTACCCCCCGCTCTCAACTCATTGGCTGTGATTGACTGTAGCAGGAGCCAAAGGTTCTCTCTCTCTGGTTGGTGTCAGGCTCTCTCTCTACCAGGGATGGGGGGTGTCCTAGGGCAGCACAAAACCTAAATACACCACTGACTAAAGGGCCAAGTCCAACCCCTGAAAAACAACTCTACACCATAATCCACCAAACTTTACATCTGGTACAATGCAGTCAGGCAAGTACTGTTCTCCTGGCAATCGCCAAACTCAGACACGTCCATTGGATTGCCAGCCAGAGAAGCCAATTCAGGTATGCACAGCCCTTCAAACAAAATTGGACAGTGGAGGAGCTGGACGTGATATCACTGATGACGCGTCATCAGTGATGTCACGTCATCAGTGATGTCACATCCTCCTCCTCTGCTTTGATTGCCAGCTAGGGCCGCTCCATAGGAACCTGTGATGTTTGTGTCACCGCCTGCAGCGGAAGTCTGCACACCAGATGCCCTTCACAACGGAGCATTGATGAGCCTTTTATCACTTTTATCCTCTGAGTTACTTACTTTGCTCAATAAATTGAGTTTTAATAAAAAATAAAAGTTTATTTACTGCTACACTCAAATGTCACTTGTATATTTTTTTCTTTGTTTGCACAGTACAAAGTTTAATTCTGCTTCTAAAGACAAGCAGCCTGAAGTGTGTGCCCCCTCCATAGCCTCTATGGGCATTTAGCAATTTCAGGACTAGGTTACTTTTGTCCTCCAACAGTTTTTTCCTCTTAACATTCCTTACGGTCATGTGACTGGTCAATCAAGCTCCTTTCCTTCTCCCACCTACAGTATTACCACTCAAAGGAGGAGGCTTAGGCCATGCCTACTCTTCTCTCGCTGATTGATAGCTGCATGCCAGCGCTGGCTCTGGAAGACTGACAGCTGCCGGCAGCCAATAGCAGCCATTGACATGCAGGGAGGGTGCAAGTAGCTGGTCTTGCCTAGGGCGCTAAATAATCTAACACCGGCCCTGGCTACATTACTGTAAAGGAAGGCAGCAGCTGCATCCCCATACAGTGTGTGCTCCAGGCGGCTCTATCCACATAAAAAAAGCATCCAATGTGCTGTACAGGACACAGTGCCATATGAATGAGCCCGAAGACCTCATACATACACAGAGTGCATTTCTGTGCCCAGGAGCCACAGTTGTTTGTGTACAGCCACAGGCAGTAGCCTGTACAAATCAATGCAAGTATACAATCCAAATGCACACGTTCCTGTGTTAAAAACAGTAAAAGTTTACAAATAAATAATTGTTCTTCATAAATTTAGGCCGAGATGTATTCTGCTACATGTCTTTGGTGAAAATAACCCAAATTAGGATGTATTGTTTAGTTTGTAGGAAAGTTATAGAGTTCACAAACTATGGTATAGATCTGAATATTGATCAATCCTGAAGTACTGACAGCCAATCTAATTTCTTGAGGTCCAAGAATGTCAGAACAGTACAGATATCCCCCAAATGACAACTTTTTGCAAATTAGACAGTCCGACATATTTCATAAGAGGCATGGCGAGTTTTTGAAGTTGTAATTTTTTTGTCAATTTTTCGGAAAATTAAAAAATGTAAAAAACAATTTTCACCATTTTTTTTTTTTTTTACATACTGTCACCAGCACAGTACATCATCATCATATAACTGGCATGGAGGTGATCAGGGACACTGACTGGTGACAGTATTAAAAAAAAAGTTAATTTAAAATTTTTTTTTTATTAGTTTTAATTTTCTATTACATTGTTTGCTCTCTTTTTTTTGTACACAGTTTGCTTATAGCAAAGGATTACTTTGCTATAAGCAAGCATTTACCTGAATGACATTGATTCATTCAGGGTTTTTTTTTTTTGTGCTTAGCTGTGATTTTGCCATGGCTAATCACATGACACAGCTGGGCTGTGATTGGCCCAGCTTGTGAATGTGATTGCTGTGACCATTCACAGCTAGCACACTTGTATACAATGGATGGCATGAAAGGAATCCATCCATTGTGTACAACTGTCATGTGACCTGCTGTGATTGGTCACAGCAGGTCACATGGTACTGGAAATGGAGCCAGTACACAGATCTGTCATCGGCAGTGTCCAAGGTGACAGATCGCGCCGCAGAGCGGCCCTGCGGGCAGGCGCACTGCGCATGCCTGAAAGGATGCCATATGGTATCCACCTGGAGGGATGAGCTGCTCGCCCGGCCACCATCTGGCTATAGGCCGGGCGACAACTGGTTAAATCTGCCGACAAGGGGGGCTGACATCGCTCTAGCGCACCCTGCTGTCCAGCCGAAGTTCACACAGACTTGACAGGCTTGCATCACAGGCTTTGTCCTGACACCTCTCCAGCGCTCCCTGCTGTCCAGATGGCCATCCTGTTCCATGCTCCAGATAACAACTCCATGGTGTTGTGCCTCATTTAACCCCTTATAAGTCTACTTATATACTCCTACATGTAAGTAGTTTTATTTATGTTCACCATTAAATATTTACAGTCTACACTCAGAGGCACTGTGTTTCTCTTCTCATCCATTCCAGAGTCTTTGCTTCCCTCTACCACAGCTTGCCAGGTGTTTCAGACCGGTTATTCCTCCGCCAACTCCTGTTCCCACATCCAGCCTAGACTATACAGACTGCTTATTCCATGCGCCCCCCCTTTTTCATGTCCTGGATACGTCTGTGTATGGTGACTCTTGAAGCACTGACACCTGCAGTAGTCCACTCTTTGTGAAGCAAAGGCTATTCAAGAATTTGGGGGAAATTCACAATCTTCTCAAGGCTGCAGTTATCCCTGTTCCTTCCACTCAACTTTCCATTAATATGCTTGGATACAGCACACTGTGAACAGCCAGCTTCTTTAGCAATGACCTTTTGTGACTTACCCTCCTTGTGGAGAGTGTCAATGACTGTCTTCTGGACAACTGTCAAGTCAGCAGTCTTCCCCATGATTTTGTAACCTACTGAACTAGACTGATACCATTTAAAGACTCAGGAAACCTTTACAGGTGTTTTGAGTTAGAGTGTGAAACCAGGAGTCTATAATATTGAACTTTTTCACAAAATTCTAATTTTCTGAGATACTGTTTTTGGAGTTTTTTTTACTAGCTGTAAGCCATAGTCATCCAAATTAAAAGAAAGAAATTCTTGAAATATATCTCATTATTTTTAATGAATCTATATAATATATGAGTTTCACTTTATGAATTTAATTACTGCAATAAATTAACTTTTTGATTTTATTCTAATTTATTGAGATGCACCTGTAAATCTATGAATATGTCAATGAGCAATATATTCTGTCCGATTATTATAGGGATAATTGGAAAGCTTAAAGTCCCCTGTGCACATTGGGAAACAATTTTAAGGTCGTATAATTCATTGTCTTCTTAAAGAGAAGTATGATCATGATTGTGCCTTTTTTTTTTTTACTGAATTGTATGGCAGTAATTTCTATTATACTAATTGCGTATTATCTGATAATGTTGACAAATAAACTGCATGTATTTATGAGACATTGTAGATAACCTCTGCTCTTCCTGATAAATCTGAATGCAAAAAGCATTAAAGTCAGGAAGCTGCTAATTCAAGTACTACAAAAAGTAACATTTCAAAGAAAATATTTGGTATCAAGTATAGGAAGTGGCTATCAGGAATTGGGCTATCAAGACATTAGGAAAAACTTGATAATATATGCTATCAATATATTTTTTTATTGATGTATATGGAATTTCTTCTATATGTTTTTCTATGAATAAAAATACAGATTAGAATTATTTGTGACTAGTCCCTAAGTTAATTGGCATTAAGTCCAATACAGACTTCCACGCCTGAATCTCTTTTGGAATTCTCTATTTATAAGGTATATGGTGCATTGGTGATCAACCAGTCCTAAGATAAGTATATTTAA
This sequence comes from Staurois parvus, assembly GCF_062004578.1. Lineage (NCBI taxonomy): Eukaryota > Metazoa > Chordata > Amphibia > Anura > Ranidae > Staurois > Staurois parvus. The sequence continues at coordinate 15,933,859 of NW_028317877.1, forward strand.
ATTCCATTTTATTACATAAACCATCATTAAATGTGTAATGCTCAATTATTTCTTCCTTCAGTTATCATCCAGGGTACTTCCTGGACTGAGATAAAGGCTTCAGGATAACACAATTATGTAAATCTTGGTGCTTGTGAACCCCTTGGCTGTTTTTACAAATGTTTGACACAGAGGAGTCTCCTCTCCACCCCCCCCCCCCCCCCGCATCCTCTCACATTGTGACTTTAAAGTGCATGTCATGGCACTAAAATCCCATTAGCAGTACATTTGCAATACAAGCACATTTCTTCTTATTTTATCCATTTAACACCCTTTCGCTGCCACTGATGTAAAGCTTTGAGATGGAAGTGATGTAGTGGTGCCCCCCAGCCAAGTTTCCCAAGCAACACCTTGGAAGAACATCCATTCAATGACCTCCCCTGGCTAGTATGAATTGGAACTGAAATGTACTGTCATTTCTGTTTTAGATGTCACTTGCCTCAGCAGCTATGGACAGGAAAGAAACAAACAGAACGCGATCAGTACTCCTATAGATTCAGTGGAGGGCAGGGGAGACATCAGGGGCCTATTAGAGCCACTGATGCCTCATTTAAGAGAACCTGTCACAGCAGTATGCTATCACACCTATCCAGGTTGCATTTGAGCCATTTCTGCATTGTGTTTTGCAGTGCATTTTGCACCTGTGTTTTTGATGCATTGCAAGGTTTTTTTCATGGTATTTAATTTTTCTTGTTGCTAGGCAGATTTGAAAAGCAAAATGCATCAAAAATGCAGCAAACACGCACGACATGCTTTTCTGCACTCTTTCCATTGAAGTCTATAGGACACGAAAAAAAAACTTTTCACGTTCAAAAAAGTCCCTGACCTTTTCCAGAAAATGCAGAGATGTGAACATGTCCCATAGGAAATCATGTTAAATGGACTGTATTGTGTTTCTGCAAAACATTGCGAAAACCGCTTAGGTGGGAACCTAGGGTAATAGCAATAAGTTAAGTGAAAAAAAAAAGCATAGAAACTAAAGTTACACTCAAAAACCTTAACCCCCCTCTCCAGAAAAATAAAAAGTGAAAGCTTCCCCACAAACACAAATGCATGTTCATTGCACAAGCCGGAATGAAAGCAATTATTTTAGGCAGTGAAGGGATACTGTAGTTTTGTCCTCCTTTTTCACTCATCCATTCACAAAAAGCCTAAAGCTTTCTGTGAATGGACAAGGAGGAATATGTTGTTCATCCACTCCTTTTCTCCCATTGTCAATTCACAAAACATCTTTTACTCTGTGAAAAGAATACAAGGCGTTTTCACTGTCACAACTGCTGCTCTCATTCACACAATGGTGGAAGAACAATGCTGTGTGTAGAATTCAACATAAACAGCAGCCATCCTCTGGGGGGAATCATCATTAGAGGTAACTTATTTTATGTGTGTGATGTGTCTAAATATTTTTTTCTCCTGGGGTTTAGCTTTAAACAGACCCAATGGGTAGAAAGAAGGGTTCATTCTCATGGCTTTCACTTTAATTCAGCTTGAGGTGATTGTAGCCGTATTAGTGCACTTGCGACAGAAACAATTGAGTACTGACATGATCCTTTTTTTAATGTTTATTTTTTTTAAGTTAGTGCAAATAAAAAAAGGATCACATCAGTACTTTAATTCAGAAAACTGAGGGCATCTTGTGGCCAAAAATAGGTACTGTGGGGAACTTCTAACACTGCAGTTTGAGTTATTTTTTTTTTTTTTTTTTTACCCAACAGCTGAGAAACATTGAAATAATGCTGTTTTTAGAGGTATTTGTCCATTTTTACACATCAGTTTAGAAGCTAAAATATAGAAATTGTGTTTGAATTATGACAGAGCTGCATCTACTTTTTTGCCTGCTTTTCTGTGTCTCTGGACATTGATAAGTTAGATTCCAATCATGTCCACGTCAGTGCAAAAATGACACTACTTGTAAATGTGCCTGTTAAGAATTATAGAAGCAGATTTACTGTATATCTAATCTGTTCCCTCGAAGAATCTCACTGTAATATTACAGAAATAACATCATCAGTATGAAAATGCTGTGTTGGGGTCCACAAGGCTCTAACAGTTCTTGAGATGCAGAAAAATTCAAACATTCAGCATCCAGTATGTTTTTTTTTTTTTCCTCCTTCCTTGCACCAGTCTGCAGGCAGCTCTAAGACAAAGAAAACAGAGGCTTAATACTTCTTCACCAAGAGATGTTCATCTTTGCTTCAGCCTCTAGATGGTGCTGTGCATACAGCAAGTACAGTACATGATCTGCAGAACTACAGAATCATCCCAACCTAGGAGCACTGTGGCTGACTTACTGAAGAAGTAGAGAGCATGTTTAAATTTGCAAAGTGAATTTTCACTTAAGTCATGTGCAAGGGAAAGCAAATTTGCTTGCACGTGACTGGATGATTAAAATCAGCATAATAAATTATGCACTAAGCTAAGTGAAATATCGCTTTGCAAATGGGACACGATGTACTGCTATATTATTATTATTTATTACAGGTGCTTATAGAGCGCCGTCAATTTACACATCGCTTTACATATATATTGTACATTCACATCAGTCCCTAACCCTCAAGGGGTGTACAATCTAAGGTCCCTAACTTACATTCATATACAAGCTATAGAAAGTGAATCAAGTGCGATGTTAGAATTCACATAATTAATACACAATTAAAACAGCCCGACTATGCCTGCCCTTTCTGCCCAGCTCCACCATTCATAGAAGCCATTCTACAGCCTCTATGAATGAAAAATGATCTATGCATGGAGAACAGGTGGATGACTGAAAGGTCTACCTCCTCCATTCATAGATCATATTTCATTTATAGACGCTGTGGTACAAGCTTCTATGAATGGAGATGCTGAGTGGAAAGGTCGGGCATAGTCGGGAACTCTTGATGAATGCCAGTCACTGCTCCCTCAGTTCTATTAACCCCTGCAGCACCAAAAGATTACAGAAATAGGGATTGGGGGCATCGATAAAGGAGGATTTCAGCTAACAGAAAATACATCTTGGCACAAGGGACACATCCTACTAACTGTAAGTAATGTCCCTTGTACGGTTTGTTTGTTTAAGTATTATTTTGTCTGCACTTGGGCTTTACAGTCAGCGACAGTGCCTTAAAAAAAGACTAAGGCCACCAAGTGACAAACATTGCAAGCACATATATTATACAAATAGCTTGCATTCCATCACATTGATACTGCCATACAACTACATGGCAGCTGTAGTGGAGCTACACTTTATTGCCAGAAGTATCGGGACACATCTCTAAATCATTGGATTCAGGTGTTCCAATCGCCTCCATGGCCACAGGTGTATAAAATCAAGCACCTAGGCATGCAGACTGGTTCTACAAACATTTGTGAAAGAATGGGTCACTCTCAGGAGCTCAGTGAATTCAAGATTGATACCGTGATAGGTTGCCACCTGTGCAATAAGTCCATCCATGAAATTTCCTTGCCACTAAATATTCCACAGTCAACTGTTAGTGGTATTATCACAAAGTGGGAACAACAGCAACTCAACCACAAATAATTACAGAGCGGGGTCATCGCATGCTGAAGTGCACAGAATTCGACAACTGTCTGCAAAGTCAATAGCTAAAGACCTCCAAACTTTGTGTGGCATTCAGATTAGCACAACCGCGCATAGAAAGCTTCATAGAATGGGTTTCCATGGCCGAGCAGCTGCATCCAAGCCTTACATCACCAAGTGCAATGCAGTGTGTCGGAATCAGTGGTCTAAAGCAGTGGACTCTAGAGCAGTGGAGACGTGTTCTCTGGAGTGAGGAATCACGCTTCTCTGTCTGGCAATCCCATGGACATGTGTGGGCTTGGCGGTTGGCAGGAGAACATACGGTACTTACTGACTGCATTGTGCCAAGTGTAAAGTTTGGTGGAGGGGGCTTATGGTGTGGGGTTGTTTTTCAGGAATTGGGCTTGGCCTCTTAGTTCCATTGAAGGGAACTCTTAAGTTGTCAGCATACCAAGACATTTTGGACAATTTCATGCTCCCAGCTTTGTGGGAACAGTTTGGGGATGGCCCCTTCCTCTTCCAACTTGACTGCGCACCAGTGCACAAAGCCAGGTCCATAAATGAGTGAGTTTGGGGTGGAGGAACTTAACTGGCTTGCACAGAGTCTTGACCTCAACCCGATAGAACACCTTTTTGGAACAGTTTGGGGATGGCCCCTCCCTGTTCCAACATGACTGCGCACCAGTGCACAAAGCAAGGTCCATAAAGACATGGATGAGCGAGTTTGGGGTGGAGGAACTTGACTGGCCTGCACACAGTCCTGACCTCAACCCAATAGGACATCTTTGGGATGAATTAGAGTGGAGACTGAGAGCCAGACCTTCTCCTCCGACATCAGTGCCTGACCTCACAAATGCACTTCTGGAAGAATAATCAAACATTCCCATAGACACACTGCTAAACCTTGTGGACAGCCTTCATAGAACAGTTGAAGAGGTCATAGCTGCAAAGGGTGGGCCAACTCAATATTGAACCCTATGGACTAAGACTCGGATGCTATTAAGGTTCATGTGCATGTAAAGGCAGGAGGCCCAATACTTTTGGCAATATAGTGTATATGAAATGTTGGGTAGCATGAAGTCTCTGTGATGCAGAGCTTCCCCTTTTCTTTGTGGTGGCATGGTTGACATAACAATTCATACATGTATCACTGCGATAAACAGGAAGACAAACAACGGATCATATGCATTAGTTCCTAACCAGTTCTCTATTTTACCTTCAGTTATAATAGTGTCCTTTACTTTAAAAATACATTTAATAATAAAAGACATAAGGTATTTAGTTCGGTATTTATGAGGCATATAAATAAAGAAAACAGCATCAAATTTGTTTCTGCAATAACTTTATTTAGTTTCTATATTACGCAGCCCCAAACAGTGCTGCCTCACAGCTGCCTCAACAAATCCAATGTTCAATTACAGAAATCAACAATGGAATCACAACAATAAAAATAAGAACTCTGGAATGTCTGTACAGTTTGTATCTTTATAATGCCATTTGTTTTTTTTTTTAAGGATATCTGTTGAGAAGCAAATCATCCATGTGGGAATACTCTGAAGGAATCAGCAGTTTACCAACTAAATCCTATGCGGTCCAAATGTCAGTCAACTGCTGTTTGTGTTAGAGCTTTCCCACAAGAATGTATTGAAGAAAAACAGAATCCCTTTACCATCAGCAAGCAGCAAGCATGAATGTAGAAAATCCAGTTTTACACATTTCTGGTAAAATCTATTTTGACCATCAGTGAACCGAAGAAGTAAACCTCTTTACTAAATAATTAAGATCTAAAGAATATACAATTAGTAAGCACAAAACAAAATCTAATAATATAAAGATTAAAAGGTATGGATACATGAATTCCAAAGGAGCTTGGTTTTGAAAGGAATGTGCTTTTTCTTTTAAGGCTAAGTTTACACTAGTGGCTGTGTTTGTCACCCCCCCGAAAAGTGATCTGCGGTAAATACCTTTTTGAAGGTTTGACAGGTGGTGACGAGGTGATAATTAAACTGGAGCTCCATCCAAAAGGGAAAGTTCCGCTTTAAGCCTTTGTCCCCCGCTCCCCATTAAGTATTAGCACCTTTGGGGAATGGGTATCCGAATTTGACAGGCACCCGCTCCCACTTCCGCTGCGAGCACCTAGGTACCCCCCCCCCCCCGGTCTTCTGGAACACGTGACAGGTCCCAGAAGACTACGGGGCCATTCACAGAGTGCAGCGCTTCTCACGCATGCGCAGTGGGCACCCGGCTGTAAAGCCGCAAGCTGTGACAGCCAAGTGCCCACACTGAAGAAGATGCCGGGGCTGGGGAGAGAAGATGGCCGGTGAAACCAGCCGTGGTGAGGACACCGCTGGACCAAGGGACAGTTAAGTGGCTGTATTTTAAAAGTCAGCAGCTACAGTTTTTGTAGCTGCGGACTTTTTTTCTTCTTTCAGCTGGAACTCCGCTTTAAACACCTTTTCACCTGTTTTCACCCTGTTGATGACACAACACCACACTGCAACCTTGTGCGATACATGCAGTTACAGGGCAGTTGTGGTGCAGCCCCAATCACTTGAAAGGGTCGCATTTGGCAGCAGTAATTGTTGCTGCAACGTGTGTGTGTGGCCTGGGGGGGGGGGGGGGGGTTGGGGGATGAGGGATGGGGGTGCTGCATGTGTAAACTTAGCCTAATAGTGCCGTGTAAAATTGTAGCAATAGTTTTGTCCTCCAGTGCATTTATGGTAAAAACCCAAACCAGTTTCAGAACTTTGGTCAGGCTATTATCACTGCATGCATCTTTCTCACACTTCATGTCCCAATGAGAGGAGGTGAGGTAAAACAGGATCACAGTCAGCAATAGGAACTTATTAAAGCTAAACATCAGCAAAATGTCTGTTCTTATAACAGTGGTTGCAAGCCATGCATTGTAGTAACTAACAACAACATACCCCTTTTATTACTTTTTCATCTGCTGAAAACCAGGCTGATGAAAACAAGTATGTGATTAGAGCTTAGGTCTACACATCAAGTATACAATTCGATAATAGAATTGACTGATTTCTGCGGTGCAATTAATACCTAGGTTATTACCTAGGTTACCTATTATTGCCCAACAAGCCAATATCAGGGGGTAGCTGGAGAGGAGGCACAGAAAGCAGGGATAGGTAGCACAGCTTTACACAATTCACACCAAACCTTTTAAAATTGGCAACACTATTCCTCAGCCCCTGACTGTACCTGTCTACAGTCCTCGTGGGCAGGACAAGTACTGTACTCTGTTACTCTGGATTTGGATTTTTTTTTTTAACTGATCTTTTAGGTTTATATAAGTGAGACTTATTCACATAACTGTGTACACTGTACCTAGGTTTAGACACTATTTAACCATTCTCCTTTAAGCCACATCAAATATTCTGAGCAATGTAGCCACACCCATATCTTCTCTGTCTCAGGGTTTCCCTCATTTCTAAGTTACAGAGTTGGAAGAAGACACAATATTGGGGAGACAATGACTGAATCCCAAATAAGCAAAGCTAGGCTTCTGGTTTGATGCTATACCAAGTGGTTGTCTCCTGGGAAGCCTGCTTTCAAACTTACATATTGCTTTATATGGTCCATAGTTGGGGACATTTAGGGACCACATTAGAAGTGCTTTGGCACATCAAAATGGCTTCACATTCATTTGCAAATGTATGAAACAAAAACCTCTGCTTTTAACCTGAGTTGTATAAAACAAAAACAAAAAAAAGTTTAGTTAGGGTTTTTTGTGCTATTGACTAGCTAGAGCAGGGGTGGGCAAACTTTTTGACTTGAGGGCCACAATGGGTTCATATATTGGATCAAGAGTAGATGAATGATGTGTATGTGTGAATTAATATAAATTAAATTAAAATTTGACTTACCTTTGCTCCGCGCGTTCCTCTCGCCGTGTTCCCGCGCCGTTCCGGTCTTCAGGGCGGACTGTGAGAGGAGCCTAGCTCCCCTCACGTTCGTCACGCTGCCCCGCCTACACACATCCTGACAGCCAATCACTGGCTATCAGGATGTGAGTGGCAGCGAGACTGGCCAATCATTGCATTTGAGCATGCTGAATGATGCAAATGTTTGCCTGCCCTGGCTGTTTTTTTTTTGTATCACGCTCCGCGGGCCGGATTAAAAGGTCCGCCGGGCCGTATATGCCCATTCCTGAGCTAGAGTGTGCTCTGGGAAACGTTTGTACGGTTTCTATCCTGTGACACACATTTGGAGAGATAGAATCCAATCTCAAAAAAGCTAAAAGCAGCAGACTTTGGAAGTGGACTGAAATCTTTCAATGCTCATCTAGCATAAAGATTTTCCAACCACCAGTAACATTTTATCAGAACATTAAAAATGTGCGTATGCAAACATCAATGTCACACATATACATGCGCACTATTGCATAACAATGTACATTTTGCATGCAGATTTGTATGCATTTTGTCAGGGTAAGGACTTGTCACAGTGCCATGTAAGGAAATAAAACTGCAGGTAACATGCATCCTATGTGCATCCATCAATTTTAATAGTGCTTTCAAATGCACTGTCACTTTTTTTTTTTATGTGCCCCAATACAGGGCAGGTGTCTAAACAGGCACCATTGAAGACAATGGATTTGGCATGTAGTGTGATTCTGTGCAATATAGTGCAAGCTTTACATCACAGCAAACAATGGAACATATATTGGTAAATAAAATTAATATTTAAAAGTAAAATAATGGTTAATAGTTCAGCAGGCATGTATTCAGCAGTTACTGAATTCAAAGTTGAGCAAGATAAAATAAAAAAAATAAAGGCTATCTGCTATCTTTAATTCTCAGTCTTTATTAAACAGGAATTTTTCTTCTAAGAAATGATCGGTAACGGCTCTATTTTCAACCTAATGCTTTTTCTTATGTTGGTGATTAGTCCCGAGTAAATGAGCTGGTCATCTTATAGTAAAGAAATAGGGGTCTTAGAGATTTATTTTTTTTTTAACGATAAAAATGCTCCCAATATTAATGACATATTGGGAAGATGAAAACAAATAGCTGTTTTTATTTTACTTGCTTGCAGACCAACAATAAAGCATCCTTATTAGGCGTCAGGATTCATGCATGACTACAATAGGGGGGAGGGTGTCTTCATCACTCAGTGTTCCTGGGTTTTATTCTACCTTGCCCTGAATATTGTTTTCTGAAAATATATCAGACAGTGTGGAATGGTCTCATTAACCTCTATGGGGAAAGAAACTAGTCATACACAGGGTAGGTCAGCACTAAAACACAGCTCATGTACTACAAACTTCATGACTTGCCCTGTGTGTGCATGACAAATTCTGTTCACAATAGAAGTGAATGAGGAGCATTCTAAACACATTAATTCACATAGGAACTTCAGTCATGCTATGAAGTGAAACTACATCTCTTGCTATGTATCTGTCTACAAGAGTTCTAACTTATAAAAGAGCATACTGAAACAAAGGAAAATCTAGTAGATATTCCAGATTAATAAATAATGTATGTTTTATTGTAAAACCACAAGATTTTAACATTCAGACTGTAGCACACAGTTAAATAACTAGCATGTTAAACAGAAAAGATGTATGTTTTGATTGCTGAATATATAAGATCCTTCTTGATGCCTCAAATCATTTCAAGTAAATTTTTTAGGAAAATATAGACAAACTTCTATAATTGGTAGTGCAAACTGCTTTACATGTACCTTTTAGCAGCGTATCTGTTGCAGAAGTACATTTTCCTGATCCACACCCAGTTTATTGCTTGATATCTATTGTGGGGGAGATGGACTTTCGTAGTCAAAGATGCCTATAACACCAAGGGAAATTCCATTTTGTTATGTTAGGACCCTTACAGTATGATGTGGCGATCAAGATTAATTAGCACAAAAATCTGCCACCCAGAAATTTGGTGAAAAGGTTTTCATAGTTTGATAATCGACTGTCCTCTTGTACAAAGAGTTTCCTAAACCTGCAGATCTAGCTGCTCATCCCAAGTAGACAAAACTGTGGTCCATTCCAAAATGCCAAGATGTATCACACCTGAGCCAAGCATGGTTTGGCCAGCAAGAGGAGAAGCAGAACACAAGCACAGGCACTGCAGTTTTAGATATTTAATGACCGCTGGGGCTGTTTCTGTCACATATTTTATGTGCTGCTATTATTTGCAAAGTTAAAAAGGCCCTTTCCTCCAAGTCAGCTTATGAATTGGCAACGTCAGCGTAAGAAGTGCTACTGATGAGTCTGAAAAAGGGTCTATCAGATGAATTGTGGATAAAAACAAGAGTGAATTTGTAAAGCCTAATGCCCAATAGAGATAAAACATATTTCTCAGGCATTCCAAATAACAAATTCCATACCAGTATGTCAAATAAAAAATAGATATATACAAAGTATTCATTAGTAACAGCTCTATATCAGTGCAGCGGAGAGTGCTTTAAAGAAAAGACCTGGGGGTTGGGTCCATACAGCCTAAAGGTCTACCTTCTCCGGTTAGGCAGTATTTGTGTGTGCTGACTGGCTTTTGCCAACCAAGGCTCTAAACCACAGAATTTATATTTTTCAAAGCGGTCAGCTGATGTTACAGGTCTTCGACTTAATCCAAATAATAAAAGGTCACACTGTGGGTTTATGATAAACTAAAGCGTTGTCTTACTAATAAAACAAAAGCTCAACAATCTCAGTATGAACAGCTCATCTTATGTACACAACTGGATATCTAAGGTCCTGCATCTATCATGTTCTTTCACAAAGGATGCAGAACATAAATACCCTCACCATCCCTTGTATAATTGATTACCCTCACCATTCCACACAATCACACACATCTATGGACTATCTGGTAAAGAAGAAAGTACTGGTTGACTGCTAACAGAACAACAGTGTAAATTCTAACATGCATAACCTTTAAAATTATTGCGTTGATAATGGCAACTGGAATTTATTCCCGCGGTATAAAACAGCAGCTCTTTCAGTTATCATTAAATAATCTTGATTACTATCAGTAACTTTATCCAAGTCCTGCCAAAGTGGGGACTCAAATGTAACAGACAGCTCGCTTACAGCCAGATGGCTCTTCTGACGCTGTCTATCAGATTTTCAGGTTCTGCATTAGTTGCTTTTAAAACACAAAATGTCCCATTATAGTCTGAGAGACACAGGCAAAATGTACAAACATACATAGGGGGAAACACCCTTGTCTGGAAGTTGTACCCTAGGGACACTGGAATGGATTATATCCAATGGGAAAGTGGGAGCAAGCACTGACATGGTAGTTCTCAAACTCCTGCTTTTTCCTTGATACACCAGGATAATATTGCTGCTCCGAAACCACGCACAAATATCCAGGCTGTCTGCATATAGTTGGTCTATTGCTGCTCCTGGGCACTGCCAAGGAAATCCCTGTAAAGAAAAGAAAGGCTTGGTGACATGTTTTTTGACTCTTGTTAATGAAAAGGAAATGTTACTGTTAAGGATCTTGGTAATGAAGGGTGCATAATGAGTAAACAATTGTCATGTGCTTTAATACACATTTCTTTAAACATGAATTGTATGTTTTGGGCATTTACCCTGAAAGTAGGTTAATTTTTCCCAGTTATCTGTTTGGTGTCCTTACAGTACAGTAGGCTTATAGCAGTGCCAAACTCATACATTTATTTGGGGTCCCCAGAGAGCCTGATGTGTTTTATAATGTTCTGTAAATCGCATTCTTTGGCGTCTCAAAAAAGATGGCAAAGCAAACGATTTCAATATCAGTGACCAATGATACACTATTTGGGATCTCAGTTTGGTTAACAACTACTGGTTTGTAATACTCAAGTTATGGCTAAGGCAGCTAAGGCTATTTGCTGAAAAATAGTATTTTTGTCTTGCCTGTGTAGCACCCTCTAGTCTGCTACTAGGATTAATATAGGTAAATTTATTCTGTATGACTCATGGTAACTGTGTGAATCTGTAATTAAGTCATGCAACCTGACCTACAGTAATCTGACCTAACAGGTTGAGACTATCGCCTCCACCTGGTTCTGGAGGATCATGGAAGCTTCCAGAAGCTAGTGGGCGGAAGGGGTGGAGACTTAAATCTGCACATGTATGAGCATCTAACCAATCCCAGGTTTGGAGGCCTTGGTAGAGTGGTGAGGCCAACCCATAAATATAGGGGGAGGTTAGGCTGGCAGGGTAGTCGAGTGGAATATGGAGTGCTGAGGAGGCTGGTGGTGGCTTGGGAGGGGTCCCCTAGGTTTAGGGGTGCTGGACTCCAGGCTGGGCTCGGGCTGGCGCAGGAGGATCCATTCAGCATTACAGTATGACCAGGATCAAGGCCTGTGAGCTGTGGGAGCAAGGAGGACAGAGTAAGTACATCAGCACACCCAGGGATTCACAAGGGGGAAGATTGCCATGTGTAGCAAGCTTTCAAAGGACAGCGTTGTGCTTAACCCTTTATCTTTGTCCTGGGAGATCTTCAGAGCAGCCAGGAGGGCTGGTACTGTCTGCAGGCTGTAGAGCTGTGAGCATTTCTACAGGGAACAGGAGATATCTCTGCATGTAGTTTGCAACAATCTAAGCAAAATTTCAGAGGATCTGAGAGTTTCTAGCCCGTAAGGGGCTTTTGCTACTGATTTGTAAAGGAGAAGAACAGTTCAGGATCTGTTTCTGTAATTGGAAGGAAGTTGTTCCTTTGCATCAATTCAGTCAAGATGAACATCCCATAATCCCTATTACCCTATCCAAGTTATTTCCCCTAATAAAATAACAAAATTAAATTTAGAGTTTAGGGGGACCTTGAAACACAGTGGCCCTCAAGAGGGTATAGCTACACCCGCAAAATCCTTTTCCTGGAGTACATGACACACGACAAATAATCTGGTTTCGTGGGTTATGCTGCTGCCTTCAGGAGATTGGACAATGGCAAACAACCCAGTATAATCTCTCCCACTCCAAGAAAGCCTCAGTTTTTGTAGTAGGCAAGAATAGGAGTGGATCATATTAAAGAGAAGATGGACCTGTGTGCCATAATATACAACAAAAATTGGATTTTTTTTTCTACTTACTTACCTGTAAAATCTATTTCTTTGAGTACATCACGGGACAAAGAGCAGGCCATAATACATAACTATCTGGGATATGCACCACCTATAGGTGACTAGACCAGGGGTGGGCAAAATTTTTGACTTGAGGGCCACAATGGGTTCATATATTGGACCCGGGGGCCGGACCAAGAGTAGATGAATGATGTGTATGTGTCATCCATAGTAAGTATAGTAATATTCCCCCATAGTAAGCATAGTAATTAATCCCCCATATAGTAATTCATCCCCCATATAGTAATTCATCCCCCATATAGTAATTCATCCCTCATATAGTAATTCATCCCCCATATAGTAATTCATCCCCCCTATAGTAATTCATTCCCCATATTAATTCATCCCCCATATAGTATTTCATCCCCCACAGTACTATTCCCCCCCAAGTAGTAAGCCAAGTCCCCCCTGTGTCAATTCACTTACCTTTGATCCGCGCGTTCCTCTCGCCGTGTTCCCGCGCCGTTCCGGTCTTCAGGGCGGACTGTGAGAGGATCCTAGCTCCCCTCCCCTCACGTTCGTCACACTGCCTCGCCAACACACATCCTGATAGCCACATCCGCGGGCCGGATTAAAAGGTCCGCCGGGCCGTAGTTTGCCCATTGCTGGACTAGACTCTGGCAGACCAAAAAACAGACAGGAATTCCTCCCCCTCCTACCAGGAATTCCCTACGTTTTGTAGCAAGCATTGAACTCCCAGAAAGAGGGGCAGGACTTCTGTGTTCCGTGATGTACTCAAAGTAATGGATTTTACAGGTAAGTAGAAAAAAATCTAATTTTCTTTATCATACATCACAGGACGTAGAGCAGGCTTTAATAGATAACTACCTGGGATGTCCCAAAGCAATGCCCTTGAGGGGAGGAAGACACAACAAGAAACACAGTCACCAGCTAAGGAACTATTCCGACACACGTAACACACTATGGCCAAAAGCAGTATACTTTGCAGCTCCCACATCCACTAGGTAGAACCTTGTGAATGAATGAACCGAAACCCAGGTAGCGGCCTTGCAAACTTGATCCACGGACGCCTGATGGCGAATTGCCCAAGAGGCCCTTATACCTCTGGTAGAATGCGCAATTATCCGAAATGGTGGGGCTTTCCCCTTCAAGCCATAAGCCTGAGAAATTTTCTTGCAGATCCAAAGAGAAATAGTTGTTTTGGATGCCGCTTGCCCTTTCCTGGGGAATTCTGGTAGCACAAACAAGGAGTCTGACCTTCTAAACTGTGCTGACCTCTCCATATAGGATTCTCACGGCCCGCACTACATCCAAAGAATGCAGGGACCTTTCTCCTGCTGCCTGGTGATTCGGGAAGAAAGAGGGCAGGACAATGTCCTGATTTAAATGAAAATTTGACACCATTTAGGCAGAAAAGATGCACAAGGATGCAACACTACCTTATGATGAAAAATCAAAAATGGTTCCTTACATGAGAGAGCAGCCAGCCCCAGCACCCTCCTTGCAGAATTGCAATCAAAAAAGCTACCTTTCGAGTCATAAGGTCCAGTGGAATATCGCCAATGGGCTCAAAAGGTGACTTATGCAAAACTATCAGAACGAAATTAAATTAAAGTCCCAAGAACATAAGGGTGGTTTTATAGGAAGAATCATATGTGGTACCCCCAGAGAGTGTGAAGCAATTAGTCTCTAAAAATATAGACAAAGCAGAAATCTGGCCCTTAATGGTGCCTAAAGCCAACTTCATCTCTACTCCAGACTGGAGAAAAGAGAATTCTCCCAATCACCAATTCCCTGGGATGCCATTTTCTGGACTCTGTAATAGATGTTCCTAGAATCCGCCTTCCTGGCATTCAAACGCATAGAGACCATTGAGCCAGAAATCCCTCGCTCTCTCAAGATATGGGACTCAATAGCCAAGCCATCAAATTCAGTGAGCATAAAGCAGGGTGGAATATTGGTCCCTGAGACAGCAGGTCCAGCCAGGCAAGTCCAAGGCCCATCCACCGCCATCCTTACAATATGTGCATACCAGGCCCTCCTGGGGCTACCAATATCATCCAAACTCTCTCTTCCCACATCCTGCATAAGAGACATGGGAGAAGCTGAATTGGGGGTGAAACATAAATTAGAGAACTGGTCCCAAGGAACCACTAGAGCTTTGGCCCCGATCACAAGTGGATCTCTTGTCCTCAACTTGTTGAATCTGGACACCAAAAGATCTACATCTGGGGTACCCCAACGCTGGCAAATCGCCAGAAAAATTTCAGGATGTAGACCCCACTCACCTGGAACTAACTTCTGGTGACTGAGAAAATCTGCTTGCCACTTCTCCACCCCCTGAAATGTGTACAGCTGACAGACAAGGTACATACAACTCTGCTCAATACAGAATGTGGTTCACTTCCTTCTGAGCTGACCAGCTCCTGGTGCCTCATTGGTGGTTGATGTAAGCCACGGCAGTGGCATTGTCGGACTAAATCCTGACCGGGTACCCCCTCAGTCTGACTGTCCAAAACTTCAGAGCCAAAAGGAGTGAAAATCTTTTAGGAGGTACAAAAATCCTGTCTGGGTGCTCCCAGTCTGCATAAATCACCTGCTTCAAAAGCGGATGAAGAGGAAAAGCCTGGGCACTCTGTGGAGTCTGCAGTGACCCCAGGGAGGAATAGGAAACCTCAGAAGTTTCTACAGGGGGCAGTTTGCAGCCAGAGCATACCATACTTGTAAGCAACTCCACCAGCAACCTCTGGGACTGGGATGCAGAAACTGCCTGACCCTCCTCAGGGATTGACTTTTCTGAAGTGGAGTCCTCTGCCTGGCCTTCTTCCAATTCATCAATAGCCTCCTCCTCAGTCTCCTCCACCCATTCTTGCTCTAACACAGGAGGCTAAAGGGAGGGTGACCTTTCACACTTCTTACTTCCCTGCATTATAGAAGCAATCATGCCAGCGATCTTATTTTCTAAACCCACCAAAGCGGTCTCCAAATCGTCCTTAGTAACATATGCTGACGTGGAATCTCCAATCTTTGCCACAATGCCAGATAAACATAGTGGCTCAGATTGGCCTATGCCCTCTGACCTTTCACGGGAAGCTACCGCAGAAGAACATCGACCTGGTGGCAAGACACATGCGCCCCTCCCTGCTGCTTTACCCCACTCCGCTTCCTGGAATACATTACTCACTCCAAGCGAACTGACAAACTGCTAAGGCTTTGTGACTTCCCACCTACCCAGTTAGCAGACTGCTTCCCTTAAGGCTAGGCTGTAATCCAAACAGAGCAGCTATCACAGCGTAACCTGCAGAAGCAAACACACAATCCCACATTTGGTCTGGCAACTAGACATGCAAATCACATCACCTTCAAGACACTGGCGAAAAAACTGAGGGACTTCCTGTGTAGCATGGTTTATATAGGGAAGGACTTCCTGTCTATTTTATGGTCTGCCAGTGTCCTATAGGCGGTGCATAATGCAGACAGGTATGTATTATAGCCTGCTCTGTGTCCCGTGATGTACGATAAAGAAAAAGGGTTTTACAGGTAGGACAAAAATCCTGTTTTCTAAACCGTACATTATGGGACACAGGAGAAGTTGTCCAAGATGCCCAAAAGTAGTCCAACTGAAATGGCTAATAGGCCATAGACACACCAGAGTCTGAGCCTGCTGGTCTTATGTTGCCACTACGTTAAGTTGCAGTGGTCTCGAGTGAATCTTGGCACTGGGTCAGCCTGAAAGAAGGCCCAAAATCCTCATGAAAAAGTGGATGGTTGAAAAGCTTCTGGACTGAAGGGTCCAAAAAAGGGGGCAAGGAGACCAGAGTTTGTCCAGGGGAAGAAAGACTCTGGACAGGAGTGTATCTAAGACTAGGCCCAAATACCCCAATAGGTGAGTTGGTCCCATCTATGATTTCTGGAGATTTAGGATGCACCCAAATATCTGTAAGGTCTACATGATCCATCGAACATTGGATGACAGTCTAAGCTTGCTGTTCTCGAAGGTCATCCAGATTTCCCACTATGGGATTGCCCTGCCCAGGTGCCAAAAGGAAGGGCAATAAAATCATACTATTGCGCGCGCACAGCAAAATGCAGGTGACATGCTGGAGGAATAGGTATGTGCAAGTAAGCATCCTTGATATCCACAGAGGGCAGAAGATGCCCTAAGTGAAGGAAAGCAATGACTGACCCAGAAAATTCCATGAAGAATTTTTTTTTAACTTAAAAGGAGTCTGTTGAGAACATTTACACCCAGTATGGGGTGGGCACCTTCTTTTGCTTTAGGGGCAGTGAACAGGTTTGAATAGAAACCCTGGAACCGATATCCAGAAGGATATAGCCGATATCCTTCTGGATATCGGCTATACCTCCTTAGAGAAGAGAATATCAGCTATGCTTTGCAAGGATGTTGTCAAAATTGACAATATGAAGCAGGGTAGCGGTACAGACAAAAATTCTAGTATGTAACCCCCAGACACAATATTCTGGACCCGAGTATCAGAAATAACCTGGGACCAGATGGCCGCTAAGGCCAACAAAATGTCCCCCCCCTCTGACAAGTGGTGGCACTCTGTTATTGAGAGGAGGGTTTGTTTCAGGTCGTATGACAAAACTGATTTCCAGGTTTGGACTTTGACTCAGGGGCTTGAGAGAGAAGAAAGGACATTTTACTCACTGGTGTTTTTGCCATCTTCTTTCTGGGACAAAAAGGTTTCGTTGATAAAGGAGTCCAAAGATTCACCAAAAAAGCATTCCCCAGCAGAGGGCATATACACAAGACTTTTTGCATGAAATCTCCACAAGCCAGCATCTGAGCCAAAGGATCCTCTACATTTGCACCAAAAGGAGACCCATTCTGGATATCCGGCAAATGGGAAATATCCAATAGCCCACTAAAGCAATAAAGCAGGGGCAGGAGCTCCAGTTGTTGGAGGACAGGAGGATCTGTTGGTACAAAACCAGGATCCCAAGTTACGGCCTTGGATTGTATAGCTAGAGTCTAACAACAACTGGTTGTGTGGCAGGGCCTGCAAAGGAGAACAATGCTTTAGAGAGGGCTTCTAATTTCTTATCCACAGGATCCTTGAACATTGGAATGTCCTCTACAAGGACTGTTAAAGTTGTGTTAAGACAGAAAATGGCTGGGTCCACAAATGGGACAGCCCACCTCTTCAACATGATATTGCTGGCCAAACACTTGTGGGGGGGGGGGGAATCTTTTCAGGATGAGGCTAGTTACCCTACACACACTACAAACATACTATAAAAGCGAATGTCCAGGGAGGGTTTTAGCAGGCATTTTCCTGATAAGTCAGACTGGTGATCTTTGACAAGGCTGCCAAATGTTAATCTAGGTCATGTGCTCTGCATCAATAAGAATCAAAACGTTATCCTTACGTTTGAGGAATATATCAGTGGACTGAACCCTCTCATATACTGAACCTTTGGAATCAAATGAGTTACCATCACCATCCCCCTCATCGGAAAATGCAGATGCAACTGTAGCCAGAGATCACAGATGGACTCTGGGGAGAGAATGAGAAGGCTTGCTTCTGGCCTCTGAGGTCTGAGGCCTCCAATATTCCTGAACGTGTTCCTATAAATTTAGACACTGTAACTGAAAACAGTTAATTTGATAAGAGGAGGGAGTCACCATTGGCGTAGCAACCCAGTTTTGGGACAGCGATCCTGACGTAGAGAATGATTCCTAGGAAAAGTACTGCACCCCCCCCCCCCTTCCTGTGATATTAGTCAAAACTTAAGTCTTCGGGCCCACCAGCCCAGTCTCCATTTGCTTAAAATTCACCACGGTAAGTAAGGAATTCACATGCCTCCTGTATTTAGACAATGGGGTTGATTTACTAAAGGCAAATAGACTGTGCACTTTGAAAAGTGCAGTTGCACTCTGCAAGAGTAGTTGCTACAGAGCTTAATGAATGAGGTAAAAATTCACTTAGCAAAGAATACCCAATCCCGTGCAAGGGAAATAGAAAAAACAGCATTTCTGATAGCACATGATTTGATTATGGAAGTCAGCAAAGCATCTATTCACTTACTAAGCCATGGAGCAACTGCTCTTGCAAAGTGCACAGTTTGACTTTAGTAAACCAACCCCAATATTTGCTTATCCTGGAGTTCAGATACAGTTTGCTTGGATTTTTCAGTGAAGCAGCACTGTAAACTGAATAGTGAATGATGAATTCTAATATGAGTCACAGCAATCTGCATAATGCACTAAACTTGCCTGTCTACATATGCATTGATGCTGCAATTTACAAAGTAGTGAAGATTTTGCAATTACGTAGTAAAGATATGTGACAAAATGTAAAATAAGGGAAACAGTCATGTAAATTTACCAGACTAAAGCATGGAATTGTTTTCTCTGAATGTGACTGGGCAATGAAATTAACTATTTCCCCATACATATTAAATGGAGTGATATCACAGCTGGCTCCTGTACAAAGAGGACATTGTATGCTGGCACTAACACCATGCTGTAATGATGGGAGAACCTCGGCTGCCAACATATCTGGCAGCAATATCCTTGCCAACATTATGAAAATTAATTGCACTACATGCCATATAAATCAGGAAAGGAAATTGATATTGAATAGAGGCCAGTTCTATCATCAACAATATAGGTGAGTGGGGAATAGCCCATCTATACTTAAAGTGTTACTAAACCCACAACAGTAAAATCAGTCTGTATATGCAGTCAAGCATGCTTGTTATACTCACTGTGGAACCTTAGGGGTTAATCCTATGTATTGTGTAAAAATTATGTTTGATCCTGTCTTCTCTGATCCTCCCATTCTTTTGCTGTCCCTAATCCATCCACCATACTTAGAGGTACAGTGGCAAAAGGAACATGCAGTTTGGTATTTTTTTTTTGGGGGGGTGCATGTGATCAGCACAGGGCCATTCAACGCTGTCCAAACAGAGGGTCAACGCTATGCAGCTTCATAAGACAGTCATAGGAGACTGAAAACTCCTCCTATAAGATTAACCAATGCTCAGTCAGACACTGATAGAAGTCACAAGACTGCTATACACTGCTGATGAGAAAAGGTATTTGCCAGATAATATTTACTAAAATAATTGCATTTCCATGTTCTGTGTACTGTGGAAGACTGGATATATGGATATAGTGAATGCAGGGTCATGGGTTTAGTAGAACTTTAAATGCACTGCAAGATCCTACATTCCCCCCCCCCCCAAATCAGCTGAAACATGGAAGTAGTACATGCTCTGTGAAGGACTACAGAGAAAAGGGAACATTCTTTGACCAACATGCTTGTAAACTGAAAGTATTCTACAAGCCCCATGGCTCGAAAGGATGCTCGGGTCTGCTGCATTGTTTCCCTATTTCAAGCAGTATATGGCTGTCCTTGTATCCTGCTTACCTCAGTATCTGTCGTAATTCTGGACTCTTATATATGTATTTGTGCCGGTATCCAAGGTCTTTGTGGAAAGGGACAAATTGCACTTTGTAATCACGTAAACTCTTTGCTGGGGCAGCAATGTTGTAAAGCTGAAGAAAATACACATTTAAATTCATTAAAAAACTACAAGCATAATACATTACAAGTAATGGACTACAAGAAAGCTAACAGGTCTTTCCACTGATCCATCAATAGCTTGCAAGAGATCACTCGGGAGAAGAGTATGAAATGAACAAATCAGCACTATTAATTCATGCTGGGGTTTTAATCCACCTTCTTGGCCTCTGACTAAGGCTCAATAGATCTCTGAAATTAATGCCACCATCCCATACAAGCAAACCCATATATGTTCACTGAAGCTGTTCTCAGAAATATCATAAAATTAGGGACAGTTGGTTAGAACATAGCTTTACCTGTAATGAACGTACCTATAATAAATTGAAAATTGGGTATTGTACAGCTGCCTGCTAGAAATCACGAGGTTTGATGTCCTACGTATTTTGCTGGACCAGGACTAATTTTGAACTTAATTTCTATCTGTGCTGATTATATATATATCACTTGGAGAGGGATAGGTGGGTACACATAGGATAGGTAAATACATACGGTCAAAGGTTTTTTTGGGTTTCCTATTCTGCATCTCTATAGTTCAGAAAGTTCAAAAGGCAGGCACTGTGAATCCTGTGCCACAGCAGTGCATACTAACTTGGAATAGTAAATGGTCGTCACAGAATTCAAGACAGTAAACATGTGGCTGCCTTCACAAGTTTCCAAATCTACTAAGTTAGAAATAATTGAAGCACAATGTGGGAGATGAATATAAGATTTTAAATCATGACCATACACACGTCTAAAGTTTTAAAAAGATTACATTTATGCTTTAACATGCAGTCTCATTTAAAAAAAAAAAAAAACTAAAAAAAAACTGATAATAATGGAAAATATATGAGCTGGCATAATTGACTTCTCTTTTTTAAAACTTTAGTGTCCTGGCTGTCATTCTAATAGTTTTGTTTTATTACATTCTAATGCAGGCCATAGATGGGTCGAAAATCGGCCGATTTTTCGGCCGAAAATAAAATCGGCCGATTTTCGGATCGTTAGTGGGCGATTTGGTCGGCCGTTTTTCGGTATTTTGGCCGTTTTTTTTTTCGGTAAAGTTGGAAAAAAATCGGCCGATTTTGCCGATCGGCCGATTTTCGCGGCAATTAGTGGGCAAATCGGCCGATTTTTTACCGATAAAAAATCTGCGCATGAGCAGTGACCTGCAAGAGGAAGACAAAAAGAAGAAGAGGAAGACGATGAAGAAGAGGAAGAAGAAGAAGAAGAGGAAGAAGAAGAGGATGAAGAAGAAGAGGATGAGGATGAAGAAGAAGAGGATGAGGATGAAGAAGAAGAAGAAGAGGATGAGGATGAGGATGAAGAAGAGGATGAGGATGAGGAAGAAGATGAGGATGAGGAAGAAGATGAGGATGAGGAAGAAGAAGAGGATGAGGATGAAGAAGAAGAAGATGAAGAAGAGGATGAGGATGAGGATGAAGAAGAAGAGGAGGATGACGAAGAAGAAGAGAATGAGGATGAAGAAGAAGAAGAAGAGGAGGATGAGGATGATGAAGAAGAAGAGGATGAGGATGATGATGATGAAGAAGAGGATGAGGATGATGATGAAGAAGAAGAGGATGAGGATGATGATGAAGAAGAAGAATAGGATGAGGATGCAGAAGAAGAAGAAGAGGATGAGGATGAAGAAGAAGAAGAAGAGGATGAGGATGATGAAGAAGAAGAGGATGAGGATGAAGAAGAAGAGGATGAGGATGAAGAAGAGGATGAGGATGAAGAAGAGGATGAGGATGAAGAAGAAGAAGAAGAAGAAGAGGATGAGGATGAAGAAGAAGAAGAGGATGAGGATGAAGAAGAAGAAGAAGAGGATGAGGATGAAGAAGAAGAAGAAGAAGAAGAAGTAGGATGAAAATAAGAAGAATTCCAGTCCAGCAAAAAGTGTCCCTGCAGAGAGCTCCGCTATTTCTGACAGTTCTCTGACAGTTCCTTGACATTTACAGCGGTTGAAACATTGTATCTATTTGTTTCCGAATAAAAACATCTGTATCCTAAATGGAAACAAATAGATACATTGTTGCAACTTCTATAAATGTCAAGGAACTGTCACAGAACTGTCAAAGAAATAGCAGAGCTCTCTGCAGGGACACTTTTTGCCAGCTCTAGACGGGTAGAAAATCGGCCGATTTTTTTTACCATTGATGGTAACGTCGGCCACTTGAACAACCGATTTTTCGTTTTTTAAAAGAAAAATCTGCAGTTTTTCTCCCCATCTATGGCCTGCATAAGTCTGTGACTCAGTATCAAAGCCAGAAAATCTGGAAGAACCCTATGAACACTGCTATATTCCCTTTCTAACAAACTTTGCAATAAAAAAAACAGGGAATTTTAGTACATATTTAAGCTGGCCAACTGCAACAAAGTAATGCAGGCCATAGATGGGGAGAAAAACTGCAGATTTTTCTTTTAAAAAACGAAAAATCGGTTGTTCAAGTGGCCGACGTTACCATCAATGGTAAAAAAAATCGGCCGATTTTCTACCCGTCTAGAGCCGGCAAAAAGTGTCCCTGCAGAGAGCTCTGCTATTTCTTTGACAGTTCTCTGACAGTTCCTTGACATTTATAGAAGTTGCAACAATGTATCTATTTGTTTCCATTTAGGATACAGATGTTTTTATTCGGAAACAAATAGATACAATGTTTCAACCGCTGTAAATGTCAAGGAACTGTCAGAGAACTGTCAGAAATAGCGGAGCTCTCTGCAGAGACACTTTTTGCTGGACTGGAATTCTTCTTATATTCATCCTACTTCTTCTTCTTCTTCATCCTCATCCTCTTCTTCATCCTCATCCTCTTCTTCATCCTCATCCTCATCCTCTTCTTCATCCTCATCCTCTTCCTCTTCTTCATCATCATCCTCTTCCTCATCCTCTTCTTCTTCCTCATCCTCTTCTTCTGCTTCATCTTCATCCTCATCCTCTTCTTCTTTTTCATCATCATCCTCATCCTCTTCTTCTTCTTCCTCATCCTCTTCTTCCTCATCCTCTTCTTCTTCATCATCCTCATCCTCTTCATCATCATCCTCATCCTCTTCTTCATCATCATCCTCATCCTCTTCTTCTTCATCCTCTTCTTCATCCTCTTCCTCTTCTTCTTTTTCTTCTTTTTGTCTTCCTCTTGCAGGTCACTGCTCATGCGCAGATTTTTTTATCGGTAAAAAATCGGCCGATTTGCCCACTAATTGCCGCGAAAATCGGCCGATCGGCAAAATCGGCCGATTTTTTTCCAACTTTACCGAAAAAAAAAAAACGGCCAAAATACCGAAAAACGGCCGACCAAATCGCCCACTAACGATCCGAAAATCGGCCGATTTTATTTTCGGCCGAAAAATCGGCCGATTTTCGACCCATCTATGGCCTGCATACATCCCTCTATGGTCAGTTCTACTCTGCTCTGCAAATGCTACTGTGAACACAATGCCAACATGGGACAAACAGACACAAAGTGGGGGAGAGCTAGTAGGTTCAGGTATGGCCACTGAACTGCAAAGCAACAGAAATAAGATATACCTGTGCTCAAATCCCAGTAGCTTGTACATGTACAGTCAGGTCCATAAATATTGGGACAGACACAATTCTAACATTTTTGGCTCTATGCACCACCACAATAGATTTGAAATGAAACGAACAAGATGTTCTTTAACTGCAGACTGTCAGCTTTAATTTGAGGGTATTTACATCCAAATCAGGTTAACGGTGTAGGAATTACAACAGTTTGCATATGTGCCTCCCACTTGTTAAGGGACCAAAAGTAATGGGACAGAATAATAATCATAAATCAAACTTTCACTTTTTAATACTTGGTTGCAAATCCTTTGCAGTCAATTACAGCCTGAAGTCTGGAACGCATAGACATCTCCAGACGCTGAGTTTCATTCCCGGTGATGCTCTGCCAGGCCTCTACTGCAACTGTCTTCAGTTCCTGCTTGTTCTTGGGGCATTTTCCCTTCAGTTTTGTCTTCAGCAAGTGAAATGCATGCTCAATCGGATCCAGGTCAGGTGATTGACTTGGTCATTGCATAACATTCCACTTCTTTCCCTTAAAAAAACTCTTTGGTTGCTTTTGCAGTATGCTTTGGGTCATTGTCCATCTGCACTGTGAAGTGGCGTCCAATGAGTTCTGAAGCATTTGGCTGAATATGAGCAGATAATATTGCCCGAAACACTTCAGAATTCATCCTGCTGCTTTTGTCAGCAGTCACATCATCAATAAATACAAGAGAAGCAGTTCCATTGGCAGCCATACATGCCCACGCTATGACACTACCACCACCATGCTTCACTGATGAGGTGGTATGCTTAGGATCATGAGCAGTTCCTTTCCTTCTCCATACTCTTCTCTTCCCATCACTCTGGTACAAGTTGATCTTGGTCTCATCTGTCCATAGGATGTTGTTCCAGAACTGTGAAGGCTTTTTTAGATGTCGTTTGGCAAACTCTAATCTGGCCTTCCTGTTTTTGAAGCTCACCAATGGTTTACATCTTGTGGTGAACCCTCTGTATTCACTCTGGTGAAGTCTTCTCTTGATTGTTGACTTTGACACACATACACCTACCTCCTGGAGAGTGTTCTTGATCTGGCCAACTGTTGTAAAGGGTGTTTTCTTCACCAGGGAAAGAATTCTTCGGTCATCCTCCACAGTTGTATTCCGTGGTCTTCCGGGTCTTTTGGTGTTGCTGAGCTCACCGGTGCGTTCCTTCTTTTTAACCACTTGCCTACCAGGCACTTATACCCCCTTATTTACCAGGCCAATTTTCAGCTTTCAGCGCTGCCGCACTTTGATTGACAATTGCGCGGTCATGCAACATTGTACCCATATGAAATTTTGATAATTTTTTTCTCACAAATAGAGCTTTCTTTTGGTGGTATTTAATCGCCACTGGGTGCTTTACTTTTTGCGCTATAAATAAAAAATTGCCAAAAATTTGAAAAAAAAAAAGTTTCTTTGTTTCTATTATAAAATTTTTCAAACAGGTAATTTTTCTCCTTCACTGATGTGCGTTGATGAGGCAGCACTGATGGGCACTGATAGGCAGCACTAAAGGGCACTGATAGGCAGTACTAATGAGGTGGCACGGATAGGCGGCACTGATAGACAGCACTAATGAGGTGTCACGGATAGGCGGCACTAATATGCAGCACTGATAAGCGGCACTGATAGGTGACACTGATGATGGGTACTGATAGACGGCACTGACTGGCATCACTGCTGGGCACTGACTGGCACAACCCCTGGGCACTGACTGGTGGCACTGACTGGCAGCACTGCTGGGCTGCACTGGTGGGTGGCACTGGTGGGCAGCACTGGTGGGTGGGCACAGGTGGGTGGCACTGGTGGGTGGCACTGCTGGGCACAGGTAGGTGGCACTTCTGGGCACAGGTGTGTGAAATTGCAGAGTGGCACAGGTGGGTGCACTGCTGGGCACAGGTGGGTGATCTGCTGGGCGGAGCTAGTGGGCGCACTGCTGGGCACAGGTGGGCGGAACTTGCGGGTGGCAGTGCTGGGCACCGATCATCAGGGCACTGATCATCAGTGGCCTGATGATCGGTGCCGATCCCCGCTCTGACAACTGCCGGTTTTCGGCAGTACTTTCCTCACGATCTGACAGCGTGAGGAAAGTGCAGCCAAGAACCGGCACTTGCATTTCCCTCTGATCAGCGTGTCATTGGACACCGCTGATCAGGTGGTAAAAGGCCACTGTGATTGGCCTTTTACCACATCACGTGATCAGCTGTGTACGTAGGACACAGCGATCATCGCCGGGTGCGCGCCCCCTGGGGCGCGCAGGAGAGCGCGTTCTGGGGGGGACGTCATATGACGTCCACTCAGAACTGGCCGGCTGCAGTGCAGCCGTCATTCGGCTATCTGCGGTCGGCAACAAGTTAAGAATGTTCCAAACAGTTGTTTTGGCCACGCCTAATGTTTTTGCTATCTCTCTGATGGGTTTGTTTTGTTTTTTCAGCCTAATGATGGCTTGCTTCACTGATAGTGACAGTTCTTTGGATCTCATCTTGAGAGTTGACAGCAACAGATTCCAAATGCAAAAAGCACATTTGAAATGAACTCTGGACCTTTTATCTGCTCATTGTAATTGGGATAATGAGGGAATAACACACACCTGGCCATGGAACAGCTGAGTAGCCAACTGTCCCATTACTTCTGGTGCCTTAACAAGTGGGAGGCACATATGCAAACTGTTGTAATTCCTACACCGTTCACCTGATTTGGATGTAAATACCCACAAATTAAAGCTGACAGTCTGTAGTTAAAGCACATCTTGTTCGTTTCATTTCAAATCCATTGTGGTGGTGTATAGAGCCAAAAATGTTAGAATTGTGTTGATGTCCCAATATTTATGGACCTGACTGTATATCATTTATTAGGTGCTAAAGGGGTGTGACCTGTTAACACTAGAAATTCTGGATGAACCCTCTGCACACTGCTATATTCCCTTTCTAGCACACTTTGCAATAAACAACAGGGAGCTTGCTGGCATTGTGTGCACTGTAGCATTTGCAGAACAGAGTAGGAATGGCCAGAGAGGGATTTTTGTGGCACAGTTGATCAGCTTAAACATGTATTGCAATATGTGTTAACTAAAAATCCCTGTTTATTGGAAAGTTTGATAGAAAGGGAATAAAGTAGTGTAATTAGGGTTCACCCAGAGTTTCCAGTGTTACATGTGGTCACACCCATTTAGCACCTGATAAATTATATACATGAGCTATTGGGATTTGAGCACAGGTATATCCTATTTCAGTATTAAAGCTGCGTCATAGAAAAATCATTACATTTACATTTTTACTAGCTAATTGCTATACTTCTGGCACTCTGCAGCTGGACCACCTAGTCTCGGCTACAGCATCTGTAGTGTCAAATTGACAGTGGAGAGGAGGAGCAGGCAGAGACGCTGCTGTGTGGGATAACAGCATGTTTTCTGTCAGAACGCTGGGAGCTTAGTGATAGCTGTACTTGCTGTGCTCAGTAAAACTGTCACTTGTTAATAATAGAGATAAGCCCACAAGTTGGTATTCACCTTGTTGGGCTTAACCCATAGTAAGCTAGAACAGTTTAGAAAATTGCAGAATTCTTGGAGTTCAGCTTTAAAGCCGACAAAGCCAGGTAACTATCAGTTTTAGAAGGATGTTTCTCTTATGACATCTATGTTTTAAAGTATCAGTTCAGCTTTAGAAAATATTACACCTGTATTTAGGGTGCAACAAGTAACATGCTCCAGCACATCCCCCCTCCCCCCCGGATTCCCCCCCCGCCCCCCCGTGACAGCAGTTCGTCTACCCCACAGCCACTTTCACCTTTAAAATCGATGCAGCTGTGCGGGACTCTGCCCACACGGCCGCATCATTCATTCACAGGGATCTGTGAATGAATACACTACAAATGCTATCTGCCACCATGGCAGACAGCTTTTAGTACTTAATGGACTCTATTCACACTTTCTCCAGCTTTCTAACTGAAAACCCGCATAGAACGCAGATGGGAGAGTGTGCAGGAGCCTGATATTGCACCCACAATCCACTGATTGAGAGTCCAATGTTTTGCTGGGTTCTGTAGGAAATTTTTTAAATGCACATTTTTTCCAGCAAATTATGTGCATGTATTATTTTTTCCATAAAGGTGAACTTAGCCTTAAAATAAATAAATATATATACATACATACAGACACAGTATTTGTTTCTACGTCTGATTTTCATATGTTTGCTGCTGTAGCTCAGTTTTAAGTAACAAAATACCAGACCATGATTACCTTTCTTCCTAGATGGTATGGGATCACAGGGTCATCCTCTGCATGGAGTATCAGCAGTGGGCATGATATGTATTTCACACTAGAAAAGAGGATTGTAGGAATGCTTTAGAGTAAGAAAACTGCAACTCAGTCAAAGTCACCATATGCGGTGTCATCAGCTAATCATCATTTAGCTGTAAATATTTATGTAAATTATGTTGGCTTTCTTGATTAGTACAAACACAACTTCAAAACAATTACACAATCTGCAAAGTGCAATAATATTGTTACTACAAATGACTTTGAAGTAACAAGTTATTGCTTGGGCAGACTGTCTAGGCTTGTCCCTGCTGCTTTTAGCAGACAGTGCTCTGAAAAACAAGTGTTCAGGTTGGCTGAGGATAGGGATCCTCTGGGGTTTATTCTTAAACCAATGACACAAGCTTTGCAAGAGTCTTAACTGACCAATGGTAATGTACTGCACAGCAAACCTTACATCAATGGAAATTAAAAAAAAACAATAGTCTCTTTATAATTGTCTATTGCAATTATTTAACCTACTTATAGCGTTTTTACCATCAAGGCCAAGTTAGAGGACAGACAGATATTACATACTTACTTTTCATCATTGGCAAACTTGATGCCACTTGCTGTGATGGGATCAAGGAAAAACCAATCAAAACCTGGGAAATATCTGTAAACCTAGAACAGCATCATAAAGAATATTTGATCTGACTCAATTTCATGGTCACAGTTCTATGGTCTATTTTCCTGTACTACTGACTATCTTCGTTTGGGTCAATTTAATTTGATATTTTTTTTAAATTTGTGACATTTAAACTCTTATTTTAGTTTCTTTAAGAGTTAATATTTAAAGAAGAAAGATGCATGTGAACACCTTTGAATTAACTGGTTTTCTGCAGTAACTTGCCATAAAATGTGATCTGATCCTCATCTAAGTCACAACAATAATCAAACACAATATGCTTAACAGAAAATGCTCCTTTTGGAGTGGCCCAGTCAGAGCCCAGACCTTAATCCCATAAAGAGCCCCGTTTACACCAGACATCCTACAAATGTGTTTGAACTGAAGCAGTCTTGTAAACAGAAATGATTAAAAATTCCTCCTGACCGTTGTGCAAGTATAGTCTAGAGCTACCAAAAGCACTTGCTTGAAGTCACTACTGCCAAGGAAGGTTCGACCAGGTATTAACTCCAAAGACAATAAAAACACAAGAAATTAGAATTGCTTGTGTGTTATCAGCTTAAGCACATTGTGTTTGTTTATGGTTGTGCCTAAGATGAGGATCAGATCACATTTTATGGCAAATTACTGCAGAAAACCAGTTAATTCCAAGGGGTTCACATTTTCTTGCCACTGTATATAAAAACAAATGCCATGCTAGTTTCTTTTTTTATGTGTACAAAATATAGCATCATTACACAGCAGATTTTCTAAAGGAGCAGAGAATCAGTAACGTGCCCTCAATCTAAACTGACTGCTCCATATGTCCCAACTGAACAAGCAGAGAGATTAAAAGAAGGGGGAAGAGATACTTCCCGACTCCTTAAATTCATTTACCCCACTTAAAATACATTTTTTCTGAACATAATAAAGGAAGTATATACAAAAACACTGTACCCTATCTATGAGGATCACAAATGACATTGAAAACAAGCTGAATGACCCAATCACAAAAGCCGCCTTGAAGATTAAAGGAGAAGTACAGCCAAGCTCTTTTGGCTGTACTTCTCTTGTGGATCTAGAAGTGCAGTTCGTTCTGCACTCCTGTGACCCATTTTTAGCTGGCAGCGGGCTGAAGCCTGCTTTTGGCTGATGTCACTCAGACGGCCCAGCCTGGGGAAAGATCCTCTTAAATATTCCTTTAAAGTCGAGATTCACCCAAGAGTCTGGAGTGGCACCTGGCTCAGCCTGTCCGTGATCTGCTGAGAGCCTGAGCCAGCTGCTCCCTTCCCCTCCACAGCCAAGCGCTCCAGTGAGCGCAGGGGGGAGGTGGGCAGAACAGAGAGCTGGAGATTGGCAGTCACAGCTCTCTGCTCAGGGTGGCTGTGAGAACTCAGTGATCAGCAGTCATGTGATCACAGAGTTCTCACCTTTAGAGCCATCGGGGGACAGTGCTGCATCCACCTTGGTAAGAATGATTTAAAAAAAAAAGAAGAAATACCATATTTCTCTTTTAAAGGGATCAGATAAAACCTTTTTTTGCTTTCACTAGCAACAAACACAAGTTTGGTACGTACCACAGAAAAAGGATGGCTTTTTGCCTCTTCACGGATATTTGTAAAAGGCGATTCAAGGACCAGAGCATCAGGAGGAGTTTCTACAAAATGTTACAAAGCATACGGTCTAGATCATGGCTCAGGCCACTGGAATTAAGTGCAAAATATTATATAGATCAAAAGTGAGTGGCACATTTCCTGAATATAAAGGAATACAATCAGAAGAAGATTTCAGTATCATCAGTGTGTTTTATTAATACAGTTCCATCACATTTAATAGTCCCTGACAGTAGAATATACAAACATACATGTAAACAATACTGAACATATCCTGAGATAGGAGGTACAGTCTAAAACTGACTCAGTGTCCAATAAATTAGAATGTGAGCAAAATTGGCAAAAATCACAAAAATAGTGTAGCTCAACCAAACAATATAATATCAAAAATAGCCTGGCACTCTGCATGTGGGCGTGTAGGTGAGTGCAGCCATGCACATCATGATGTCATCCTGTGACCAGCTTGTTGATCACTGGCAACGTGTTTTTTTATGCCTGTAACCCCGCACAGTGGAGCACCTTATTTTGTAAGTTTAATCCGACATTTTAGCAGTAAAACATTTTCATACGTTGAGTACTATGGGCTCTCTTCCTATTCTTGCATGACGGTTGCCCATCGCTGAGATTTACGAGAATAAGGAAGAGCAGTATTTGGACTGTTCATATATGCCCTTAAAGAGTCTCTGACTTCTTGTTGGCTCAGGGGGTCATTCTCTGAAGGTGAACAGCCAATTTTTCAGGTGGAGGTGATTTCTACATATGGGTAATATGCTAAGAAGACAGAAAGTGATCACTAGTTGGTGACTGGATATCGGAAAGTGCATCAAGCATACGTGGAGATTGATGGAGATTTTATTCTTTGACTGTTTTTTGTATTATACTATTTTTGATATTATATTGTTTGGTTGTGCTACACTATTTTTGTTATATATTTTTATATAGGATTATGTGGAAAACCTATTAGTGTTCATCAGAGCATCCAATATTATATGGATATACAAGTATAGGTTTGCATATGATATTTTATTTAATTTGATTTGCATGTTTAGAGGTGTATGACAGCACAGATTGATACACATTGTTATAATTGGCTTTTACACTTCCAAAGTTGTTAGTTGCTGATTTATAAAATTCTTGACGTGAGAAGTGAGAAAAGAATTTACATGCAGTCGCAACGGAAATTGGAACAAACATTAAAAGATCATGATTGTTTTAATTTGGGTTTCCTAGCAGAGTGGAAGGCTACATTATACAGTATCTAACAGAAGTGAGTACACTCCTCACATTTTTGTAAATATTTTATTATATCTTTTCATGTGACAACACTGAAGAAATGACACTTTGCTACAATGTAAAGTAGTGAGTGTGCAGCTTGTATAACAGTGTAATATTGCTGTCCCCTCAAAATAACAACACACAGCCATTTATGTCTAAACCGCTGGCAACAAAAGTGAGCACACCCATAAGTGAGAATGTCCAATATTGGGCCCAAAGTGTCAATATTTTGTGTGGCCACCAATATTTTCCAGCACTGCCTTAACCCTCTTCGGCATGTAGTTCACCAGAGCTTCACAGGTTGCCACTGGAGTCCTCTTCCATGTCTCCATGACGACATCACCGAGCTGGTGGATGTTAGAGACCTTGCGCCCCTCCACCTTCCGTTTGAGGATGCCCCACAGATGCTCAACAGGGTTTAGGTCTGGAGACATGCTTGGTCAGTCCATCTTCTTTACCCTCAGCTTCTTTAGCAAGGCAGTGGTCGTCTTGGAGGTGTGTTTGGGGTCGTTATCATGTTGGAATACTGCCCTGCGGTCCAGTCTCCGAAGGGAGGGGAACATGCTCTGCTTCAGTATGTCACAGTACATGTTGGCATTCCTGGTTCCAAGACACTCCCACCACCATGCTTGACTGTAGGCAAGACACACTTGTCTTTGTATTACTCATCTGGTTGCCGCAACACATGCATGACACCATCTGAACCAAATAAGTTTATCTTGGTCTCATCACTCCACAGGACATGGTTTCAGTAATCCATGTCCTTAGTCTGCTTGTCTTCAGCAAACTGTTTGCAGGTTTTCTTGTTCTTTAGAAGAGGCTTTCTTCTGGGACGACAGCCATGCAGCAGTTTGATGCAGTGTGCAGCGTATGGTCTGAGCAATGACAAGCTGACCCCCTCCCCTTCAACCTCTGCAGCAATGCTGGCAGCACTCATACGTCTATTTCCCAAAGACAACCTCTGGATATGACGCTGAGCACGTGCACTCAACTCCTTTGGTTGACCATGGTGAGGCCTGTTCTGAGTAGAACCTGTCCTGTTAAACCGCTGTATGGTCTTGGTCACTGTGCTGCAGCTCAGTTTCAGGGTCTTGGTAATCTTCTTATAGCCTAGGCCATCTTTATGTAGAGCAACAATTCTTTTTTTCAGATCCTCAGAGTTCTTTGCCATGAGGTGCCATGTTGAACTTCCAGTGACCAGTACGACAGCAATAACACCAAATTTAACACACCTGCTCCCCATTCACACCGGAGACCTTGTAACACTAACGAGTCACATGACACCAGGGAGGGAAAATGGCTAATTGGGCCCAATTTGGATATTTTCACTTGGGGGTGTACTCACTTTTGTTGCCAGAAGTTTAGACATTAATGGTTGTGTGTTGAGTTATTTTGAGGGGACAGCAAATTTACACTGTTATACAAGCTGTACACTCACTACTTTACATTGTAACAAAGTGTCATTTATTCAATGTTGTCACATGAAAAGACATAATAAAATATTTACAAAAATGTGAGGGGTGTACTCACTTCTGTGAGATACTGTACATACAGTACATACATGTAGCAAGACTGGGAGATTAGGAAAACATGTCATTAAACAGAATGCTTACCTCTTTCACACAACCTCCTCACCAAGTTCGTGGCAACACTGAAATTCACAAAACAGTGAAGTCAGTAAAAAGTTCACACCATTGGAATATCGGGACTATAATGGGGATATAGCAGAAAGGATAAAAAATATACAACTACAATTCATCCGGCCATAGTTACAATAATATATTGAAATCCTAAAATCTAATTTGACTCATGGTTTGACATTCTCTTTCAGAGCAAGATGAAAGTTATTCTTCCTGCCTCTGTGCTCTACAGATATGCATACAAGAGCAGGGTTTGAAAGCTGAACTAAACATTCCTATTCTTTTCAGCCAAAGAAGCTGCCATCTAAGCCTCTCTTTGATCTTCAACTGCCTGGTGCTGCACATGTGGTCAGTTATGACACCAAACCATTTGATGGTTCAACAGTTTGGTTGAAAGCACAAGCACATTTTGACAGTTAGTGCTGATTCACACATATGTGATGTTGATTGAAGCTCAGGTTTCACAGCTAATTGATCTAGTAGATGTTCAGCGGTTCAGGACAGGTTTACATCAGGTTCAGGTCAAGAGTTTAACCTGTTCATAACTGATGACGTGCAGCTTAGGAACAATTCCCATAGAAGTCAATAGCCTGTAATCTGCACCTGAACCAGACCGCACTGCTCAGAAATCGGACAGTACTCTTTTTCTGCACTGAATCCGCACTGCCAGTGCACTGGACATATGTGAATGGGCACCATAGGAAGCAATGTTATTTTACACGTCATGCGGATTGGATGCCGTTTAAACTGCATCCAACCCGCATATATGTGAACCGGCACTTAGTATTCCCAGCATGCTGGGAATGTAACTGTTTTTCTAAACTGCTAAGATGATGGTCTTAGTTTTGCTTAACACCCCGATCACATCGGGTGTGACTTGGCATACGATTTGCATGCCATGCAACTTGCAAATTGTATGTCAAGTCACACCCTATTGTCTGCTATTAGAGCAGTCATACTGGTGCGGTTCTGACTTGGTCGGAGCTGCACCGATTTCTAAAGTAGTGCATGCACTATTTTTGGTGTGATTTGTATAGACATCTGTGTCAGATGTCTTACAAATTGCTCCTCAAATCGGCAAACTACCCGACTTTGAAATCGTGCAACTTCACTGTAAGTCGCACGATTTCAAAATCGGCTTTGATGTGAACGGGGTGTTAATGTCTAGCAGCACACTACAGTCTAGAACCTGCAATGCAACAGGGCCACGGGAAACGAAAGATGGACACTACATTTTATATGGACTTAATGAAATGTGAACTGCAATCAAGCTAGAATTTATCCCTGAGCTGAGCCAAGTGATAAGTAAATCTTGGTATGGCAAGAATTATTTCACAAATTACTTCTTTGTATTAAAAAAAGAAGTCAAACCAACAGCCTGTCTGTTAAGCTACCTCTAATGGTGGCCATACTAGATGAAAAATCAAAAATCTGTCATTTGGACAGTTTGTTTGTTTTTTGGCCAGTTAATGGGCACAAATTGAAAATCGGTAGTGATGTTTTTGAGCCAAAAATCGAAAGGAAAAAAACTTTAAAAAATTCTGCCGATGGAAAATAAATTGAAAGGTTAACATGTTTCTCGCCCATTAAATATCCAGCTGTTGGCACTGCACATAGTGTGTAAAATAAATATTGAATGCATCACCATTTTTCTAGGGAAATATATTTCTAAAGGTGCTATTGACATGAAATTTTCACCACATGTCGGTAACAACCCATGCAATCCATACATATAAAGAAACCAAAATAAAGAAGTTCAGAAATTAAATTATGTGTAATAAAATGGAATGACACAGGGAAAAAAGCATTGAACACGCTAACTGAAATGTATTTAATACTTTGTACAAAATCCTTTGTTGGTAATGACAGCTTCAAGATGCTTCCTGTATGGAGAAACTAGTCGTATGCATTGCTCAGGTGTGATTTTGGCCCATTCTTCCACAGTCTTAAAATCTTGAAGGTTCTGTGGGACTTTTCTATGAACTCTGATCTTTAGTTCTTTCCATAGATTTTCTATTTGATTCACGTCAGGTGATTGGCTGGGCCATTCTAGCAACTTTATTTTCTTTCTTTGAATCCAATTGAGAGTTTCCTTGGCTTTGTGTTTGGGATCATTGTCTTGTCCACCCTTGTTTCAGCTTAATCATCCTGGTAGATGGCAGCAGATTTTTATCAAGCATGTCTTGGTACATTGTTCCATTCATCCTTCCTTCAAGCACATGAAGTTTGGCAGTATCGTATGCTGAAAAACAGCCCCACACCATGATGTTCCCACCTCTCAACTTCACTGTTGGTATGGTGTTTTTGGGGTGATGTGCAGTGTCATTTGACCTCCAAATACGGTGTGTATTATGGCATCCAAAGAGTTCCATTTTGATCTCATCTGACCAGACTATATTCTCCCAGTATTTCACAGGCTTGTCTAAATGTTGTGCAGCAAACTTTAAATGAGCTTTAACATGCGTTTTCTTCAGCAATGTAGTCTTGTGTGGAGAGAGCGCATACAGGCCATGGCGGTTGAGTGCATTACTTATTGTTTTCTTTGAACCAATTTCAGGTTTTTCTGAAGCTCTCCACAAGTGGTCCTT
This sequence comes from Staurois parvus, assembly GCF_062004578.1. Classification (NCBI taxonomy): domain Eukaryota; kingdom Metazoa; phylum Chordata; class Amphibia; order Anura; family Ranidae; genus Staurois; species Staurois parvus. Next base: position 15,969,555 of record NW_028317877.1, read on the forward strand.
CACTCTTGGACAACTCTTCTGATAATTCCTTTCAGTCCTCCGTCACAAACCTTGCGAGGATCACCTGGTCATGGCTGGTTTATGGTGAAATTATGTTGTTTCCACTTCTGGATTAGTGCCCCAACAGTGCTCACTGGAACATTCAGAAGTTTAGAAATACTTCTGTAACCAATGCCATCAGTATGTTTTGCAACAATAAGGTTGGAAAGGTCTTGAGAGAGCTCTTTGCTTTTACCCATCATGAGATGTTCATTGTGAGACACTTTGGTAATGAGACACCTTTTTATAGGCCATCAGTTGAGACTGAACCGGCTGAAATTATTTTGCACTGACAAGGGGCAGGATTGCTTTCTAATTACTGATAGATTTCAGCTGGTGTCTTGGCTTTCCATTACTTTTTTCACCTCCATTTCTTCATGTGTTCAATACTGTGACATTCCATTTTATTACACATAATTTAATTTCTGAACTTATTTGTTTTGGTTTCTTTGTATATATGGATTGCATGGGTTGTTACCTTTAGAAATATATTTGCCTAGAAAAATGGTGATATGTTCAATACTTATTTTATCCACTGTATTTGGTCCAGAAGCAAAAAAAAAACAGATGAAAAACTGATTCATTAATGTCCATTAAAGGATTTATCGTTAGAAATTCACTCATTACATGTTGGCAACATCTTTTGCTCTCATGACCGTGTGTAGTTTGTCAAAAACCCGTTCAAACAATTTTTCCAGTGTATGACTAGCACAAGATGCAGTACTGATGGTGCTGTCTACCATCAATGTATGGATTTGTGTCATGTTTTTCCAGATAAACTAAGCACAGGAAGTGCAACACTAACTATAGGTGCTACCTCACTGAAATCAAAGAAATAGTACCTCTCAACCCTGACTCTCAGTATCTGAAAAAAAAAATTGTAAAACTATTGAACTTTCTTCATGTTCCTAATTCTAAAGGACAATTTATTATATTTACCCTGTTCCCAAGGAGTGCCCCCAGATGTAAACAGGGTTGTCCCCACTTCTGGCCTTGATCCAGTCAAAGACATGAAGGGCATCATAGGTCATACCAGTCTCTGAAGGAGAACCAGCTGAGTCACCCCAGCCTTAAAAATTAAGAGACATCAAAATGAGTGATGGTCAAGTGAGAACACATTACATATACGCTATGAAACCAGGGCTAGTTAGCTAAGGTAGATAGAAAACAACAAATACGCTATATGCTATTAGCTATAGCAATATGTAAATATTACCATTTTAAGCTTTAAATTAAGGAGACAAAAAGAAAAGAAACAGCTTTGAAATTATAAATATTCAGTGGTAATTTAGAACTTGCACTATAAGGTATCTTTGAAATAATCATTGGGGGAGATTTAATAAAACTGCAGCACTCAGAATCTGGTGCAGCTGTGAATGGTAGCCAATCAGCTACAAACTTCAGCTTGTTCAAGTAAGCTTTGACAATAAAACCTAGAAGCTGATTTCTTGGCAGAGCTGCACTAGAGTTTTCACACTCCAGTTTTATTAAATCTCCACCATTGGCACCTAATGTTTAGAGTTCGTTTTAACCATGGGAAAGAATAGGTGTTTGTACAGGAGGTGTCAATTATTGAATATTTATATAAGAACATAAATGATACATTGGGATACAATTTATAGAAAATATATGTGGTTATTAATTGCATAAATAATATTTCTTTAAAGATTAGGTGGGAGCGATCTCATGTACAGTATTTCACAAAAGTGAGTACACCCCTCACATTTTTGTAAATATTTCATTATATCTTTTCATGTAACACTAAAGAAATGACATCTTGCTACAATGTAAAGTAGTGAGTATACAGCTTGTATAACAGTGTAAATTTTCTGTCCTCTTAAAATAACTCAACACACAGCCATTAATGTCTACACTGCTGGCAACAAAAGTGAGTACACCCCCAAGTGAAAATGTCCAAATTGGGCCCAATTAGCCATTTTCCCTCCCCAGTGTCACGTGACACGTTATTGTTACAAGGTCTCAGGTGTGAATGGGGAGCAGGTGTGTTAAATTTGGTATTATTGCTCTCATTCTCTCATACTGGTCACTGGAAGTTCAACATGGCACTTCATGGCAAAGAACTCTCTGAGGATCTGAAAAAAAGAATAGTTGCTCTACATAAAGATGGCCTAGGCTAGAAGAAGATTACCAAGACCCTGAAACTGAGCTGCAGCATGGTGGCCAAGATCATACAGCGGTTTAACAGGACAGGTTCTACTCAAAACTGGCCTCGCTATGGTCGACCAAAGAGGTTGAGTGCACGTGCTCAGCGTCATATCCAGAGGTTGTCTTTGGGAAATAGACGTATGAGTGCTGCCAGCATTGCTGCAGAGGTTGAAGGGGAGGGGGGTCAGCTTGTCAGTGCTCAGACCATATGCCACACACTGCATCAAATTAGTCTGCAAGGCTGTCGTCCCAGAAGAAAGCCTTTTCTAAAGTGTGTCTTGCCTACAGTCAAGCATGGTGGTGGGAGTGTCATGGTCTGGGGCTGCATGAGTGCTGCCGCCACTGGGGAGCTACAGTTCAATGAGGGAACCATGAATGTCAACATGTACTGTGACATACTGAAGCAGAGCATGAGCCCCTCCTTTTGGAGACTGGGCTGCAGGGCAGTATTCCAACATAATGACCTCAAACACACCTCCAAGATGACCACTGCCTCGCTAAAGAAGTTGAGGGTAAAGGAGATGGACTGGCCAAGCAGGTTTCCAGACCTAAACACTATTGAGCATCTGTGAGGCATCCTCAAATGGAAGGTGGAGGAGTGCAAGGTCTCTAACATCCACCAGCTCCGTGATGTCCCCCCCCCCACCCTCTATATCACGGCCAACGACGCCACCATCAGTCCCAACCCGCAAGCCAAAGTCCTAGGTGTCACTCTAGACTCAAACCTGTCCTTCCAACCCCATGTCCAATTGTTGGCAAACTCATGCAGGCTCCACCTCCGCAACATCTCCAAAATACGTACATTCCTAATCCCAGACACTACTAAACAACTCATTCACTCCCTTATTATCTCACGTCTGGATTACTGCAACTCCCTTCTCACCAGTCTACCTCATCACAGACTATCCCCGCCTCAGTCTATCCTGAACTCAGCGGCCAGACTCATCCACCTTACCAACCGCTCTGCTTCTGCCACCCCCCTCTGTCATTCCCTCCACTGGCTCCCGATTGCCCAACGCATTCAATTAAAACTACTAACACAGACATACAAAGCCATTCATAGAGCTGCCCCAAACTACCTCACCGACCTGATACCCAAATACCACCCAATCCGTAATCTTCACTCCTCACAAGACCTCCTACTTTCTAGCTCTCTGGTCTCCACCTCCCACGTCCGACTGCAAGACTTCTCCAGGACTTCCCCCATCCTCTGGACTTCACTACCCCAATCCATCAGACTATCACCTACCCTCCTCACCTTTAGGCGCATCCTGAAAACCCATCTTTTCAGGGAAGCCTACCCCGCCCTCACCTAACAGCCGATCTCCTCCACTTCTCCTACCACTCCATCCCCCACAGCCACTTCCTCCTGTACCACTATCCCCTCCCTCCTAGTTTGTAAGCTCGAAAGAGCAGGGCCCTTGACCCCCTCGTGTTTTGTTTTGTTAATGTATTGTCTCATGTTCTGTCCTCCACTATAATGTACAGCGCTGAGCAAACCTTTTAGCACTCTATAAATACTGTATAATAATAATAACTTCGTCATGGAGTGGAAGAGGACTACAGTGGCAACCTGTGAAGCTCTGGTGAACTCCATGCCCAAGAGGGCTAAGGCAGTGCTGGAAAATAATGGTGGACAAACAAAATATTGACACTTTGGGCCCAATATTGGACATTTTCACTTATGGGTGTAATCACTTTTGTTGCCAGCGGTTTAGACATGAATGGCTGTGTGTTGAGTTATTTTGAGGGGACAGCAAATTTACACTGTTATACAAGCTGTACACTCACTACTTTACATGGTAGCAAAGTGTCATTTCTTCAGTATTGTCACATGAAAAGATATAATAAAATATTCACAAAAATGTGAGGGGTGTACTCACTTCTGTGAGATACTGTATGTGTGCATACAGTGGGGAAAATTATTTGATATCTGCATATTTTTTAAGTTTACCCATTTACAAAGAAACGAAGGGTCTATATTTTTTATCAAAGGTATATTTTAAATGATAGAAACAGAATATCAACCATAAATCCAGAAAAAACACCTGATACAAATGTTATAAATGGAGTTGCAGTTCAGTGAGTAACATAAGTATTTGATCCACAAGCAAAACATGACTTGGTGGAGAAACCCTTGTTGACAAGCACAGAGGTAAGATGTTTCTTGTAGTTGGTTACCAGGACTGCCCATATCTCAGGAGGGATTTTGGTCCACTCTTCTTTACAAATCTTCTCTAAATCCTTCAAGTTTCTTAGCAGTCACTTGGCAACTCAAAGTTTTAGCTTCCTCCATCATTTTTATATAGGATTAAGGTCTGGAGACTGGCTAGGCCACTCCATGATCTTAACGTGCTTTTTCTTGAGCCACTCCTTTGCAGCCTTGGTGGTATGTTTTGGGTCATTGTCATGCTGGAAGACCCATCCACGACCCATCTTCTGTGTTCTGGCTGTGGGAAGAGGGCTCTCATCTAAGATTTTACAATACATGGCCCCGTTCATTTGTCCCTCAATGCGGCAAAGCCGGCCTGTACCTTTGGCAGAGAAACAGCCCCAAAGCATAATGTTTCCACCACCCTGATTGACTGTTCAGATGGTGTTCTTAGGGTCATAGTCAGCATTTTTCTTCCTCCAAACACAGCGAGCCGAGTTAATGCCAAAGAGCTCAATTTTGGTCTCATCTGATCACAGCACTTTCTCCCAATCCTTCTCTGAATCATTAGATACTCTTTTGCAATCTTCATAAGGGCCTGTACATGTGCCTTCTTGAGGAGGGGGACCTTGCAGGCGTTGCAGGACTTCAATCCTTGGCAGCGTGTTACCAATGGTTTGTTTGGCGACTGTGGTCCCAACTGCCTTGATATCATTCATAAGCTCCTCCCGTGTAGGTCTGGGCTGATCCCTCACTTTTCTCATGATCATCCTTACCCCATGAGGTGAAATCTTGCATAGAGCTCCAGACTGAGGTCGACTGATGGTTAATTTGTATTTCTTTTATTTGCGAATAATCGCTCCAACAGTTGTCTCCTTCTCACCAAACTTCTTACTGATGGTCTTATAACCCATTCCAGCATTGTTGGTCTGCAATCTTGTCCCTGATGTTCTTTGACAGTTCTTTGGTCTTGCCCATGGTGGTGCCCAAGAAAGAGATTCTGGGGACAGGTGTCTTTTAAACACATAATGAGTTGTCCTGAGGAGCACCTTCTTAAATTGACAGGGCTAATCTGTGTACCACATGAGCAAATACTTATTTTACTCACTGAACTGCAACTCAATTTATAACATTGTTTTTTTTTCTAGATTTTTAGTTGATATTCTGTCTCTATCATTTGAAATACACCTGTGATAAAAATTATAGACCCTTCATTACTTTGTAAGTGGGCAAACTTATAAAATCTGCAGGGGATCAAATAATTATTTTCCCCACTGTACTTCTAATTTTTCTGATGCCTTTATGCTCTATAAATAGCCTGAGTAGGAGGCGAAAGGGAACCAGACAGGAAGCTGTCTGTGGAGTACTCTAGTTGTTGGTGGACAAATAAAGTTGTTTGAATTGCATAGGGGCTTCAATTTTTTCACAAGTCATTTAGAAACCACATTTGATAGAATCATGCAGTGCAAAATAGCATACAAACTCTTTAGAAACAGACTTCATAATTTATGGTGACCCTGGGCTGCCTGGTCCCTTTCTCAATTACGCTGTCCTATCCCACTCCAGCCATCTTTTAAGAGTGATGTGGACATGGACCAAGAGACTAATGGACAAGCTCATAAATTGCACTTTGGGCAGCAATTATTCTTTAGGACCATGCAAGAAATAGGCAACCAGAATGGGATAGTACAGTAGAAATGGAAAATAAGGAGTAGGCAAGACACTGGCTACCATAACATTATAAAATGTGAATGTGCTCTTTGTGAAATATACGAACAGGATCATTAGGAGAGTGGAGGAGGCTACAAAACACATTTTTGTTTGATAATGCAGTAATCTGGGATGTGGCTTAACTATATATGTTAGCAGAGGCATGCTGAGTCTCTTGACAAATGTCTGAGACAATTATACTGTTAACAGGACCTAACAAAATTCTCTTCGGCTCAACATTCTGCAGCAACCTTACACCCTGACTTGCCACTTGGGATGTCTGGGAACGTCACAGACATGACTATGCAAAATAGGAAGTACTCCCAACACAACAGATTGACAAGCCCAAGATGACAGGGGACTGCTACCTCACTATCCCACTAAAGATAAACAACAGTAGCAAAACTGGATACATTTGTACACAAAGATCAAAATGCCTTCCACACTCAGACCACTACCTTGCAGTGGAAATGTGGACAGATCCCAGACAGATATTAATGGGGCACCCTGCAGTGCAAAAACTTCCCACGGAACTGTGAATATCCCCAAAATTCCTATATGTGTTGTTGAATCCACATTGCTGGATATCTTAATGACAGTATATGTAATACATAACTAACAAGTCCTACAGACCAACTTAAAGTTATGTAGGAAGAAATATACCTAGTAAGGCATAACAAGCAAACAAAGCAGGACTGTACCATAATCCTAGAGAGCAGCATGAGTACCTAGGAAGATGAGGTGGCTCCACCCAAATTCACCCTGCATACTACTTCAGTTAAACCTGGTAACCACAAACGTAAGGTCGCGGATATGGAAAATTGTTTATTTAGATATAATCTCCAGATCATTGGAATACCAGAACATGCAGAAGACAAATCCCCCAAAGATTTCATAGAACACTATAGGGGAGAATCACTAAACCTGGTGCAGCAGTGCAGGGTAGCCAATCAGCGTTTAACTTCAGCTTTGACAATAAACCTGGAAGCTGATTGGCTTCTATACAGAGCTGCACCAGAGATTGCAAACTCTAGTTTTAGCATCTCTCTCCGTATTTGTGTAAGGGCTTTTTTTTTTTTTTTTTACAAGCCTACTTGTAAGCCTACTTTTTTTTGGAAGGATAACTTCCCACTCTCATTTTCTGTGCAAAGAGCACAGAGTGCCATCCTGTTCTCCACCACCAGGAGGCCTTCCTAGACCTTTTCAATATCTTATCTATATTACATTTCAATTGCTCAATTACAGGGAAAAAGAAATTGTCATACAAATGGCTAGAAATAATAAACACATAGAACACAGGGATCCAAATTCTTGCTCTTTTCTAGATTTCTTGGGTGAAATCCAGACACATTGCACCAAAAACCAGAATGTTAAAAGATGCTCGTAGAATATGAATTCCCTATGCCATGCTGTACCCAGGAAAGGTGAGATTAGTTGCAGGAGACAAAATACATTTTATTGATTCTTGTTATGTAATTGCGGCCTAGTTAGACCACAATGAATGTGAGCTCTAATGCGCAGGACCCTGCAAGTATTGCTGTAATATGGGTCTCTGACACCCTCTTCAGGTAGAGTCACATAGGATGATCACATGCGCTATGTCACCTTCTGACCAATGGAGAGATCTGATACAGGAGGATGATGTTATAGTGGTTCAAGACCCGTTTTATGCCACAATTTGGCATGGAAATTAGGATCAGGCAGTTCACAGGATGCATAGAAAACGGTTTGTAGTTTACTGCTTTTTACTTTCTAAAGAACTGGCATGGCTTGGCAGAATTTTCTTGATGTTAGCAGATATTCAGCTCCCTGTTATGTTGTCTGGGATGAATTGAAAGCATTTCTAAGAGGTATATGTGTTGTGGGAACTCACTTCAAGTGGTAGAGCTCTTCTTCAACACACAGCAACTCGCATCTGTTTAAGTGCCTTTTTGCCCAATTTTATTTACAAGAAAGTTCAAATAAACAAGAATTCTTCCCACGCAGGGGTATCCATCATCAAGCAAATTAATAGTATTCAGCCTCCTGGCTTGCAAGCAGTTTTAAGTCTGCCTCCTGCAGACTCTTCCCAAAAGGTTCTTTTGGCACCCAGCGAACCTTTAGCACACAGCTATTCTGTAGCAGCCCCTTGCTGCTTTTGGCTTCCAGCTCTCCTAGGTGTAGCCCACCTGACTCCACGGCAGAGACCTCCTGTCTGCCGGGGTGGAGCCCTCCTAACTGCTGGGGTGGAGCCCTCCTAACTGCCGGGGTGGAGCCCAGAACTATGGTTAGGCCTCTACAAAAAAGGCCTGCACACACCTGTGCAATCAGTGTGCTGGGGGTTCTCAAAACACGGACCCCGGATTGGAGATTTCATCCCTCCCAGATCTCTTTGAAATCTCCAGGGTCCAGATCCCAAAACAAACTTAACGAACAAATGAGGAAACTGAAAAGCCAGTTTCCTCTGCAATAAATCAACTCTCTGGAGCCCCTCAACCTGCCTGGTTGAGAATCCAAGGTTCTCAGCTTTATTTTGACCGTGGCAGGACACCGCACTGCCACATATCCCCCCCCTTTGTTTTGACCCCGTAGGGGGCAGAACACACAAACCTAAAACCCTTCCTTTAGCCCTTCTGTGCCGACTATCACCTGTAAAGGTCCAATCCTGGCTGACTTCATTTTCATCTAAGGGAGACACTACTCCCTGCCCCAAGAGGTGACTTCGCCTGTCTCCCCTAACTTGGGCTCTACTACTTCCCCGTGCCTTTTTACGAGTGCGCTTCCAAAAGCGCGGTCTTTCTAATTTTCTTAAGACTATGCTAGTCCTTTTACCACTAGGGGGTTTACAAATCTCAGTACCCTTTGTAATCTGGGGTTGACTCCTAAGCTTTAAATGCCTGGTACCTGTCATATTACAACGTGCTCTCTCAAATTCCTCTAGACCATCCCTTTTTGCTTCATTTACTTTTACAGGGGATATATTTTTAAACCCTTTAGTAACAGACATGGGCTCTTTTATTGTGGCATCAAACTCTTTTAACATCCCCTCGTTAAGCTTTGGGCCATTTCCCTTAGACCTTTCATTCTTATAACTTGGGCGTTTACTGGACCTTTGGAAAACTTTTCCAGAGTGACCTTCCTTACATAATTCTGCATTTGGGTAGACGACCCCAACCACATCACATATACATGTGTCCTCCGGCACTTCTGCCCAAACCTCCGTCCTGTCCAACAGTACTCTGGTGTGCCTCTCATACAGATTACTGCTATGAAGCAACCCAGCAATGCACTGAAAGACAATTTTCACCATCACCAACAAGGATGGTATCACAGAATACCTATATTGACCATCTTTGTTTTGTATAGCCTGTAATACCCAGCTCCGATTAGCGGGACTCCACTGTACCAGCTCTCCCGAACATGGAAGAGACAGTATGGTATACACCGGCTGTACACTCCAGAAGGCTAACATTTCCTTCAGCAGGTCTGTTATAAAAAGACAGCCTGATTCCGCACACAAGACCTTCCTGGAGACATGGAGACACTCATTTACTGATGCCTCAGAGGTGGTGCTTCTTAAAGAGGCTTCCTCTTGGCTCGAGGTACCCAACACAATAACCTGGGGCTCTCCCAGAGCATAACCAGGTGTGGGATTCACCCAAATACTCTGAGGCTCAGTGTCAATGAGCTCTTCCACGGCTTCTCTATGGATATCAGTTTGGTACACCACACCATTAACTCCTTTATGGGCTGTGGGCAAAACTTCTGCTGTGTTTTTATCCTCAATGGTGCCTTTTACCAGCGGTGGGTTAATTTTAGCAGCGACAGGAGTGCCCTGGACTAATAGCTGCTCCTCAGTCCCTCTATTCAGCACAGCAGAAACCATGTCCACCCCATTGTTGGCAACAGAGGTATCTTTTATTAATGCCAACAAGCTTGTTGCCCATCTGTCCCAGTCCATCGTCCCTGTGATCCCATCAGAGGTACTACGCAGTACCACTCCAACCGCTGAAGGAGACACAGAGGGACAGAGTGGCTCTGTATCAGACCCATTACCTATATCTTCATTATCCATATCACAATGGGAGACATCTTTTCTAGGCACAGCAGGTTGCAATTTCCTACTCTCACCACCGTGACCTAGTGGCGTGTCATTCCCTACAAAAACTTTTGCATTAGTGGATTGCATTAACCCATCATTATGAATACGTTCATACCTTTTAGATTCACCATTGCCACACTGAAATAACAAATTCTTATCACTCAATTCAGATACACTCTGATCCACTAGAGCAACACCATAGTTATCCTGGGTTACCTTACCCACCGTTGCTAGGGGAGATAACACATGCTGCTTAGTGGTCACCCCTACTACATTTAATTCACCATTCTGTTTATATGACATTGGTGCAACCCCAATACCAGTACTCTTCACATTGACATTTTTAACCGTTGCCTCCCCGCTAAACAGAGCATTATACAGAGGCAAGTCTCTCTCACAATCACCAGCAGTGGGTTTCCCAACTGGGAGTATCCCAAACTTATAGCAGAGAGTCTCAAAGTCAGTCTCAATCATTGCATTAGTATCTCTCACATTTTCTCAAAAGTACCAGTCTTACCCATCACTTCAACAGGCTTCACCCTTCTTCACTTGAGTACGTGGGATCTGGATCCTTTCTGTCATCTCCTCTCTTTGGCCAGCCAGTTCATCCATGCAGCTATAGGATGATACTGTGGCAGGCACTTCTGACTCCTTGGCACCCCCTGCAGGCACAACAGGTACTTCCTCGCTGTTGCTAGAGGTGGCTGCCAACATTTTTAAACACGAATCTGGGCTTGCAGATGAAGACTTTTGCCCAGTACCACCCTCATCAGTGGTATTCCATAATCTGGGGCAGGTAAAGATACCATGCCCAAACTGACCACATTCCAGGCAGGGTATGGTTCCACCGATAACCTTCTTGGGATACGGAACCACATCTCCCTTGTAGCCCCTTCTCCTGGTTGGCAGGCTTTCTCCTGTTGCTATGGGAGATGGCACTCTCCCAGCTGAACTTTGTGGGTTCCTCCAGATGCGCTGAACTCTCATCTCTGCGTTGCCACAATCCTCTGCAGACGACACTTCTCTCACAGGGTCCGCAGGCCTGAAGTCACATGTGTTGCTATGGGCAACCACATTTTTCTGAAACTTTTGGGCAGCCTGCTGCTCCTTCCTGGAACTCCAAGCAGGCTTCCCAATTGCATACCCAGACCTTTGTCTGGTTGTGTCACCTTGTACTGGAAGCTGGGATAACGGGCACTTGGAGACAGTGTGCCCCCATTCACTGCACCGCAAACAGCGCTCTTGCGGCAGTATCTTGGCCGAACTTCCAACACTGCATCCTCTTTCAGGTTTAGTACTCTGCACACAGAAAACTGGTTTCCTTTCACCAGCATTGCCAGGGACAACAGCATGCACTTCCCACTGTGGCAAACTCTGTGCAGCCATGTATGGGGCTTGTTCTGGTGGTAACAACCCCTCCAGCCACAGGGCTCTGTCTCTCATTTCAGAAAATCTTGCTTCTTTTTTGAGTTTTGACCGCCCCATCTTTGCAGTCACTCCACAACACTTTTGCACAGTCCTGGTACACTATGGAGCACTGTCTCTTTAAGGCAAGTTCCTTTTCTCTTGCAGGATCTCCTCACCTGCACACACAGATAGTGCAGAGTCATGCACCAAACACAGTTCAACACATGAACTTACTTCCTTGCTGGGATCTCTAGTTCTGCCCACTGCATCCTCCACCATATGTGGGAACTCGCTTCAAGTGGTAGAGCTCTTCTTCAACACACAGCAACTCGCATCTGTTTAAGGGCCTTTTTGCCCAATTTTATTTACAAGAAAGTTCAAATAAACAAGAATTCTTCCCACGCAGGGGTATCCATCATCAAGCAAATTAATAGTATTCAGCCTCCTGGCTTGCAAGCAGTTTTAAGTCTGCCTCCTGCAGACTCTTCCCAAAAGGTTCTTTTGGCACCCAGCGAACCTTTAGCACACAGCTATTCTGTAGCAGCCCCTTGCTGCTTTTGGCTTCCAGCTCTCCTAGGTGTAGCCCACCTGACTCCACGGCAGAGACCTCCTGTCTGCCGGGGTGGAGCCCTCCTAACTGCCGGGGTGGAGCCCAGAACTATGGTTAGGCCTCTAAAAAAAGGCCTGCACACACCTGTGCAATCAGTGTGCTGGGGGTTCTCAAAACACGGACCCCGGATTGGAGATTTCATCCCTCCCAGATCTCTTTGAAATCTCCAGGCTCCAGATCCCAAAACAAACTTAATGAACAAATGAGGAAACTGAAAAGCCAGTTTCCTCTGCAATAAATCAACTCTCTGGAGCCCCTCAACCTGCCAGGTTGAGAATCCAAGGTTCTCAGCTTTATTTTGACCGTGGCAGGACACCGCACTGCCACAGTGTATAAAAATAAACAAACAAAAATATCTAGACAGTGGGCATTATGTAATTACAATAGTAGCAGTTAAACCAAAACATGTTATACTTACCTGCTCTGTTCCACGGTTTTGAACAGAGCCGCCCTGATCTCCTGATCCTCCCCTTCTTGGGTCCCCCGCCGACAATTCTGGGGGGGGGGGGGTTCATCTGAATGCAAACGTTTTTTACCTTAATGCATGAAATGCAATTTAGGTAAAAAAAAACCCTCTGCCTTTAGAATAACTTTAATAACCCTGTTCCAATTAATCATAGACTGTGGTCTGATTCCCAACAGTTACAGTATATAAATATTTCTCTATAACTGAGGCACAGAATAAGAAATTCCTCACTACCTAAAAATACTCTGAGGATGGATACATGAGGCATATGTTGGCCATGATGGCAAAAGCACAGACGGCATCTCCCTGCATTAAAGACAAATTTTAAGACAACATCTCACTGACACTACCTTTATCCTGAGGGAATGTAACACATATTTTGAAAGTGTGACTCTAAGACTAGTCATATATTATGCAAATTTCTTTCCTTCAACCATGGGTTGCAGAAAAGAAAATCGCTTGATTCCCCAATCAACACACATAGTGTTGATGGAGGAATCCCTCTCACTGTACTATTGTATCTGACAGTAGGAGGTTTCCCCGCTGTCAGAATACAACGCATACTACTGCCAGCTATAGCTAGTGGCAGTGATTAAAGAAAAAAAAAAAAAAAAATTCAACAGGCTGGTTTTACTGAAGTTGATCAATAGATTGACTTCATTACAACCATCCTGCCCATAGATGGATTAAAATTTAGCCAGTTCAGCAGGAACTCTGATCCATCGATGGCTGGCTTAAAGTCTCACATAGCCAGATGCAATATTTACAATGGGCCACACTTCTTAGCTTAGAAGAGATAGACAGGACCATGTTAAAGACTCCAATCACCATAAAGGAGTTTCATGAGGCACTGGCAAAGTTTTCCTATTGGCTGATCTCACTATTAACGTTAACTATTAAGCACTGGCATGAGTCCTGAAAGCGACTTGGGGTTTGCCCCCCCTGATCTCAACATCATGGAGTCTATATGGGATTACATGAAGAGAGAGAAGGATTTGAGGCAGCCTACAACCACAGAAGATCTGTGGTATGTTCTCCAAGATGTTTGGAACAACCTACCTGCCAAGTTCCTTCAAAAACTGTGTGCACAAGCCCTGTATGCTGTGCTACATGAAACAATGGCACAATCCTTATATAACCAAAAAAATATATATATACAGTTGCAAGAAAAAGTATGTGAACCCCTTGGGATTCCGTGGAGTTTTGCATGAACTGGGCATAAAATGTGCTCTGAACGTCATCTAAGTCACAACAATAGAAGAACACAGTCTGCTGAACATAATACTACACAAACATTAGATGTTGCCATGGTTTAATTGCACATAACATGTAAACATTCACAGTGCAGGGAGGAAAAAGTATGTGAACCTTTGGACTTAATAACTGGTTGACCCTCCTTTGGCAGCAATAACCTCAACCAAACGTTTCCTGTAGTTGCAGATCAGACCTGCACAACGATCTGGAGTCATTTTGGACCACTCCTCTTCACAAAACTGTTTCAGTGTAGCAATATTCTTGGGATGTCTGGTGTGAATCGCTCTCTTAAGGTCATGTCACAGCATTTCAATCGGGTTGAGGTCAGGACTCTGACTGGGCCACTCCAGAAGGCGTATTCTGTGCTGTTGCAGCCATTGTTTTGTTGAATTACTTGTATGCTTTGGGTCATTGTCCTGTTGCATCACCCATCCTCTGCGGAGCTTCAGTTGGCGGACAGATGGTCGTACGTTTTCCTGCAAAATGTCTTGATAAACTCTGGAATTCATTTTCCCATCAATGACAACAATCCGTCCAGCCCTGAGGCAGCAAAGCAGCTCCAAACCATGATGCTCCCTCCGCCATGTTTCACAGTGGGGATGAGGTTTTGATGTTGGTGTGCTGTGCCTTTTTTTCTCCACACATAGTGTTGTGTGTTCTTCCCAAACAACTCAATCTTGGTGTCATCTGTCCACAGTATATTCTGCCAGTAGTGCTGTGGAACATCCAGGTGCTCTTTTGCAAACTTCAAACGTGCTGCAATATTCTTTTTGTACAGCAATGGCTTCCTCCGTGGTGTCCTCCCATGTACTCCATTCTTGTTTAATGTTTTCCTTATTGTAGATGTGTCAACAAAAATGTTAGCATGTGCCAGAGATTTCTGTAGGTCTTTAGCTGACACTCTGGGATTCTTCTTTACCTCATACAGCATTCTGCGCTGTGCTCTTGCAGTCATTTTTACAGGACGACCACGCCTAGGGAGAGTAGCAACAGTGCTAAACTTTCTCCATTTGTAGACAGTCTGTCTTACCGTGGACACATGAACATCAAGGCTTTTGGAGACACTTTTGTAACCCTTTTCAGCTTCATGCAAGTCAACAATTCTTGATCGTAGGTCTTCTGAGAGCTCTTTTCTGCGAGGCATTATTCACATCAGACAGTGCTTCTTGAAACCAGTAAACCCAAAACAGGTGTGTGTTTTTTAAGGGCAGGACAGCTGTCAGCAACACTTCCAATATCATCACACTGATTGGAGTCAAAGTTGACTCACTCCTGGCTCCAATTAGCTCTGGGAGAAGTCATTAAGCTAGGGTCTCACATACTTTTTCCTCCCTGCACTGTGAATGTTTACATGTTATGTGCAATTAAACCATGGCAACATCTAATGTTTGTGTAGTATTATGTTCAGCAGACTGTGTTCTTCTATTGTTGTGACTTAGATGACGTTCAGAGCACATTTTATGCCCAATTCATGCAAAACTCCACGTAATCCCAAGGGGTTCACATACTTTTTCTTGCAACTGTATATAGAAGATAAAATAGTAGAAAGAATATTAATATTGAAATTAAAATTTTTTTTTTATATATATATATATATATATATATATACACACACACACACATATATACACGCAGTATATATATTTAAGTATGAATCAAACAAAAGTCATTCAAAAACCCAAGGTCAATCAATAAAAAGTGTTCATTCAGTGAACCCTCCTTTGGATAACGAAAAGTATGTGCATCTGTCATCAATTCCCGTTCAAAGACATCCTCCACCATATATCTGCTCACCTTACGCGGTGTGCCCTTACATTATACAATGTTACGGTCTAACCGCACTTTTGGTCCCATAGGGACTCAGAAGATCAGCTTGCTGAATGAAGACGCCAAGGTAAGCTCCCTCCTGATAAGCGTCTTTGTATCAGCCATATTCCTCATTAAAAAGAACTCAACATAGTGCTTTTTCCTTTTAAACTTTTATTCATAAATTAAACATAGGAAATACACTCACGTTCTGGAGGTGTATTTTGCACCAGGTCTGATGAACATCCAGTGATGTACTGAGTAAACACAAGATGGCAGTATCATCTCAGCAGCAGAGTCCTGTACATGCTCAAAAACAGACACCATACGTATTGTAATGCAAGGCAAAGCACGGCCCACTTAATGAATGCTATTGTCTGCTGTAATGTCATTCCAAGAGCCATTTGTAGAGTACTACAACCGCTGTCTCGATGAATGGTAATGTCGTGATGTCATCCGCACACTCCTCCTCGATGCGTTTCGTCAATAGTCACGTGACTTTATTAAGGATATCCCCTTGATAAAATCACGTGACTAGTGACGAAATGTGTCGGGGAGCAGTGTGCGGATGACGTCATGATGTTACCATTCATCGGGACAGCGGTTGTAGCACTCTACAAATGGCTCTTGGAATGACATTACAGCAGGCAATAGCATTCACTAAGTGGGCCCCTGCTTTGCATTACAATACGTATGGTGTCTGTTTTTGAGCATGTACAGGACTCTGCTGCTGAGATGATACTGCCATCTTATGCTTAATTAGTACAATCACTGGATGTTCATCAGACCTGGTGCAAAATACACCTCCAAAACGTGAGTGTATTTCTTTGTTTAATTGATGAATAAAAGTTTGTAAGGATAAAGCACTATGTTGAGTTCTTTTTAATGAGGATTATGGCTGATACAAAGGCGCTTATCAGAAAGGAGCTTAGTTTGGAGTCTTCATTCAGCAAGATGAATTGCAATATGTCAAACTTCTTAGAGGGGAAAAAAAAAATCTTGGTTTTACAAGGACTACAAGCTTATCTATTTATTGGATCCTGTTCAATCACTTTTGAAACTTTTACAATTATTTTGTGAGTTTAGATTCTACTCAGGATTTATGGTTAAATAGGACATGTGACACAGTTTGTGAACCTATGAACTGCCTGTTCCCTAAAATAAAACAATGCCTGCATGGCCATGGAGGCAGCTATTGCTTCTTCTGAAGAAATCTAGTCTAATTTTGTAAACAGGAGAAAAACACCAAATAAATGAGGTATATATTAATTGAATTTACCCTATTTCCTATAGAGGGAAAATGATCCGAGTGAATACCTTATCTCAAACACCCAATAACTGCAACTGATCCCCATCCTTCCGGTCTAATCCTACCCTTCCTGTATTTGCAAACGTTTGTACACTAATTCCAATTATAAAATCTTTCTGCAATTCCAGGAGTAATACCACATCCATTCTACCTCCTAATTTACCTCCAATGTTAAGTGATGTCTAGACTGTTTCAATATTTTTGTAATGTTACGTAATGTTATAATTGCAAAAAAAAGTAGCTTTAAAAAACTGTGTAAATTGAACTGCAGTGACACCCCTTTACAAAAACATGTAACAAATGCGGAGAACAAAAAGATCTTTATTGTTACAATTTATAAAACTTTAATGCTTATTCAACTGCAGTGTATCTGTATACCGTGCGGGAGGGGAGACTGATGTGGGATAACTGTCAGGATTAGAATGGTATTATGCCTATATGCTATATATAACTAAAGTTTCTCCCCTACACAAAAACATGCTTACCTCTTCATTTAACACAGAACTTATAGCACACACAAAAGTTATACCAGTGGGAATGTAGAGCAACACGTTCTAAATGAGAAGTAAATCCGGTACCTTACTACACATGTTGTGTGAATGTACAAAACAGTTTAGATATTGGAAGCACATACTCAACACTATTAAATGATCCCGATTTGAACCCTTTGCTTCTTCCATTAACTTCCTTTTAAAGCCAAGCCTTTGCACCTCCTGTTTGCCCAATTATTATGCTCTTCAGCCAATATCTCACCCTTGTCACTCTTGCTGCCATCCATGTCTTCACTACCACTCGTTACTGACCTTTGGCTTGTTCTTGAACTAAGCTTCTGCTTGATCCCAACCTGCAACCACTTGTTACCAACATTTTGCTTATTTACCGACTATGCTTCTGCTGTTCCCTACCTGCTATATCTGCTACTGGACTCCAAGCTTGCTCACCTCCTGGGGAGGGCGATCCTGAGGACTGCGACCGGATACTAAAACACAGCAAAACCCATCTCCATCACCAGGAGCTTTGGTGAATACTGGTTAGTACCTAGACCCTGCACTTCAGTTGAGCATGTGTCATCCGCCTGGGTGACCTACTTGTATACCTGTCCTGCTGGTGGGAGTTCAGTGGGAGCCTCTCTATTGCTATAACTACTGGACTCTGAGCCTAACTCTAGACTGTGACAACTTGGCTGCTATTAATTGCGCAGAAACGTATAGCCCAGAAATGGTTATCGCCAACCCCACACTCCATCAATTTATAGAAGCAGTAAGTTAGCATTGTTATATGTAGGGAACTCACATATCACAGTGGCAGCTCATAAAAATTTATGAGACACTTGGAAAGATGGCTGGGAAGACCCAATTTAACATCTCCACATTTGATTTTACTAACAACAATCTCCCTACCACCCATGGAGTGTTAGTTAGCCCGTGGGACAAAGCACATCGGCAGATACACTGGGGAGATTTACTAAAAACTTGAGCACTCAAAATCTGGTGCAGCTGTGCATAGTAGCCAATCAGCTTCTAACTTCAGCTTGTTCAATTAAGCTTTGACAATAAAACTTGGAGACTGATTGTTTTCTATGCAGAACTGCACCAGATTTTTCACTCTAGTTTTAGTAAATCTCCCCCATGAGGCTGTGAGCCAACAAAGTCACAACAATACTGAAGGATTCAAAAAGATTTCTGCAAGTATACATGGTGTTACATGACTGTGACATCATACATGTAGGCATATATGCAAATGATGAATGACAGCCTCCCTCCTCCTCCATTCCCACTAACTAGCAAAATACACAGTGGGTAGGATAGTGAAAGAGATTATCATGAATGTGTAGCTCTGCCCATACCATGATGTTGGTAAATAATAACAAAGCTTTGATTTCAAATATGTACTTGTATGATCAATTTCTACAAGGATGTGATGCTAAATCTATATTTTTCTACTGTATCATTAACCACTTGCCCTCCCCCGCCCTACAGCAGAAATACTGCTACAGGGTGGCAGGGCTGTGCAAAGTCATATATATATATATATATATATATATATATATATATATATATATATATATATATATATATATATATATATATATGCTATTTGCATTTCCAGTTAAAGGCACGCGCACCCCCTAGTCGCAACGCCATTGGCGGCTACAGATGTCAATCACTTGGTCCCGGCCGGAGATTCTCCACCAGCACCTGGCAATTGTCAAGTAACACTGACAGGGGAGAGACCTGTGTGTATACAACACAAGTCTCTCTCCTGTCAGCAATAACATTACAGTAGAACAGTATATATACCGCCATTTGTAGATGCTATAACTTTCACGTAAACCAATTAATTTACATGTATTGGTATTTTTTTTTTTTAGCAAAGACATGTAGCAGAATACATTTTGGCCTAAATTTATGAAGAAATTTAATTTTTGAAATTGTTTTTTAACTGGACATGTTTTTATAGCAAAAATTCAAAAATAGGTTTTTTTTTTTATTTATAGCGCAAAAAAAAAAACCCGCAGAGGTGATCAAATACCACTGAAAGAAAGCTCTATTTGTGGGGGAAAAAGGACATAAATTTAATTTGAGTGCAGCATTGCATGATCGCGCAATTGTCAGTTAAAGTAACGCAGAGCCCTATCGTCTAAAATGGCCTGGTCAGGACAGGAGTAAATCCTCTGGAGGGCAATCAGCACTGGCCACAAGGGTCACAGTGCATGCTTTCTCTTCTGATGTACATAGATAAATCAGAGGGGGCTGGAAGCTCCTCCATATGATCTAGCACTCAGCTCGGCATTAGATAAGAATCATGTGACCACTGTATACAACTATGGCATACAAGTACTTAGCAGTTTAACTTTTGTAAATTAATTATACAAACATACATAGTATACTTTGCCAGAACATATTGAGGTATTTATGGGGTACGTGTTTAGTATCACATTAAGTGTTATTTTGGTATAGTGTTTATTTTCTAATTGATTACACTACTGTACTTGTACCATGACACTCCACTGAGATGGGGCATAATACTTTCTAACTGTTTACTATCACTAAACTTTCAATAAAGACTATTGAACAAGAACCCTGACTACTGTATCTGTGCATAAGTTAAAGGTCTTTGTAATGACCATGGCGAAATGAGGGAAGTAATGGAAACTGTCAGACTTCATGGCTGGAACACAGCAGGTATGGAAGCAGCTATTCCTACATAGTACTAAATAATCAATCGAGGAGGGGAGGGGGGGTTCTTATTCTCATGCCATCATGCTTGTGTCAAGGACAAAAAAAAAAAAAAGCATTCTGCTACTCTGCAGAAAAAGCTTCCTCTTGAAGACAGTGAGGTAGACAGGAACTAAAGAAAACGGCTGAGCAATGGGCCTTCCCAAGGAAGCATTTTATAAATAGAGTCTCTGCAGCAGTGAGGAAAGCTATACATCAGAGAAACCTTGTAGAACTAATAAGTGGAAAGGGGGAAAGTGTACAGCACAGCTCTGCCAGATTAATAGCTCTCTTGATGCTCCCAGTAAAGCAGGTTATTATGATGCTAATGCAGCACCACCCACACTAGGGTCTTTATTTCAAAGAAAATTCTCTCCACTCAATAGCCTTAGTACACTCTATGAAATTTCATAGACTGTACAAGAGTAAATGATAACAGTCCAGACATAGAGCATCAAATCTCCACCAACAAAAGGATAAATATTCTCAATGGTTTTGGAGATATATAGTTGGAATCTGGAACAATACGATACTTTTTGGTTTTTTTCAATTACACAACACATCCACAAATTTTAACATGTTCAGCTAAACAGGCATACACAAGAAGGGAGCTGTAAAAGTAACAAAAACAATACACTATTCAGGTAACATACAGTAGAGTGTAGTGTAATAATAGAGTGTAATATTGACTAAGTGCTCTTCACTTAAAATCAGATGAGGGAATGTGGCCCTCCTACAGAGTTCATCACACAGTCCCTGCAAGGGAGCACTTTGTTAGCTCCAGTGAAATAGCACACAGTTCTTTATCCTACACACTGATGTCAGTACAAATTAGCTAATGCTGGGAACAAATGAGTGTGATGATATGGCATGGTAGAAAGGCAAGGTGCAGAGGAAGATGCTAGAACAGAACACAAATGTCAGCCAAACGCAGAAACAGACATTTAGTAGAGGGCAAACTGCCAGCTGATTGGAGCATAAACAAAAGTCTCTACGAAATTCTATTGTCGCTGGCATCTCTTACTATATCCCATCAACAATACAGCTCTATAATAAATAAACAGTATAGTGGCATTTCAGTGAGTGCATACTTTGAGATATTTTGCAGTATTTACCTTACAGTAATTTTTGATGTGTCTTTCACATTTTTATATTCTTGTTCTTATATATTTTTGTTATTGCTTTAAAGAGATTTGAAGATTAGCAGCAAACACAGGGCAGATTAGTCAATGCGCTCTTTAACTGAAGAGATTAGGGTTTTTTCCATATATCTGTTAAATTCCAGTGATAAAAAAAAACCAGGCACGCCCTATGCAGCGGTTATCTTTACGATTCAGCTGATAGACTTGCCGACACCTTGCGCATGCGTGGTAGCAACACAATGTTAAAAACCTTACACTACCCCTAGAGTTTTTAGCTTTTAGTGGCCGTGCTTCTATCAAAGGAAGTCTCTTGCCACTAATACCTTATTTATGACTTATACTGTACATGTCATATAATCTACAGAAGATAACTGCAATAAGTTATTAGTGAGAGGAGAATTCCCTTGACAGGAGCTGAATTCCTGGTACAGTATGTGCTATGACTGCTGCAGATTACAGGAGATCAGCAGCACTATTACTAAATGCCAACAAAATCCAATTGCACTTACCATAGATAAGCAGGTGATGCAGTCCAGGAGCTTACACCATGTCAGGTGGTGCAAAGTTGGAGAAGCCTCCCCGTAGGCTTACAATTTGATAGCTTTTGCATTTGGGCCTATGAAGAACCCAGAACCCCTGACACTCTGCATTCTGATATTGTATAACTGCTCTGCCGCTACATGCTGCTCAGTGACCGCCCTGCCGCTACATGCTGCTCAGTGACCGCCCTGCCGCTACATGCTGCTCAGTGACCGCCCTGCCGCTACATGCTGCTCAGTGGCCGCCCTGCCGCTACATGCTGCTCAGTGGCCGCCCTGCCGCTACATGCTGCTCACTGGCCGCCCTGCCGCTACATGCTGCTCACTGGCCGCCCTGCCGCTACATGCTGCTCACTGGCCGCCCTGCCGCTACATGCTGCTCACTGGCCGCCCTGCCGCTACATGCTGCTCAGTGGCCGCCCTGCCGCTACATGCTGCTCAGTGACCGCCCTGCCGCTACATGCTGCTCAGTGACCGCCATGCCGCTACACGCTGCTCAGTGACCGCCCTGCCGCTACACGCTGCTCAGTGACCGCCCTGCCGCTACATGCTGCTCAGTGACCGCCCTGCCGCTACATGCTGCTCAGTGGCCGCCCTGCCGCTACATGCTGCTCAGTGGCCGCCCTGCCGCTACATGCTGCTTAGTGACCGCCCTGCCGCTACATGCTGCTCAGTGACCGCCCTGCCGCTACATGCTGCTCAGTGACCGCCCTGCCGCTACATGCTGCTCAGTGGCCGCCCTGCCGCTACATGCTGCTCAGTGGCCGCCCTGCCGCTACATGCTGCTCAGTGACCGCCCTGCCGCTACATGCTGCTCAGTGGCCGCCCTGCCGCTACATGCTGTTTAGTGGCCGCCCTGCCGCTACATGCTGCTCAGTGACCGCCCTGCCGCTACATACTGCTCAGTGACCGCCCTGCCGCTACATACTGCTCAGTAACCGCCCTGCCGCTACATACTGCTCAGTAACCGCCCTGCCTCTACCTACTGCTCAGTAACCGCCCTGCCGCTACATACTGGTCAGTAACCGCCCTGCTGTTATATACTGCTCAGGGACTGTCCTGCCGATACGTGCTGCACACTGACTGCCCTACCGCTATGTACTGCTCACTGACCACCCTGCCAATACGTATTGCTCACTGACTACCCTGCCAATACGTATTGCTCACTGACTACCCTGCCAATACGTATTGCTCACTGACTACCCTGCCAATACGTATTGCTCACTGACCACCCTGACACTACAGCTTGCTCACTGACTGCCCTGTCACTACTGATCACTGTCTGCCCTACCACTACATACTGCTCATGAATTTGAATATAGTACAAAACAATGCTGCATCACAAAACTTCTGACCACTGAACTCTGTCACAAACCATATTTTAGACCTCATTGACTGGAGTATACTTAAGTGTACACCCATGTGAAGGCCATGTTTGCCTGCACAGGGATGCACAGGTGTCCCAAGTTGACCTCTGTGTGGGTGCAGGTACAAGTGCATGTCCGCAGAGCAGAGGTTGTGTTCATGCAGTTGCTGTGCCCCAATTGACATGACTAGAACTGCCTGCACACAGATGCATACGGGACACCTGTTCATCCCCATTCGGGCAAACATGGACCTCGATCTAGTGTACACTTGTGTACACCCATGTGAACAAGGTCTTAAAAAGGCTAAGAAACACTGCTCTATGATCAAGCAGACAGTCCTGGGACCTCTAAGGGTGCTGTGTGTTTCTGGGGGAGTGGAGAGGAGGTGCACACTTCTGAGCAGAGATGAAGAAGAAGACAAACACCAAAATGTTGTTTTCAACCCTCCCAGCACCTCCAGTACTAAATAACCCTTCCAATGCAATAACCATTATGTACACATTCAACATTTAAATGTATTCCTGATTTTAATCCCAGAGGATACAATTTATTTAAAAAACAGTACCATTATTTATCACTCCTCCCTCCTAATTATTTAAAGCAGTAATAAAACCAAAATTATTTTGCAGCTCGTAAATCATTAGATGTGGTGGGTGCATCAGTTTTCATTTGTTTGGCTTTTATCCTCTCCGATTTCACCTGGTTATCTGGCCAGTAACATACCACCTGAATTAGTGAGACATCACTTTGGAGGAATGAGAACAGGACACAGCACAAAGCAGCACTGTCAGTCTGGGGGGATTGGAACAATTTGAAGCCAAACTCCAGCTAACACTTTATAATCATACACAGCAAACTTTTTTTTCTTGGAATAATGAATAAATAAAAACGGATCATTTTAAATCAACCTTGTTGGTAAAGTAGTTTGTCTCATCCCTATAAACTGATACATTCTGCTGGAGAGCCTGGACTTCTGAAAAAACAGCAGAGTTGCTTGCTGAATCACCAGATGAAAATAGAAAAAAAGAAAGCATAAAAGGGAAACTTATACAGCCAACACATGTAAGAATTGGTTTGATGCAATATAATAAAGGTTTGATTTTGGGTTAAACCAGGGGTGGGCAAACTTTTTGACTTGAGGGCCGCAATGGGTTCATATATTGGACCCGGGGGCCGGACCAAGAGTAGATGAATGATGTGTATGTGTCCTCCATAGTAAGTATAGTAATATTCCCCCATAGTAAGCATAGTAATTAATCCCCCATATAGTAATTCATCCCCCATATAGTAATTCATCCCCCATAGTAATTCATCCCCCATAGTAATTCATCCCCCATATAGTAATTCATCCCTCATATAGTAATTCATCCCTCATATAGTAATTCATCCCCCATAGTAATTCATCCCCCATATAGTAATTCATCCCCCATAGTAATTCATCCCCCATATAGTAATTCATCCCCCATATAGTAATTCATCCCTCATATAGTAATTCATCCCCCCTATAGTAATTCCCCATATTAATTCATCCCCCATATTAAGTCCCCAAGTCCCCCCTGTGTCAATTCACTTACCTTTGCTCCGCGCGTTCCTCTCGCCGTGTTCCCACGCCGTTCCGGTATAGCATGAAAATCTGTCTCCTATGAGGATCTGTCCCCCTCGACGTATCTGCGCATGTGCCAGTTTCAGGCATTAGCAGCCGATCAGCGATCTCCGGCACATGCGCAGATACGTCAAGGGGGACAGATCCTCATAGGAGACAGATTTTCATGCTACACCGGTCTTCAGGGCGGACTGTGAGAGGAGCCTAGCGGGAGCCTAGCTCCCCGGGCCGGATTAAAAGGTCCGCCGGGCCGTATACGGCCCGCGGGCCGCAGTTTGCCCATTGCTGGGTTAAACACTGCTTTAACCTTCTATATTATATTTTGAACAAACCTTTATATCAGGCATAAACTAAGAGGGAAACTAAAACTCCATTTTGCTTTCCCTATTCTTGTTTTACGAGAAGTATAGGCATATATAGGATTTAAAAATCATATACATTCCCTTTAAACCTATACAAATAAAACAAAGTAAAAGCAAATATATAATGCACTGTGCAGATACAGTAGGCCATTGTTATTTGTAGAATGGAGTGTTCTTTTGCTATTCTACTGGAACTTCTACTCTAGCATTTCTTTAAGAGCTGTGCTTTGACAGCGTTTTGTCCTTGTGAAGAGATTAAGGTCAGAAAGGGCCTGTTATTTGTACCCGGTTTGTTGTCATTCCTTCTGTAGTTAGGCACTGGGTTCACGCTCTCCGTGGAGAGCGATTTCTTACTACATCAGCACCGCAGTCAATGCAGAACTTTACAGAAAGATTAGCAATGGCAACACAGACATATGTAATCAAATGCTAGAGCTGGTGATTATGCACTTTACAGCCTTCAGTAATAAGTCATCACTCAATCACCAGCATTAACATCCAGTTAGGTGATAGAAAGTAATTAGTTATGTTCTAAATGCGAATATACCCATGCACATCAAAACCTTAGGTCAATATATTTGTCCTTTAAAAGGGAAGATTTGTTTTAAAAGTATAGCTAGACTATTTCCAATAATTTTATCCTTTTCTAAACCTTCCTTTCCCAAGCACCAAAAACATACAGAATAGGAGAATGAATATGACAGTTTCAGTTGCATTGTATTTTAGCAACGCGTTATCATAAAACTAAACTACTTTGTAAAGAATCTACATAAAGAATAGCAGCTGAGGTAGCCACATATTCACGGGTGTTGCTAAAAAGTTTCACGGGGTGTTCCTAAAAAGATTCATATTTTTTTAAAAAAAAGGAATAAATTACAGAAAAAATATAGTATAACTTAAAGAATGTAAGAAGTCTAAAGGTTGGTCATAGAGGGCCAGTCAGATGTGTAGGGATCACCTGACCATGTATTTGTGATTTCACAATTCTCCATCACAGCACTCTGCCCGTTTTGGGCATGTTTGTAATAAATTTCTCCTTACATCTGCAACGGCTATACCTGCAGAATCTGCTTAGCAGCTTGTTTTTTTTTTATTGGTCCGAAGCTGCTTACAACAAGTACAAGGGCTCACCACAATCTCACAGAAAATATATTTCAATTATTTAACCTCCTGCACTTCTTGTGCACTATTTATGTGCACAATGCTTCCTCCCTTCATTGTGATTCTAGCTACTGATCACTGATGCTACTGTTCTATCCAATCTATAAGACACTGAACAGGATCACAAATTGGAAATAAATACAACTTAGTGCATCTTTCTACTAATAAAATGTAAAAAAAACAGCTATATTAACAAAGAACAAAAAATCAGTGTAAAATAAATGACAAAGAAAGGAAGCAGAACTGAAGCACAAATGATATAAATAACACTTAGATGCAGATATACAGAGGAGAAAATAGAAGCTGTTGCTAGCTGTAGACAATTTCTCATTGCCTGTTTAACCACTTGAGTCACAGAGCCTTTTCTTTTCTATTTTGTACATCATTTTTACACATTTTTTTTCTTAATAGGAGGTCTGGGTTTGGTTAGTGGATGCCTAATCTAGACCCCCCAAGGCAGCTCTGCAGCAACAGATCACTTCTAATAGTGATCTACAGCTGTAGGGAATCACTGGACAGAGCTGCAACAGCTCTACCCAAGCCTCTGTACTAGAAGGAAGCGCCCTCACAGCATTTGCAGTGTAAACACAATGTGGAGCCCTGGGAGGTTTATCAAGCCAATTAGCAACATAATTAGTCCCAAATCAGGCTGTCTGCTACAGCATAGTCATTGTGTCAGATCTACAGACATCTACATCAGTATTGCTTAGCAGCCAAGTGGAACAGTTTGCTAAGTTCAAAGAAAGATTATTGATTTCCACTTTAAACAGATGCATATAAGAATTGGTCAGAGTCAGGATTCATTCAGTCATAAGGGAGATTTGGGAGCAGCCAAAAGGAGGAATTTACCCCTCAGACTGTAACTAGAGTTTAGCTCAATGTTAGAGTCAAATGTAAGTTAGACTTGAACATCGGCCATTCATGTGTTCCCCGAGGGTGTTTAGCGGGCTATTCACCCGCCGAGCACTCCACAATGCATTGTGAGAGTCACGATTAGCCAAAGCAATGCACCTGACCACAGGTCATGGTGACTATGGCAAATCATGGCTCACGGCTAAGTCCACAGCCCACACAATATATAAGGCTGCTTACACTGCTTTATTGCAGCATCAGGTTCTGTTGCTGCATCATTAGTGTTTCCTATTCTGTGTATCTGCGTAGCAGGTATTCCTCCTTCTGTGTCAGCAATGGGTTCCTTTTCTTTTCTTTTTTGCGCTTCCTAATTTCTTTTAAAATCTACTTTAACTTAATTTTTGTCGCAGCAAAAATATTTAGGGCCTAATTGCTGTTTCCCCTTCTGCATCGCAGGTGTTTCTTCTTCTCCGTCAGCAGTGGTTCCCCTTTTTATTTTTTGGCTTTCTGAAAAAAAATTTTTTTTCAATTATTATTTATTTGCCACAGCAACAGCAGCAAAATATTTTAGGCATAATTGCTGTTCCTCTTTTGCATCAGCAGTGGCTCCTTTTTCTTTTGGCTTTCATAACTTTTTTTTTTCTTCCAGCAGCAGCAAAATAAATATTCTCCATTATTGCTGTTCCTCCTCCTTAGTTGCAGGTGTTCTTCCCTCTGTGTCACCAGTGTTTTTTTTTTTCTCTTTTTTTTTTACTTTTTTTTTTTTCATTTTCTGGCAGCAGTAAAAAAAAATTCTCTATATTTGCTGTACCCCATTTTCTTTATTAAAATAAACACAATAATAACACCATTTATAGTGCACCAAGCACAAAGTATTGCACCCAAGCACCATATTTAAACATCACCTGGGACACAAGTGGTTACAGATATGGAGGCAGCGGCTGCCGACCTCTTTCTGCAGATTCTTGGCTTTCCCTAGCTTCAAGACCTTCTAAGCTACTGACTAGGATCATGCATGCAACAAGTAAAGTCAGAGTGAAGTCAGAGCTAGTGATTTGTACACTTGTCCTCTGTCAGCCACTGAGAAAGTACTGAAGCCAATAAATCAACAAGATGTTAAGGCAAGGAGAATTTGCAGGAGGAAGTGTCAGGAATGGTAGTCTGCTTATTTCTTTCAATATGAAGTATGCAATACGAAATAAGGCAAAATGTGCTGAGATGGTTTCACTCCATTTTGAATAATGTCAGATTTTTTTTATACTCTGTCCATAACTCACCAGATTTTGGATCCTTTGTGAGCTAATACTATATTGACTTTTTCTTCTGGTTTATCTTTTCCCTTTAATTGATAATCATAAATGATATGTACTCTTAATATTCTCTTACTTTTTTTCGTATTCCCTTATTTTCTATTCTTTACATTATCATAGCCAGATATGACTGTTCAATCTGTCTTTTTCTGCTTTTTCCTCTTCTATTCCCTCCCTTTTCCTCTACCATTTCCACTTCTCTGTTTTTCTTATCCTCCTGCACCCACCATCCGTTATATAAATTACATTAGGTACCTTATTTTTCTGATCTATTTATCAGTTACCCGATACCTCAAAAAAAAAAATTAATTGTAGACAGGGTTTTTTTCTCAGAGAATAGGTGCAGGAACCCCCCCTTCTGAGTCATTTCTTGTTTCTGCCCCACCTCCGAGCACAGTCCTTTAGTTCCACTCACTCCCAGCACTGCTTCTTATAGAGAATACAGATCCAAGTATAATTTTGTGGTGCAAGGCAATTTGTATGGAATTTGTTAATAACAAGGAAAGCAGTAAAATAGACACCCTACAGCCAACAGCAATATATCCCCCTTCCCCCAGCCGCAACAACAGATCTCCCAGCAGCTAGCATCAATAGACTCTCCAGGAGCCAGCACTAACAGACCAGTCCTTCAACAGTAGATCCCTTCCAGCATCAATTGAATCCCCAGCAACAACAGATCTCCCATCAGCAATAATAGACTCCCCAGCAACAACAGTTTGCAATGCAAACATAAATTCTCTCCAGTGACAATAAATCCCCCAGCAGCTAGCATATGTTCCAGCACACCCCAGCACCCCTTGCTTTTACACACATTCAGTGCTGGAGGTGTCGGAACTGTGTTCCCTCGCGTTCCCGCTGAAAAAAAAAACCCTGTTTGTAGAACTAAGAATATCTCACTTTACATTTACAAGTGCTGTGACACATAACTTGATACTCTTAGGGCTGGTTCACACTATAGAAACGCAGTCCAGATGAGTTCTGGATGCTTTTCTGCCTGCACGTTTTTGGTGCGTTCCAGTGTGTTTTTGATGTATTCCAGTTAATTTTTCTAATTCAAATCCCTTCTGGGCTCTGTCATTTGTATGTTTGCTGTCGCTTATTTCCCACAATTAAAAACTTTTTGCTAGGTAATTGGCTCTACTGTGTGTTCCCAGTAGGTGGCCTGTGGCAAACTTCTCTGGATCAGGAGTAGAAAACTCAAGGAGAGAATGAGAAACTTTGGGCTCACCACCAGGCACTTATTGAAAGGTATAGTTCATCACCCTGTTCCCCTGTGCTGGCTGTGAATGTATTCTGCATCTTGTGCTGTGTATGCTGGAGGGGTTTCCATTATGTCCTGCCTTGTGTTCTTCAAGAAAACAGCGGCCATCTGTACAGACAACTCCCTGTTGTATGTATGTGAATGAAATGGGTAGAAGATGGCTTCAGCTTCTGTATAGAACTCAGATGAGTTTTGTCTTTTTCAGAACTTGTTCAATATGCCACTTCATTCTCACATACACTGTATTGCCAAAAGTCTCTGCTCAGATTAATCTCAAAGGTGTTCTATCGGGTTGAGGTCAAGACTCTGTGCAGGCCAGTTAAGTTTCTCCACCCCAAACTCACTCATTTATGGACCTTGCTTTGTGCACTGGTGCGCAGTCATGTTGGAACAGGAAGGGGCCACCCCCCAAACTGTTCCCACAAAGTTGGGAGCATAAAATTGTCCAAAATGTCTTGGTATGCTGATGCCTTAAAAGTTCCCTTCACTGGAACTAAGAGACCAAGCCCAACTCCTGAAAAACAACCCCAAACCATAATCCCCCCTCCACCAAACTTTACACTTGATACAATGCAGTCAGGCAAGTACTGTTCTCCTGGCAACCACCAAACTCAGACATGTACATCAGATTGCCAGACAGAGAAGCGTGATTCGTCACTCCAGAGAACACATCTCCAGTGCTCTAGAGTCCAGTGGCAGCGTGCTTTACACCACTGCATCTGACGCTTTGCATTGCACATGGTGATGTGAGGCTTGGATGCAGCTGCTCGCCCATTGAAACCTATTCCATGAAGCTCTCTACGCACTGTTGTAGTGCTAATCTGAAGGCCACACAAAGTCTTTAGCTATTGACTCTGCAGACAGTTGGCAACTTCTCTGCACTGTGCGCTTCAGCATGCACTAACCCTGCTCTGTCATTTTACGTTGCTGCTGTTCCCAATTGCTACTACTTTGTTATAATACCACTAACAGTTGGCCGTGGAATATTAAGTAGCAAGGAAATTTCATGGATGGACTTTTACCTATTACGGTACCATGCTTGAATTCACTGAGCTCCTGAGAGCAACCCATTCTTTCACAAATGTTTGTAGAAGCAGTCTGCATGCCTAGATGCTTGATTTTATACACCTGTGTCCATGCAGGTGATGAAACTCCTGAATTCAATAATTTGGAGGGGTGTCCCAATACTTTTGGAAATATAGTGTATATTCATATATTTTCTGCTGCTACTGAATCAGCAAGGTTGCACTGGAAGCTTGGTGTCAGGTAGGCTGTATGGGTTCCCATAATTTCAAATGGTAACCCTGGCTCCAGGCCCTGGTAACTATATTGAATTGCAGCTACTATTCTTTTAGTGAGTGCTCTCGGTCCTGACACAGGGACTCTTGTTTTTTTTTTTCTATCACTTCCCATGGCTCCAAGCTACATGTCTGGCAGTTGGAAACAGATGCCAGCACCTACATAACTCACATATCAAAGAAAAAGGAAGGCATTTGCAGCTTCTAGGGATCCAGGACAGTCACCAGTAGAATAGCAGATGCAACACAAACCAAGGTCCGGTAAGTACTTCCTGGAAAGGGAGGAGGAAATTTTTGCTTGAGGTAGTTTTGTCATAGGGGGTGTAGTGGGGATATATTATAGGAGGAGGGGTCATTTTCACTTAGGAGGCACTCATACTCCCTGCACTCAGTGTGTTCTATACTCCTGAACCCTGCACTCTTTGCATTACCTACTCCTGACCCATGCTCTGTGCTTTAATTATGCCTGATCCCTGCACTCGGTGTGTTGCTTACTCTCACCCCCTGCTATAAGCATTCCATACTCCTGATTCCTGCACTCTGTGCATTACCTACTCCAGCCCTTAACATTTCGTGTTATTTACTTCTTACTACTCTGTGCATTACTTACCCCTGCATTTTGTGGTATGCACTCTTGACTCAGAGCAACATAGGCTCAGGTTTTATTTAACCAAACACATTTAAGCTCCTCCCACAGAGAGAAATCTGGCCACACCCACCATTTACTGCAGCATGCTAAGCATGGTTGCTTTTCTCAGAATGCTTAAAGTTGCCCCAGGTCCTTAATAACCATTGTTGGTGAGGCTACAAATAGAGGCATGGTTTGGGGATTGTGCTAAAAAAGGGGCGAAGTTAGTATATCCCTGGATTTCATTTTTAAAAAATGATAGCCTTAAGCCGGGTACACACATACTGAAAGTTGGCAGATTCAGCAGGAACCGGCCGGCTTTCAGTCTGTGTATATTCCTCTCTGTACAATAGAAGTCAGTCCAATGACTGGCTTCTGTCAAATGGTCATGCTGGCAAACCAGCATTCTATCAGCACTTGCAGCCAATAGCTGCAGTGCTGATCTGTGTATTCAGAAGGGGGAAAACACGGCATGCTGCCAGAATACAATAGCGCTGCAGGGGAGATCCCTGCATCTACATCTCTTTTATGAATGTGGGGATTAGTTGTTTTTATTTTTCATTCCACCTGATGGTTTAAACGAAAAAAAAAACTGCATGTGTAACCTGCTTCAGAATGGTAGAGATATAAGCTGATCTGAATGATTTTATGTACGGTCTCTGAAGCACTGCACAATCTGTTGGCACAATATAAATGTGGGAAATAAATTATCCTGTTTTCCTCACAGCTATATTGTTTGCACTGTGCATATCTTGTATTTAAAACTTAAACAAATGTAATTTACCCAAAACGCATGACAACCTTGAAATACAGCCAACTCCAAGCCTCAAAGAATACAAGATAAGTGAGAGATTGCCAATGACTGATAATAAAAACAACTGCACAAAACATGTGCATTGTCAGGGCTATAAAAAGTGTTGATAACACTGAATTGGACCGGTACAAATTACTTTAGTAGATTCACCATCATCATTCTTTTTATCAGTTCCAGGCTGATCAAGGTCAAATAACTGAGAAGACTGCCAATGCTGACTACCAGGAACAGGAACCAATACCTAGAGTGAGGTGCCAGCTGTCCTCCCTTGCACTGATACTTCAATTGATTAAGCTGCTCTGCTATCTTGGAGAGGGTTTCAATGTCACAGACACCATTAACGTTGGCCTTAAAAATGTATTTATTTATTGGTACATTCAGATAATGTACTTTATTTAGCTATGATGAGAACAGAAAAACTGGTGAACGGATACCTCAGCTAGAGATTTATTATGAGGACACTGAAACGATTTACTTATTTCTAAGCACCTACTTCACTAACACAAGCAGCACATGGCCTCATATAAATGCTTTAGAATGAATGTGGAAACATGAGAATGTGTTTTATTGTCTTAATTAAACACAGCAAGTCGAAAATAAGCTACTTGACAAATAAGAGGAAACACGTGATTTCAATTCTATGGTTTCAGATCACAAGACATTGTTATTTTAATTACAACTTTAAATCTCTTGTTTAGCCTCTTGGTACAGGCACTAGATGGTACCGACCTGCAGTAATGAAAAGTCATCAAGAAAGACACCTCAGAATAGTCACTTACCTCTGTAGTCAAATGAAATGACATGAAAACCCATTGTGCTGAGGACCTAGTAAGAGGACACATGTCTAAGTACAAATCCCAAACAAATAAGTACTAATTTTACCAAACAAAATGATGTACAGCAGGTAATTTATGTAAGAGGAGGTATGATGCATGCTAGTGCAGTTTGCATTTTTTTTCCACGTAACTAAATCTCCTGTGTCTTACATCATTACCACTTTCTACCCTGACAGCTAAACACAGGCTGGCAATTTGAATTACATGTACTTACAGAAACCATGTCTGCTTCAGCAATTTTAAACTCCTTAGCAAAGATATCAGTGTCAGAATTCTGCCAGAAAATGGACACTGGAGACTTCTAGGTTGCCCACAGTGCTTCCACCACCATGCAATCGGAGGTTTTCAATGCAGATACTAAAACTCTTCCAAGATGGACACAGTCCTTTCATAGTTAAAAATGACACTTGGTTTACTATGCAGCAGCTTTCAGAGAATTTTGTATACACTTAAAGAGCACTGTGCTAATGTACACTGATCAGCCATAACATTACGACCACCCACCATAACCTGTCAAGGCATGGACTGCGCTAGATCTCTGAAGGTATGCTGTGGTATCTGGCACCAAGCCATCAGTAGCAGGTCCTTCATGTAATGTAAGTTGCGAGGTGGTGCTTCAAAGGATCAAATTTGTTTTTCTAGCACATCCCAAAGATGCTTGATTAGATTGAGATCTGGAGAATTTGGAGGCCAAGTCAACAACTCAAACTTGTTGTAGTGTTCCTAAAACCATTCTTGCATTCATCAGATCAGGCCACATTCTTCTATTGTTCCTGTGGTCCAGTTCTGATACTCACATGCCCATTGTAGGCACTTTTGGCTGTGGACATGGGTCAGCATGGGCACCCTGACCAGTTTGTGGCTATGCAGTACCATATGCAGCAAACTGCGATGCACTGTGTGCTCTGAATCAATATTAACTTTTCAGCACTTTGAGCTACAATAGCTCTTCTTTTGGATCGAACTATGTATGCCATGTGCATCAATGAGCCCAGGCCATGCGCATCAATGAGCCCAGGCCATGTGCATCAATGAGCCCAGCCCATGTCCCTGTTGCCCATGTTCACTTGTTGCACTGCATGCTGCATTTTTTATGTTTACATACATTAAAGAGGAATTCTAGCTTAATCCTTACTACTCTTAAAACTGTCCCATCCCAACTCTTAACACCTATGCTTACTAACTTGTATGAGAAAGATGCATATACTTACCTATTTTCAGGCCACTCTGGTGTGGTCAAGAGATTGCCAACAATGGATGGACCATTGAAACCGAAGGGTGAGGACAACACTCCAGACTTCACTAGTTGTTGTTGGAGCTCTCTCTCCTCTCACCATGCTGGTTGACACAGGAGTGATCATTTGACCGGACCAGAATGGGCTGAAAATAGGTAAGTATATACACCTTTCTTAAACACGTTAGTAAGCATAGGTGTTAGGAGGGGGAAGGGTCATTTTTAAGAGTAGTTAGGGTTAAGCTAGAATTCCACTTTAAGCAGACCCATTGAAATGGATGTTAAATACACAAAAACCTACTGTATTTATCACATAGTTTTGTATATCTTGAATACATGGAAAATCCCTGTTCTGAATTCTTACCCTTACTACATAATGAATTAACAAAAAAGCATGTACAAATACATATACAAACAGCCAAAAATAACATGGCAATTTATAAGTATAAAAAGGGCCTCATGGAGAAGCACTGCATCCAGTTGCAAATGCAATGTTCATATTCTGGTGACAGAATTTACCTTATTTGTGTGATTAAAAAAACAATTACAAAATAGACAGGTGCAAGAAGGGAGATGAAGACTTTGCCAGCAGGCCACAAAGATTTCTGTGAACTGTTGCTGTTTGATTCAGGTAAGTATACATTTGGGGTAGAAGGTGGAGGGTGTTAGTATATGTCAATGGGCAAAAGGATTACTGTAATTTATTTATTTATTTTTTTTAATAGCATAGTTATCCTTTAAAGCTGTCCATTGGTAGAGAGAGGCATAAACCTAGCAGCTGGAAATATACTTTAACAAAAACTCCACTATGAAATAAAAATAACATTTACCTTGTATAGTTGTACTCTGTGATCACCTCCTCTGTTTGAAAAGAAAGTAGAGGTTAACTTAATTATAAGGAAATAATATACTTTGTAGATCATTTTAAGTAAAATATCAAAACAGAGAGCCCCCCCCCCCCAAAAAAAAGGATTTAGGCCCAAGCATTTAAAGTAGAACTATAGGCCTTTTTTCCCCATTTTGGATAGAGTAAGGGAGGATTATAACCCTTGTCAGTTTTTTTGCCATCTGTGTCCCATTGGGGAGTCTTACCTTTACTTCCTGTCCCATAGCTAAAACAACAAGTGAGAGAAAATCCCTGCAATTTAGGGGAATCCCTTGGGGCCCCCCAGGTCATCAGAACTTGTGTCCCCCCTGGGAGATTTAATGTTCTGGGGACAACCCAAAATTTGGGATTTTCTTTTACTTTTCATTTTCAATGACAATGTTAAACGGGACACATAGAGAGAGCAAATTTCCCTAGCAGGGGCAGAAAGAGCAATAAATACCTGACAGGGATTCCAATAAATCTCAATTCTATCCAAAACTAAGAAAAAAAGTTTTGCCTTTAGTTATATTTTAAGAACTCTACTTAGCACCATCTATAGAATAAAATTACATACCCATGTACACGAGTAAAACTCTTAAATTTAATTTCTCTTGGATGGATGCTCCTCTTCAACAGAACGGAATAGTGGAATAGGTCTGATAATGGAATAAAAAGGTCTGTGCATCTAATAAATTAAGATCTCTTCCTCATCTGATCCTACACAAACTGCTCTACAAGTGTGAAGCAGTGAAGAGGTGGGCAGATACTTTGGTAGGATGTTGGGTAATGCAGAGCAGCTCTTTTGCATGGCAAGGAAATTATGAAATATTTTAAATGACCTGATGATATTTAAAGATTCCTACAGCCCAATTTAAAAATTAACCATCCGATATGCATGCACCCAAACACTAAACTTTAACCTCAAATATGCACCCTAACTCTTGACTCTTAATCTGTGTCCTAACACTTAAAAAAATCACTTACCCTAATTCCCTAAACCCCAACCTGAAACTTTGATCTTCACCCTCCAATCCCTGAACGCAACATTAATCAAGACTCAATGTCTATTTGCTTTACTGGACTTTTGAAGCTTCTGCACCAAATCCTACCAGTGCCATGCTGAGGTGTCATTGCTGAATACTAGTGCTCCCTTAAAAATCTGGAGATTTCCATAAAGCCCAAATCCAGCCTAAAATCTTCTGGTTTAAATGTAGGAACATTCAGCAGCTCTTTTTCACCTTTATATTACTTTGTCTCCAATGGGGGATCTTCCTCGACTTACTCTGTCCCTTTCATTGGGAACAAATGTTTTGGCTGGAGTTAGGCTTTAATTTGCAATTCTGTACTTGCATATAAATAGCTACAAAAGGGAATTTCAATAAATATAAATGTTTTCATTTATTTTGGTATAAAATGTTCATATTTCCATAACAAACCAATTCAAGTGCTCTCTGTCCAAGGTCTCGGCCACGTTTTTCAGATTAAGTTAAAGTAGAGTTTCTCCACTGCTGGTCAGTCATGTACTACCATCACAATCTGTGCGATGACCTGGTACCACCAGCACTAATGCCAAACGGGATTCTTCACAAGACTTTCCTACCTGTACTGATTGCAACAGAACAATCCTTACTACAATACTGTCCACAAACGTCAACTGTTTTCTATCTCCCGGAAGGGTCCTGCTGTGCACCCCCTACGTCAATTTTCAGCCCTCGGAGGGGTCAGCAAATACAGTACCCGTTTCAGAAAACCCTCTGAGACTTCAGTAGCAGGCGCAGGTGTCTGTTACTTTCAAAAAAAAAATAAAGGATAACTGTGGGATTGGAGAAAATAAACATACATACTCCCCTAGATGACTGCAATATCGACCTGATGCTGCAGCTGTCCCCCGCTCGTTCTAAGGCCAAGAACTGAGTGATGACATGAGTGCTGATCGCTCAGTTCTCATTCTTCAATATGCAGAAAGCGGTGACCATGTCAGTCACCAGCTCTCTGCTCTGCCCCTCCAGTGGTCACTGGAGTGCTAGGCTGTGGAGGGATAGGATTGGCTGACTCAGGCTCTAAGTAAAGCTCTGAGAGGCTAAGCCAGCAGCCGGTCAGGCATCTGGGTGGATCCCAGCTTTATTGTTGGGATCCCTGCAGAGCCTGGACTGGCTCTGTGATGTCAGCCGACAGCGGACTTTAGCCCGCTGATGGCTGGATCTGGTTCACAGGTGTCAGGGACCGCCGCGGCTCCGTCCCCGGCGCATGCGCACTAGCGACGGCTCACGCCGGGACACAAGCACCAGGTCCCGGCGGGCCGCGGTTGACAGGAGGCCGCGCATGCGCAGTAGGAGCCGCGGGCGCGCCTCGGGCGGCCAATGACAGCCCGGGGGCGCGTCCTGGGCGGCCAATGACAGTGCAGGGCGCGATATTTAAAGATGCCCTGCACTGTCACAAATCGCCGCAAGGTCTGACCAGCTATCTGAAGTTTTCCTGTGCCCTGTGATTAAAGACCCAGATTGTTTGACCTCTCTGCCTGCTCCAGCTCTGACCCGGATTATCTGACTACGCTGCCTTCTCCTGAGTTTGACCAGGATTGCCCCTGACTACGCTGCCTTCTCCTATCCCGACCCCTGGCTTGTTTGACCATTCTGCGGACTGACTTCAGTACTGACCCTGCGTGTGACCTGACCACTCTTTGCCTGCCGTCTCTGTACCTCGCCATTCCCCACGGTGACAACCGCCGGTTTATCCTGCCTGGTCCTGCCGGCCTCCTCACATCTGGCTCTATTCTGGCTTACTCTCATCCCCTGAGGCTCCCTCTGCCAGTAGTGGTATGGCTCGGAGGTCATGACCTGGTCCTGGTTCTGCTCCAAGTCCATCCCCACCATCAGGGGCCCTGGTGAAAACGCAGACCGAGACTTAGACTCCACGCTCCGGGTGATTCCGCCTAGTGGGCTGCCAGAGGTACCACCTGGCGGATCCGTAACAACAGGATTGCAAGAATAAGTGCACTCCTGTGACCCTGAACAGAAGTGTGGGCAAGCTTTGGCCATAGTCCTCTTTTAAGTGAAGTTAATATTAGAATGTAAGACATAACTACAAATCAGGCTACCAATCATTTAGTATAGGCCTTGGAAACATTTGTAACTCCAAATGTAGGGTTGCGAACTGTTAAAATTTGGCAATAAATATGTAATAAATCTACTGTTGTACTTGGAATTGTTTCTTAAACTAAAACCAACTGAGAACAGGTCTGGTACAGGTTTTCTATTGCCATATAGCAATCATGGGTTAGGAACCATGGTGTGATACTGGAGAACATTTATGTCATCTGTCCCACGGTTCCTGTCTTGCCATATGTTAGAACTGATTACTGTCCCCCTTTGAACATAAAATACCTTTTTAATGATCATCTGAAATGATATAATTGTATAATAGTTCAAATTGTGCAAACAAGAAGTGCTCACCGTGTGCCTGCATTCCCATGTAAGTAAAGAATGACAGGATAGTTTGTGGACATCACTTCCTCATACCACGCCAGGTCCTTTCCCTGAGCATCTTTCCACAGCACAGCAGGAACAGTGTGCCTGTAATAACAAGAGCTCTGAAGAGTCATTCCAGAAATAGATGCCATATGTTCACTCATCCCATGAGAAGGAAACCGTTCATATATTTGGACAAATTGCTCATAATGATTACAATAAATAATGATTGCAGTGAGTGAAGATTAATGTTGTTTGGTTTAATCAACCTTTAACCAGAGCTTGTTTTACAAATACCAAGCAAAGTGACTGGCCTCAGGAGATACAGGGATGAAACAAATCCTTGTACATATTTTGTACCGGTCTATCTGCAGTCTTCCCCCTTGTGCTGAGCTTATAAAGCTTGTCTGAAGGTTCAGAAAAAAGGGGGCGGAGACCTGAATTACACACTGTAGAGCACAGTGAGGAGAGGCCTGAGAGAAGAATGGAAGGAAGAGACATAGCCCCATCCACACAGCTCATAGGAGTAGAGCTGAGGCTGTCAATCTGCTGAAGGTCCCTTCCCTGTCACCTTTTTTTTCTTGGTGTCAAAAAAACTTGTCAGAAGTGACTCATGCTGACAGAAGAGGAACAAAGCAGCAAACAGAAATGACATTCACAGTACCTACTATAAAGGAATATGCTTTGTTCATATCTCAAGTCTGAGGTTAACAACCACTTTATATATAGTTGATTCTAACAAGAATAAATCAGTTCAGGTGTTTAGTTGAGGGCACATTCACACAACATGTCACATGCAATGCGGTGCCATTTATTCTGAATGGCATCCCAATGCACCTTGCGAGAAATAGTCCATGCCCCCTTTTTTGGGGAGTTTTAGTGCATTAGGCAGTCTATTCAAAGGAAGCCCATATAAAACAAGTAACCATTTAGCGAAACTTGCATTTTCCAAAAGTCCACGCATTCAAATTGTTTTGTAGTTGAGACATGCAAAAACACTTATAAAAAGCTATAAGACAAAAAGGAAAATCTTCTAGAATAACTGCTAAATATGCACACTACAAATACTTGAGGACAAAACCAACATGCTTTACAGTAACCATGATATTTCCAGGGGTTATACTAACAAGCAGAATGAAGGTCACAATCTCTACAAAATCTCAGTGAAATGCGATCCATCTATGGCCGGCTTAAGGTCTATGCATTCTATAGAATTACCTTGAGGGACTTAACCTTTTTGTGCCCATTAAAGGAAAACTAAACCCAAGAACATAAATGCTATATATTGCAGTTTACAGTCCTTCAATGTGATAGCGACATTCATTTTCTTTTTTTTTTTCAGGCCAAGAACATTTCTAGCAAGTACAGAAAATACCTGTTTATCCTGCCAGAAATGCAGTGTCCTTGTCACTTCCATTGAGATGCACAGACACATATCTTCCTTTCTAGCTAATCTCTGTAATCTATGAATTGCCCTACCCTCTAGTTAATGGAGATGAAGCAATGTTGACACGTTTATATTCCATATCAGGAGAGCAAGCTCAAGTGAAAACCAAGGATCCCTCCATCGATACCATGGACCAGTGACATTGCTGCCCTTGGATGAAAATAAAGTAAAAGCTTGAAAAAAGAAAATGAATGCAGCCACCTCACCAGCATTAGTAGGCTGCAATATATAACAATATATTTATGTATATTACAAAATATTTTTAGCCTGAATGCTCAGGTCAAATGTATCAGCTTCCATTAGCTTGACTAACTTTATGACTAATTTGCCTGCCTAATTAGAAAAACATTTTTGAGGACATATTATTATACAGGATTTATATAGCACCAACAATTTACTCAGTGCTTTAAGGATTTACTGCAGTACATTGCTAAAAAAAAAAATCTTTGCACTATTTTTTTATAGCAGAACTTTACCCATAATGACTTGATAAAAAATAATGTTCTTTAAACAAGGAACATACATTCCACATTAATAATTATGCTATTATGTGTGCTGTAAAAAGCCTCTAGCATTGTTCCATTTGTTCTTGCTGGAGACTGCCATTTTCCTGAAGCCCAAAGTCCCTGAGCAACAGTATATCTTTAGGCTGTCACCAGATCAACCTCTACCTTTTTGGCACAGTATCAAAAAATAGAGAGCAACTGAATATGTGCAGAGCAGGGTAAAACAGTGTATTACTGGATTTTAAACAGCATAGGCTATTTTTTAATGTTTTACATAGCTATACCTGAAAAAGAGGCCAACCTGAGATGACCTCGCAGGACCTAAGTTTCTGACTAAAGTTCTACTTTATTACAGTTGTGCTCAAAAGTTTACATACCCTGGCAGAAATTGTGAAATTTTGGCATTGATATTGAAAATATGACTCAACATGCCAAAAAATGCTGTTTTATTGAAGGATGATGATCATATGAAGCTATTTATTATCAACAGAAATCACCCAAATGGCCCAGATCAAAAGTGTACATACCCTGGAATGTTTGGCCTTGGTACAGACACAAAAGGTGACACACATAGGTTAAAATGCCAATTAGGAGGTTAATGTCCCACATCTGTGGCTTTTTAAATTTCAATTAGTGTCAGTGTATAAATAGTAAATGAGTTTGTTAGCTCTTACGTGGAAGCACTGACTAGGCTAGATACTGAGCCATGAGGATCAGAAAACTGTCAAAAGTCCTGCATAACAAGGTAATGGAGCTTTATAAAGATAGAAAAGGACTTGTCCAAAGCCTTGAATATGCCAGTCAGTACTGTTAAATCACCTATTAAGAAGTGTAAAGTTTGGAGATCTCTTGATACCAAGCCAAGGTCAGGTAGACCAAGAAAGATTGCAGCTACAACTGCCAGAAGAATTGTTTGGGAAAAACGGCCGACGGCATTGCCCCACTAACGGTGTGAATATCGGCCGATTTTTCGGTCGGACGAAAATTCGGCTTGTAAACAACCCGTCTATGGCCTGCATAAAGAAGAAACTTTTTTTGTATTATTGAAAGGAGAAAGGGAAGGGTATAACCCTTTTCAAGTTTCTTTTTACCATCTGTGTACTCCCTAGTGAGGGAATCTTTGGTTGTCACCAGAACTAGTTTGCCAATTGGGAGATTTCCCCTCTATTGCTCATCCAGTGACAACTGACATTTTTTACTGATAACAGTAAATATAACAAATAGAGGGGGTGAGGAGACACAGACAGCAATAAAAACAAAAAAGTTGCTTTTTAAAAGGAACCCTCATTCTCAATGGAAAACTGTTTCTGGACATTAAGAAGCCTCTTCTAGCCAGGTCAGAAAATGTTTCTGAAATATGCAGTCCGCAAATAATAGGAATGTCAAGTGCAGCTATGATTTATGTTTTGGAACACAACACATATGAAATTTGCCAGCATTTGCAGCTAGATGTACTAAACAATGCTCTAATTAAAGAGTGTTGATCACCATGTAAGTTCTACAGTACCACTGTATGGGCTGTCATTACTTCTCTGGCTTTCCCTATATGGAAGCCTTGTTCTACAGTGAATATCATACACATCAAAGAGTTATTAAAGACACAGCTTACCAGACACCGATAGATTCATCTTCTTCTGGCTCCAAGTAAAAATTGTAGGTGTGGTTTAATCCTTGATCTTGAGGCCTTTTCAGGTCAATAAAATATGGAAACCTCACTGGAAGACAAGGACGACATGACTGTAACTGCACAGCAAAAGCATTCTACCGCACAATTCCTCAAACTAATTTCTGTGCAACACACAGCTAACAGACATCACGTACTGAAACTGGCCTGGCTCCCTCAATTTTTCAACTGAAGGATGATAAATAAACACTGTGGGTTTAATGCCACTTAAAAGTTGCAATCACAAATATGCCTTCTGATATTATATATAAAAGGAACAAAGGTAAGGAACGGTCAGTCACCGCTCTCTGCTCTGCCCCTACTCACTGTGCAGGGAGTGGGAGTGGATGTCTCCGTCTCTTAGCGATGTGATGAGAAGCTGAGCCAGCTGCTAATCAGGCATTTGGTCTGATCCCGACATTGTCGGGATCCTTGCAGAGCCCAGACCAACTCTGTAAATGTTAACGAACAGCAGACATTAGCCCGAATCTTGGTCACAGGAGTGCCAAATGAAGCTCACTACTGTGATCCATAGGAGAAGTAGGGCCGAAAGAGCGTTGGCCATGCTTCTCCTTTAAAGAAGGTCTACTTAAATTAGGTCACTTAGCCATTTGGGAGGTAAAGACATCCTCTTTATTAGATAAAAGCAGTATTATCCACAGCATGCCTTTACAACGGAAAACGCATTTATTTTATTATTTTCAGAAAAGTATTTTAATGTTGAATCTCAAGAACTTATTCAAAAGACAATATAAAGCAGTTATTTATAAGAAACATAAATAAAATGAATTTTTACAAAGCGTGGATTCCACTACTTCTGGGAGATTTCTTCTAATGTTTTGTTTTTTCCATAGCACAGGAAGTGAGGAAAAATCTTTCAAGTAGGAACACCAAGACTCATGTGTTTCCAGCCCTTTCACATTCAGTCTAAAACTAGAAATACATTTGGGTTGGTGTTCTACTTTAACCATAACATCAGCTGTTTAGTAGGGCCTGCATACAAAAGCAGATAAACAAAACATTAAATGAGACCTCTGGTGACAGCATACACTTTTGTTTTATAACATCAGCATTGTAATAGCAATACCAACAGTAGTTATTTTTTGACAATCCACTATAAGCTTACTTGAAAAATGTCCTTTCATGTTGTAAGTTCTGCCTGTGTGTTAATCATCCCATTCCACAACTTTATGGATTCCCTGCATGCTTTGCACATTCTTTTTTGCTGTTTACTTTCAGTTTCCTAGGACTGCATATTCCATGGTACCTTGCTGCCTGCAAGTTGTGATTTCTGTTCAGACTCTGCCTCCTGAAACTCCTTCCCTCAGCACCTCTGTAGTTCAGAAGACAGGTACCTGAATTCTTTGACACAGCTATGCCTCTTCACAAGGCATAATGAATGTTGTCACTGAATTCAAGGAAGTAAACGTGGGGATCTTCACAAACTACATTTTCAAACATCAAGATTGTTTGTATTAAAAGGAACGGACTAGAAATAATTGAAATACAATGTGGAAATGAATATAGGATTTTTATATTTTGACCATAAACCTACTTTAATGGAAGGTGGAAATAAAAATAAGTATGTTTACTGGCGTAAATTGTTATTTGATTAAATCGGTTTTAGAGGTCAATAAACAAAATATGATAAACTTCC
Organism: Staurois parvus; assembly: GCF_062004578.1. Lineage (NCBI taxonomy): Eukaryota > Metazoa > Chordata > Amphibia > Anura > Ranidae > Staurois > Staurois parvus. The sequence goes on from NW_028317877.1 coordinate 16,013,788, forward strand.
CGGTCATTCCTAGAAGTGGTTTTAGGTCTGTTTTACTGTGATCATCACACCGTTTAGTTTTTCTGTGTGCTAGAACATAACTGATATCTCCAAAGATTAACAGTGGTGAGAAAAATGCTTCTGGCCAGTGAACAGTCCATTAGATGTAGCTAGTGCAACACACGATGCAGGAGTCAAAGCCAAAAATTAAAAATTTTTCAAATGAAATTTTACTAACGTATGGCCAACTTAAGGTGTTTGTAAACCTCAGAAATTAAATATGAAAAAAGGATATCCTTCTATAATGTGCACTAATTGTCACTTCTGTTTGCTGCCTCATTCCTCTGCTATCAGAGTGAATCACTTCTGTCATCCTTTGATCACCCCATATGTTAACCCCTTCCTGCCCAGTGTCATCAGTATAGTGTCAGTGCTTTTTATTAGCACTGATCACGGTATTAGTGTCACTGGGAATGTCAGTGGCAGTTAGTCAGTTCCCCCCCAGTGCCAGAATGCCTGCCGCAGTCCCGATATAAGTTGCTGATTGCCGCCATTACTAATATATAAAAAAAAAAGCAAACTAATTAGTTTACACGTATTGGCATTTTCTTTTAGCAAAGACATGTAGCAGAATACATTTGGCCTAAATGTATGATGAAATTTGATTTACTTGTTACTGGATGTTTTATAGCAAAAAGTCAAAAAAATTTTGGTTGTTTTTTTTCAAAGCTGACAGTATTTTTTTAGTTTTTAGAGCAAAAAAATAAAAAAACTGCAGAGGTGATCAAATACCACCGAAAGAAAGCTCTATTTATGGAGGAAAAAAAAGGACATAAATTTAATCTAGGTTCCGCGTTGCATGACCGTGAAATTGACAGTTAAAGTAAAGTACTGCAGCACCATATCGCACAAAATGGCCTGGTCAGGAAGGGGGGGGGGGGGGGTAAATCTTCTGAAGGACAAGTGGTTACGGAATATGCAACCTAACAAAACGGAAAAAGCAAAATACCGCGGGACCAAAAATACTACTACAATTAACCCACTCTTTTCCTGATATTGGATGTGACCAAAGTGACAGCTGACCTTAAGCCACGGGGACACCTCAATTGGTATGCAGGGAAGATTGGTAGTCGAATTAAATTGCTACAATCAATAATTCTACATAATGTAAAAGGTGCAGAAATACACTGCTCAAAAAAATTAAACAAACACTTTTTAATCAGAGTATAGCATCGAGTCAAATAAACTCCTGGGATGTTTATCTGGTCAGTTAAGTAGCAGAGGGGGTTGTTAATCAGTTTCAGCTGCTTTGGTGTTAATGAAATTAACAGATGCACTAGATGAGCAACAATGAGATGATCCCCAAAACATGAATGGTGTTACAGGTGGAGGCCACTAACAATTTTTTCCCTACTCATCTCTTCCGACTGTTTTTCACTAGTTTTGCATTTGGCTAGGGACAGTGTCACTACTGGTAGCATGAGGCAATACCTGGACCCTACAGAGGTTGCACAGGCAGTCCAACACCTCCAGGATGGTACATCAATACATGCCATTGCCAGACATTTGTTGTGTCTCCCAGCACAGTCTCAAGAGCATGGAGGAGATTCCAGGAGACAAGCAGTTACTCTAGGAGAGCTGGAAAGGGCCGTAGAAGGTCCTTAACCCATCAGCAGGACTGGTATCTGCTCCTTTGTGCAAGGAGGAACAGGATGAGCACTGCCAGAGCCCTACAAAATGACCTCCAGCAGGCCACTGGTGTGAATGTCTCTGACCAATCAGAAACAGACTTCATGAGGGTGGCCTGAGGGCCAGATGTCTTCTAGTGGGTCCTGTGCTCACTGCCCGGCACCATAGAGCTCAATTGGCATTTGCCACTGAACACCAGAATTGCCAGGTCTGCCACTGGCGCCCTGTGTTTTTCACAGATGAGAGCAGGTTCACCCTGAGCACATGTGACAGATGTGAAAGGGTCTGGAGAAGCCGCGGAGAACATTATGCTGTCTGTAACATTCTTCAGCATGACCATTTTGGTGGTGGGTCAGTGATGGCCTCATGTGATGAGAGTATACGGGCAGTTCCTAGAGGATGAAGGAATTGATACCATTGAATGGCCCCCACACTCGCCTAACCTAAATCCAATAAAACACCTCTGAGATATCATATATCAGTCCATCTGACACCACCAGGTTGCACCTCAGACTGGCCGGGAGCTCAGTGATGCCCTGGTCCAGATCTGGGAGGAAATACCCCAGGACACAATCCGTCGTCTCATTAGGAGCAAAGCCCGACGTTGTCAGGCATGCATACAAGCACGTGGGGGCCATACAAACTACTGAGTACCATTTTGAGTTGCTGCAATGAAATTCCAGTTAAATGGACTAGCCTGCTGCATCACTTTTTCACTTTGATTTTCGGGGTGTCTTTGAATTCAGTCCTCTGTTGGTTGATCATTTTCATTTCCATCAAACAATGGGGCATCCTTTTGTTCTTAACACATTACCCAGTCCATATCAGTATAGATATCCAGCATGATATTTTTCCCCATTGAGATTAGTGTTTTTGAAAGTGTTCCTTTAATTTTTTTGAGCAGTGTATGTGTAACCAATAGGAATTCTAGAAACCTCTAGGGACATGCACTATTGTGGCATCACTAGAACAGTATATATAGATATTTTTGTGTATATCACTGGCCATCAGTCTGTCCTGGGTGGTTTCCACATACAGACACAGCAAAATCATATAAAGATGATACAGATTACATTACATAGCATATTGGCTAATTTAGTAATCTGTCTCTTATTTTACTATAGGAACCAGACTATGTCAGGTACTATAGTGTCCGCGGCAAAGTTGCATCCAAATAGATTTCCTCCCACACTCCAAAGACATGCTGGTAGGTTAACTGGCCCCTGTCTAAACTGGCCTTAGTATGTGTATGAATGTGAGTTAGGGACTTTAGATTGTAAAGTCCTTGAGGACAGGGACTGATGTGAATGTACAATATATATGTAAAGCACTGCTTAAATTGATGGTTCTTTTTAAGTACTGTAATAAATAAAAATCTTTCTCATTGACATTGTGTCTGTCACTTAAATATCTGTATCTCTTTGTAAAGGCTGCCTGGCCACCATGGAAGCTTGTTAAGCAGTAGGGAACCTAAGGGATAATCTCTTCTAAAGCTTTCTTCCCTCCGGGAAAGCAAAGCAGGACACAGAAAATGTAATCAGCCTTATGTATATATGTCCTTATTTTTGTGACCCAGACTTTCAATACACAGATTCGCAGCAAGCATGTATTTAACACAGAAGACTACCTAAGATAAATTAAATTTCAAAATTTACAGACCATATAATTGCAGTACACATTCTGCCAAGCTCAGTCCAATTCATGCTACGCCCCACCTTTATTCCCTACTGCATTGTCACTGCTGCAGAATGCTGCACGTAGGGAAGAATTGTATGAATCAGCACTCTTACATGACCCAGAATGTAAGCATTAAGCTTCCAGCTTTTAATTTGCTATTGCAAGGATTTAAGTGGAAAGCTAACAGTGTACTTTTTACAAAGCAGAGAGGAGGATAATGGAGGTGGGGCAAGAGGACAGGTATTCCAGCCTAAAACCAGAGGCATTTATCATAAAATAGGTCTAATTTATGTTGGTAAGGTTATAGCTCAGCTGCTTATATGACTCTTTCCCACCAGATTACAAGGGATCAGTAAAGATAAAGCCAGTTATTTATCCTGCATATATAGATATTCAAGCAGCTGCACGTGCAGGACAAACTATAGATGCATTTGGTTTTATTGTGGTTTCTTACGACAGCTTTACTGTATTAATATACACCGTATGCCAGTTTTACTAACTAGTATACACCATACCATTTAAAGCCCAACGAAGATTAAGAAGGAAAGCAGCATTATATACTCCAGTCTGTAAAAACTTAAAATGTAAGGTTCTTATTGTTATTACCAGAAGCCCAAAATCCAAGGCCAAGCAGCAAAAAAAATCTGATTCGTTCTCTTTGACAGCAGTGGTCTTTCTGCAGCAGCCTGAACTACCTACCTCCAAACCACCAATCCGTCACTTCCTGCTCTGAATCAGAAGTATAGCTCTACAATCACCAAAACCCATGCTCCCTACTGATGTGAGAGCTCCACCGCAACTTAGCGGAGGCAATCTTCATGTTTGGCCACTGCTTTTACACAGAGTGCAACAGTTCTTCTCTATAGCCTTCTGCTTGGATTTTGGACTGCTGTAGGGGAGCCATCATGGCCGGATCTAGCCTGCCTGATGTGGGGGTGCAGTAAAAAACAACAGGGGGGCAGAGGATGCGAGGTCAACAGGGTAGTGTATAGAAGTCAGAAGGGCAGTGTACAGTGGGCCAACAGGGCAGAGAGATAGGGACAGCAGTTTGTAGGGCAGAGTACAGAGGCCATTAGTTTGTAGGGCCGTTTACAGTGGGTTATCAAGGCAGTGTACAAGGGTTAGCAGGGCAGTGTACAGGGGGTCAGCAGGACAGAGGATGAGAGGTCAGCAGGGGGAGTGTAAAAGACTCAGTAAGGCAGTGTACAGGCAGTCAGTAGGGCACAAAATAGGGGTCAGCAGGGCAGAGGATGGGAGATCAGTAGAGGAGTGTACAAGAGTCAATGGGGCAGTATACAGAGGTTAAGTAGGGCACAAGATAGGGGTCAGCAGGCAGAGGATGGGAGGTCAGCAGGGAAGATTGTAAAGTCAGTAGGGCAGTATACAGGGGTTTAGTAGGGCAGAAGATAGGAGTCAGTAGGGAAAAGACAGGGGTCAACAGATCAGATAACAGGAGTCAGCAGGGTGGAGAACAGGGGTTATCAGGGCAGAAGACGGCAGAAAAAAAGGATGTCAACAAGGCAGAGAAAAGGGAGTCTACAGGACAGAGGACAGTGGTCAGAAGGGCAGTGTACGGGGGTCAGCAGGATGGAGGACAGAGGTCAGCAAGGCAGGGTACAGAGGGTCAGCAGGGCAGAGGACAGGGGTCAGAAGAGGAGAGGACAGGGTTAGAACTGCAACATAGCAGCCAGCTATACACTGCAGATCAAGTCTGTGTCTGTAAGGGAATATGATTTCAGCAATGTGTTGAGTGGGGAGGAGGAGATCTATTGACTGCCCTGTGTGTGGTGCCAGGACAAGATATTCTAGCTCCCAGGGTGAAGATGACAAACTAAGCACCCCCCATGTGTGAGCATCCAGTCTCAGCATAAATCCCCCCCCCCCCCAAAAAAAAAGAAAGAACAGAATGAATCAGCATGCTCCCCTCAAGCATAACTTTTGTCTGCAGGCCACAATTCTCCCCAAACAACAATGCAATAATCCCCCCTTCTCCCAGTATAACCCCCATACCAGCACAAATATTTGCCCCACAATCCCGCCTCCAATTCACCCCTCCTTCACCCACAAAATCATCCCTCCATGAACACATCCATCTTCCTCTCAAATTTCCCATCCAAGCACAACTCTCCAGATCCCCCCAGTCCCCCCTCTTAACCCAAATTCCCTCACCACCTCCTAGCACAAATCCCCCCCCCATCCCCCTTCTTGAAATAATCCCCCACTACTCCCCCTCCTCCTAGTACAAATCCCCCCACCAATCCTCCCTCCTAGCATGAACCCCCCATTCCCCCCTTCTGGCACAAATCCTTCACTAATTCCCCCTCCTAGCACAAATACCCCACTAATCCCCTCTACTAGCACAACCTCCCCATCTAGCACAAATCCCCCTGTTAATCCCCCCTCCTAGCACAAACCTCCCTACTTATCCCCTCTCCTAGCAGAAACCCCCCATCCCTCTTCTAGCACCAATCCCTTCCCTTTGACAAAGTCCTCTAAATTCCAACTCCTAGCACAACCCCTTCCAAAGTACCCTTCCCAGCACAGATCTTGTCCCTTTCCAAATCCTCTGCCTGTTCTTAGCCCAAATCCCCTGCCTCCTCTTTGCACAAATAGGCACAAAAATTCCCCCCAAATCCTTCTAGCAGAAATCCCCCCCCCAATCGCCATTACCCATTCCAGCACAGATAGCCCCTTCTCATCTCAAGCACAAATGACTGTTTTCCCCCCACACCTCACCCCTCATTATGTACAATTTGCCTGTAAGACCCCCCCTCCCCCCATCCTCCCAATTTACAGTCTGGAGGAGCGGTGCTGTGCTCTGCCCCCTCCTGTCAGAACAGAGCTGCTCCATATAGCTGATGGCACAGGATCGCTCTGACCATCGGGCTGTACACAGTTTCATTACCAGCCCCTATCTACATTTACTGCTGTGGGAGATAAGGGGTCCTTGGAGGAGATAGGGGCGGGTATTGAAACGGTGTACAATCCGATGGACGGAGCGATCCTGTGTCATCAGCTATATGGAGCAGCACTGTTCTGACAGGAGGAGGGGGCAGAGCACAGAACCACTACTCCTTGCTCTCTCGTCACTTTCTGGACTTAACTGCTCCAGGCTCCCTTTTCTTTGTCCTGGCTCTGAGTGTGGGGATGGGAGGAGCTCAGCAGTCTGGGGGTCAAAACTGAAATCTGGGGGGCACAGCCAACCCCAGCACCCCCCTAGATCCAACCATGGGAGCCATTTCACTACAAATCACAGGAATAACCTTACATTTTAGCTCTTTGAAGACTGTAGAATGTATCACATAATTTTATTCGTTTTCAATGGGTCTTTATTGTGTACATCTTAGTTGAGGCTTAGTACTGAGGCTACTATAACTAATTCCAACAATTAATCACAAAATAGAACTTACCTAAATTTAAAAAGACCAGCTGAGTTTGTATTGCAGGACATATCTTTACAAGGAATGGAATGGCTATATAGATGCCAACTAGTGCAATAAGAAACATTCGTAACCGGGACCACAAGCCATAGCGCCTTTAAAGAAAGAAAAAAAAGAAAAACAGCATAACTGAGATAAAATACTAATTGTTTACAATCAGATGTTGAGGTTGCTTTTGAGTTTTGGGTTTTTTTTGTTTGTTTTCTTAACTTTAATCGGGTAGAATGACATTTAATACAATATACTCAATATGGGCCTTATACTATCTCACAGTAAACATCCATCCAGCATGCTGACTGCACTGTCTCCCACACACTAGAGGGAGAACCACTTAATTAGTATGTGAAAAATTATCAAGAAAATATGGTACTGCAAGCAAGTTAAACCAAATAAAGAAATCAGTCAATTTTACAATAATATTATAAAAGGACTAGTGAGTGAAATAAAATGATAGATTTAATTTCACAACCAAACAATGGACTTACCATACTGTTACAGAAATTATCATAAAATCCATTCTAAAAACATTTTCTGCGTAACTAATCACATCCTACTGTATAGGATTTATATAAACTGGAGCAAAGGAAACAAGTGCCAACACGGAGCTGTAGCCCAAAGCAACCAGATTCCCTCTATTTTTAAAATATTAAAGATGACTTGATGCTGTGGGCAAGTGTCATGCTTTTGCTCCAGTGTATAAACCTTCTTCACTGGCTGTCAAAGTCCTTCAGTGGATTTACTGGACAGGAGTCAGCTTTATGCTGCAAAACACTTTCTTTCCAAAACGTTTTATTAATTTTTCAAAAAAAATATCTTTACAATAACAAAACAAACACTTTCTTCCACACTCAAGGCTCAGACAAGTCCACTGGTAATATGAATTTCTTTATATATAAACATGTAATTCATACTAATCTGATGTTTATTCATAGTGCTTTTATAAAAGACGGACATACAGTGCTATGAAAAAGTATTTGTCCCCTTCCTGTTATTTTTTTTTGCACATATTTGTCACGCTTAAATGATTCAGATCAAACAATTTTAACATTACACAAAGATAACCCAAAAATATAAATGCAGTTTTAAAATGATGATTTGTGAAAAGATTTGTGATGTGAAAAAGTAATTGCCCCTAAACCCCCTGCTGCATAACCCAAGTACGCTTGAGCTTGAAGTCATGAACTGATGACCGGACATTCTCCTTCATGATTTTCTGCTGGAGCGCAAAATTCATGGTTCCATCAATTATGGCAAGTTGTCCAGGTCCTGAAGCTGCAAAGCAGCCCCAGACCATCACACCACCACCATGTTTGACTGCTGTATGATGCGCTTTTTATGAACTGCTGTGTTTGTTTTATGCCAGATGTAAGGTGAAGCATACCTTACAAAAAGTTCAACTTTTGTCTCATCAGTCCACAGAATTTTTGCCCAAAGGTCTTGGGGATAATCAAGATGATTTTAGGCAAATGTGAGACATGCCTTTGTGTTCTTTTTTGGTCAGCAGTGGCTTTCGCTCCTTGGAACTCTCCCATGGATCTATTTTTGCCCAGTCTCTTTTTTATTAGGGAATCATGGACACTGACCTTAACTGAGGTAAGTGAGGCCTGCAGTTCTTTAGATGTTGCTCTGGGTTCTTTGAGTAATTTTGGTAGACTGGCCACTCCGGGGTAGGTTCACCACTTTCCCACGTTCTCTCTCTTTGTGGATAATGGCTTTCACCTTGGTTTGCTGGAGTTCCAATGCAGCCCATACATGGTTCAAACTCAGAACGATTTTCATACGGAAATCGGACCTAAGAATAAATCGGCCGATTTTCGCTCTGTTAGTGGGGCAATGGCATCGGTCGATTGTCGTGGTTCCTCCCTATTTCATTTATCAGGCATGCTAGAAAATTAGTGAAAAACGACCGATTTTCAAAATCATTGGTGGCACCATCGGAATACAGAACGAACGATGTTTTGATTTTCGGGCAAAAAATTGTTCGGAATTCAAACCCTGTATAGCCTGCATTAGAGACGGCTTTATAACCCTTTCCACACTGATACATGTAAGTTATCTTTTAGCGTGGTTCACTTTGTCAAACAGCTTCTATTTAAGTGATTTCTTGATTCATCGGGTCTGGCAGTAATCAGGCCTGGGTGTGGCAAGTGAACATTAAGGGCTCGTTCACACTTGGCTGTTTTACCAACGCTTGCCAAACGCCCCTATAGCGTTTGGCAAGCGTTGGTCCGGCGTTTGCGGAGAATTTTTTAACGCTCGGCAAACGCTCCGCGAACGCCGCATGCGCGGTTTAGTGGCGGTTGCTAGGTGTTTGCCGAGCGTTAATAACACCCCACAAACGCCTATAATACAGTTTGAGTGGTGTTACCGCTCCGCAAACGCCCCACAACCGCACCGCACCGCAAACGCCGGCCGGGCGTTTGCGGAGTGGAACCATAGACGAGAATAGGAGGCTTCAAAGCCTCCTGACTCGACCAGAGGCGTCCGTTTTGCCGCGACGCAAACGCTCCCGTTAGAACAGCACCATGTGCTGTAATGTGCCGAATTGGCAGAGGCATTTGGGAAGCGGTAAAAACGCTTCCCAAACGCCTCTCTGCCGCCTGCACACAAGGCTAGTGTGAACGTAGCCTAACTCAGCTTTCCATTTTATGAGTCGTAAGGTGTGCTTTTTTTTTTTTTTTTTAAGCATCCAGTCTAAAATTCCTACCTACTATGTGGAGGTGACACAATACAGTTGCAAGAAAAAGTATGTGAACCCCTTGGGATTACGTGGAGTTTTGCATGAATTGGGCATAAAATGTGCTCTGAACGTCATCTAAGTCACAACAATAGAAGAACACAGTCTGCTGAACATAATACTACACAAACATTAGATGTTGCCATGGTTTAATTGCACATAACATGTAAACATTCACAGTGCAGGGAGGAAAAAGTATGCGAGGCCCTAGCTTAATGACTTCTCCCAGAGCTAATTGGAGCCAGGAGTGAGCCAACCTTGACTCCAATCAGTGTGATGATATTGGATGTGTTGCTGACAGCTGTCCTGCCCTTAAAAAACACACACCTGTTTTGGGTTTACTGGTTTCAAGAAGCACTGTCTGATGTGAACCATGCCTCGCAGAAAAGAGCTCTCAGAAGACCTACCATCAAGAATTGTTGACTTGCATGAAGCTGGAAAGGGTTACAAAAGTATCTCCAAAAGCCTTGATGTTCATGTGTCCACGGTAAGACAGACTGTCTACAAATGGAGAAAGTTTAGCACTGTTGCTACTCTCCCTAGGCGTGGTCGTCCTGTAAAAATGACTGCAAGAGCACAGCGCAGAATGCTGCATGAGGTAAAGAAGAATCCCAGAGTGTCAGCTAAAGACCTACAGAAATCTCTGGCACATGCTAACATTTTTGTTGACACATCTACAATAAGGAAAACATTAAACAAGAATGGAGTACATGGGAGGACACCACGGAGGAAGCCATTGCTGTCCAAAAAGAATATTGCAGCACGTTTGAAGTTTGCAAAAGAGCACCTGGATGTTCCACAGCACTACTGGCAAAATATACTGTGGACAGATGAAACCAAGATTGAGTTGTTTGGAAAGAACACACAACACTATGTGTGGAGAAAAAAAGGCACAGCACACCAACATCAAAACCTCATCCCCACTGTGAAACATGGCGGAGGGAGCATCATGGTTTGGGGCTGCTTTGCTGCCTCAGGGCCTGGAAGGATTGTTGTCATTGATGGGAAAATGAATTCCAGAGTTTATCAAGACATTTTGCAGGAAAACGTACGACCATCTGTCCGCCAACTGAAGCTCCACAGAGGATGGGTGATGCAACAGGACAATGACCCAAAGCATACAAGTAATTCAACAAAACAATGGCTGCAACAGCACAGAATACGCCTTCTGGAGTGGCCCAGTCAGAGTCCTGACCTTAACCCGATTGAAATGCTGTGGCATGACCTTAAGAGAGCAATTCACACCAGACATCCCAAGAATATTGCTACACTGAAACAGTTTTGTAAAGAGGAGTGGTCCAAAATGACTCCAGATCGTTGTGCAGGTCTGATCTGCAACTACAGGAAACGTTTGGTTGAGGTTATTGCTGCCAAAGGAGGGTCAACCAGTTATTAAGTCCAAAGGTTCACATACTTTTTCCTCCCTGCACTGTGAATGTTTACATGTTATGTGCAATTAAACCATGGCAACATCTAATGTTTGTGTAGTATTATGTTCAGCAGACTGTGTTCTTCTATTGTTGTGACTTAGATGATATTCAGAGCACATCTTATGCCCAATTCATGCAAAACTCCACGTAATCCCACGGGGTTCACACACTTTTTCTTGCAACTGTATGCTCACAGTACTTCACAATGACAGTGGATATGACACCGGCCATTACAAATACATGATTATGTGATATCACTTGTCACCTTAGAAGTAGGAAAGGCCAACCACATTACAGGAGTAAAGAATATTAGTCTAGACAGAAATGCCACCATAGTTATAAATCACATAAAATCTAGAATACCTGTACCACTGTTAAGACTGTAAGATCCTTGGTAACACCTAATGATCTGAACAGTTTTATAATTTGTATAGAGAAACTTTAGAAACAAGAACAATGATAATATTGTGTATAAAATGCATGTGTATACTAGTGAGCTATATTTTGTAAAAGTATAAAGGCAAAACATTTTTGGATAGTGTGGAGAGGGATTAGAACACCTTCCAGGTTTTTATTGCTGCCTGTGCCAGCATTAGGAATATTCACCCTTTTTACCATTATCATTAAAAGTGAAAGTAAAAGAAAATCCCAAATTTTAGCTTGTCCCCAGAATGGTAATAACAGGGAAATCTTCCAATGGGGAAACTAGTTCTGGTGACCTGGTATTCTGGCCATTTCAATGAATGAATGAATGCTCAAGCTCCAAACATGCCTAGTGTCAGGCTTTATTTCTGCAATGAACCCTGCTTTGGCCATGATGATGTCAGGACCCCAGACTGATGGAGTAAGGGGGTGCAGGTGCTGCGGGGATCAGTCTAGCTGAGGGAAGAAGGGGAGGACTGGGAGGGTAAATATTTTTTTAATTTTGTATCCCTAGACAAAAAAGAGCAATAAATCCTTGCAGTGCAGGCAAAGTCCATCTACAAGGGATATTTTTCTATTTCCCCAAAGTTGGGCTTTAAGTAGGACAGAACCAGGGTATACAGAATTATATAAAAAGCTGTTTCCTGTGAAGCAAATGAGGAGGTCTGGAGAGCTAAGGGGCAAGGGACTCCAGAACAATCATGGACAGATTGCCCAGGGACAATTTCCCAAGATGTATCTAGAAAGCTGGCAATGCTGCCCCAGACTAGTCTGCAGAGATCAAATTTTTTTCATATTTAATTTTCACATTTTAAGATTTTTCTCCACAGCCTGATGCATTCTTGGCTATATTGTGAGGCTACATTTTGGGTTGTGTATGTTTATTTCTAGACTTCCAAGGCACCCAAGCATAATGAAGCATTTGCTCTATGTGTGATTCTTCTTTTACTGTCAGCACATGCAAAGTTCTGGGAAAGGATCATTCTCTTTTCTAAAAGGGAAGAGGTAGAACATATAAAATGGTTGCTGAGATTCTCTCTAAATCTGCAACTGATGCTTCAGACTTTCATTGCCACCAATGCCATTATCACTCATTCCTTAAATCCTACACTACTGCTCAGTGTTGTTTTCACCAAAGAATGGATAACTCATGTGACAAGCAGTTGTGTAAAGCCAGCTATATCAGCAAATTTCTTTTTCCGTTACTAGAAATAGCACAGATCTCATTCTGATTATTTGCTCATGACAGAACCATAATAATAAGAGATTCAATTAAATGCTCTATATGCTTACATACAATGCTAATGTAAAATGTGTTTAAACTTTATCATGAAGACAACCTGTGTTGATAAGCAATGTAGTTCATGGATAAAGCTGCATAATCTCATCCGCTTTGTTTCTAATATAAAGTAAATTGTACAATTTAATCTGTTGGAAAATAGGCCAACTCATTTAACCATCACATTTTAAACCGTGTCCACCAATCATGAGAGACTGACCAGACCCTGCTGGTTTTATGGGTTGATGAATACTACAGTAATGCAATTCATTTGCTCCAGGACCACAATGAAGACCCACATAATGTTGGCAGTCAACTGATTTTACTACTCTTCAACCCTCTCACACAGATGTAACCGAAACAAGTGTCCCCACTGAAGAATCTCTATTGTTCCAGTGACAACTCAAAAATGGTAAAATTTCGGTCACTTTCAGCCCCAGTGACAACAGTGTCCCAGACAAACAGAGAGGCTAATCTACTGAATATGGCCAAAGACAACACCTAACAGATTTCATTATCCCTTTCCTACTCTATCAGAAATGAAAAAAATTGGTCTGTACATACTAAAGCTATCTATCCAGTTCAATCTGCAGTCAGCTATGAGTTTCTACAACTGCCAAATAATTTAAATGTTTCTTCTTACAACTATTGCAGCCTGAAGGGGATCTGTACAATGCCACGTGCAGTCAACTCCTTGTAATGAATTATAGTGTTCAGTAACACCAGCAGCACACATTTCCAAGCAGTCACCAGTGAGACTGTAAAGGAGTGGTGAGATGTGCTTTTTAATTTTGTTCTAACTTTACTGAAATGTCACAAAATGATGTTTCACTCATCTTTATGCATTGCAATGATAAAAATTATCGCCTGTCCTACTTTTTTTTTCCCTAGCAGCACAGTAGTGTGACAAGGCAATTTTCGTTATGTCCTATTAGTTCATTTCAATTTGTCGGGCATATAGTGTGACTGGGCCCCTTATTTGATGGCATATTTACAAGGAGCCCTAAGCTTTGATAATTTCCAACTTTGTCATAAAAAGGGCAGTTGATGATAATGAAGAGAGAGCTTCCTCCTTAGCCAAAGGAGTACACAATGAAGCTTAAATAATTTCCTTTCCTATTGCCTCATAAGAATGTGGCCAGGTTATCCATGATGGTATACAAAGCATGCAAGCATACATGCAGGCACTGCATTGCTGGGAAGGGCCTGTGTCAACTGGCTTTGGGCTTGTGTCACCACTTCAAGATGTTTCTGGGATCATTCAGAATTCATTGGCATACATTAAGCCTGTGACCAGCAGTGTTCGGCTTTTGACCTGCTTGAAGGAGGTTTTGCATCGCCATAGATGTGTATATGTGAGCGAAAGCCCATTGACACTGGTCCTATAAGTCATTCGGACTTTGGTGTGGTATGTGTTCTTTTGTTATCAGACAACACTTCAAAAAATGTTTGTTAGAAGGCTGTAAACAGCAGAAACCATTGTGGATGTCAATTACTCCTGCTTCTGCTAGACAAATGAGTCAGTAAGGGAAACAGAGAAAAAGGTGTAAAATTGGTTTGACTGAGGGAAACAGAAATGTGGATTTTCTACTACGCTGGCAGAGTAAAGTTGAACTTAAAGTGGACAGTATATACTTGTTTACTTCTACTATATATTGGGCATAGGAGTTAAAGTAAGACTAATAAGCTGCCTAACATTTCAAGTTTATCGTTAACCAAGCATTAGGCAACCCTGAACCACTACAGGACCACTGTGCATTTTATTTTTTATTTTGCAGAACTGTGTAGATCTTTTAAAATACATTACTTTTTCATTAATCACCTGTATCTCACAATAATAACTTTGTATTTGGCAGTTCCGATGAAAAAATCCAGCAAAACACAGGAAAAAGGTGTTTGCATTCTTCAATACAATACATAGGAAGAAACACAGTACGATTAAATGTGATGATAAAAGGAACCCTGCATCCTCAGAATCCTTTGTAGGTTTATTTCCAGTTGATTACTTTTTACAAAAGTCTCACTGCAAAGATAAGTCCCACCTAAGGACTATGAAAAATTCTTAGAAATGTTCCAAAACAGTGAAGGGATAAAATATTCTATCACCATGGCTGCAAGAACATGACATTTTCCTTTTTTAAAAGAAAATAATAATTACAAAATAAAGGGAAGGGTTATTTTAAATAACATAAAAACATACAAAATGGCCTGCATTGCAATATCATTTAATTTTTTTTTTTCAAACCTTTCAAACAATGTAATAGACTGAAATGAAGACATGCACACAGATGGACTGTTATGGGTCACACCAATCAAGATACTCTAGCTACAGATGGAGTTTGGTGGGCCAAGTCAAACACTGGCTAATCCTATAGCTAAAGACTCCAGGAGCAAGTTCTCTCTGCAATAATACTTGATTCTGTTCCTGTCCACTTTGGAAGTTCCCATCCACTTTGGAAGTTCCCATCTACCTTGTGTTGTCCTCCACTTTCCTTGTTGCATTCTCTTTAACAACACATTTAAATGGAACAGGGAAACATGTAATTGACATAGCATATGCCCAAGCCTGAGAAGCCAAGCACAGAAATCTTGCCAATGAAGTCCAATTAGATATGCTTAACTTTTCAGCAGCCACCCTACAAGCTTGGAATATCATGGACATTTCCCCCTCACAAAAGCATGTACAATCTATCCACATTGTTTGCCTGTCTGAATACCTGCTGCAGAAAGCATGCAAACACTGCCTAAAATAAATACATAACATTGTAAAAGGGTTGGTGATTTTCAGTATGAATGCTATTATTCAACCATCTGTATTCTTTCAGCTTACCTTAAAGAGGTTCTTTGGCCTTTTTGAAAATAAATATATAAAAGTCAGCAGCTAGAAATACTGTAGCTGCTGACTTTTAATAAAAGGACAGTTACATGTCCAAGGATCCAGCACTGTCCTCAGTCAGGCCAGTTCTTTGCTGGTCTTTGAGTCCCTGGTACCTGCATGTTGAGTGCGTGAAACTGAGGGTGGGGCAGAGAAACCCCTAGGCCAGGGGTCGGTAACCCGCTGCTCCGGAGTTGCATGTGGCTCCCTCATCACTCTGCTGTGGTTTCCTGATGCTGCAAATATATGTCACATATCGCAGCTGCAGCTTACAATCCTGTGTGAACATGAAGGTGACGTCTTACAGCCCTGATGTGCAGATGCTGTGCACTAAGGTTCAGACGCAAAAATCACATTAACCATGTAAAATAAATATTTTAATTGGATATTATTTTGTAAACATTTATTTTACATTGTTCAGTGAAATAGTCCTTTTTGTTAGTTAGGTTGACAGCTGACTGCACACTCCAGTACACGTTGGCACACAGATTTAAAAGTAACCTTCAACCAGCGGTTTTTTTTTTCAGAGTTCAAAATGTTTTTGTTGCATGGAGAAATAAAAATGTATTTTCTCTGTAGCAGTTCATTGATTTCATAAATGGAACACACTATAGTTTTTTAATACATATCATAAAGGTAAAAAACGATATATGCAGTGTTATCTTCATTTTACATGTCATAAGGGTTTTGTGGCTCTCAGTGTTTTGTTTTTTTGGTGGGAAATGGGTCCAAATGGCTCTTTGAGTGTTTAAGGTTGCTGACCCCTGCCCTAGGCAATCAAAACTGGAAGAGGGAGCAGGTACCTACCGAAATGGTGTACTGGCTCCCCCCCTCAAAAAACAAAACAAAACGTCTACAAGTGTTGGGGGGGCATAAAGTGTAACTCTTCTTTTCGAGTGAAGTTCTGCTGGTGCAACAAGCTGCGTGTCTGCAAAGTAATAAATGGAAAAACAGCAGTACCCACCATTATGTTACACTCTGAACCACTTGCCGACCACCCCACAGCAAATGTACTTCTACAGGGCAGACGTGCCGTGCAATATCTCACACAAACATCACATAATTTATATATATATATATATATATATATATATATATATATATATATATATATATACACACACACACATGCAAAATATTGGCAAAAGTATTGGGACGCCTGTCTTTACACGCGCATGAACTTTAATGGCGTCCCAGTCTTAGTCCGTAGGGTTCAATATTGAGTTAGCCTGCCCTTTGCACCTATAACAGCTTCAACTCTTCTGGAAAGGTGGTCCACAAGGTTTAGGAGTGTGTCTATGGGAATGTTTGACCATTCTTCCAGAAGCGCATTTGTAAGGTCAGGCACTGATGTCGGACGCAAAAGCCTGGCTCGCAGTCTCTGCTCTAATTCATCAAGTTCCTCCAAACTCGCTCATCCATGTATTTATGGACCTTGCTTTGTGCACTGGTGTACAGTCATGTTGGAACAGGAAGGGGCCATCCCCAAACTGTTCTCACAAAGTTAGGAGCATGAAATTGTCCAAAATGTCTTAGTACATTGAAGCCTTAAGAGTTTCCTTCACTGGAACTAAGGGGCCAAGCCCAACTCCTAAAAAACAACCCCACACCATAATCCCCCCTCCACCAAACTTTACACTTGGCACAATGCAGTCAGGCACATACCGTTCTCCTGGCAGCTGCCAAACCCAGACACGTCCATCTGATTGCCAAATAGAGAAGCATCACTCATCACACCAGAGAGCATTCCAGTGCTTTTTATTAGCACTGATCACTGCATTAGTGTCACGGGAGATGTCAGTAACAGTTAGTCAGTTACCACCCAGTGTCACAATAGCCGCCACAGTCCCGCTATAAGTCGCTGACTGCCACTATTATTAGTATTAAAAAAATTTTTTTTTACAAAATTCCAGTATATATTCCACCATTTTTAGATGCTATAAAAAACTTTCATATTTTTTTTTTTCTATCAAAGACATGTAGCAGAATATATTTTGGCCTAAATTTATGAAGAAATGTTATTTTTAAAATTTAGTTTGTTTTATAGCAAAAAGTAAAAAATACTTTTTTTTTTCAAAAAAATTGTCGGGTCTTTTTTAGTTTTATAGTGCAAAAAATAAAAATGCAGAGGTGACCAAACACCACCAAAAGAAAGGTGTGTGTGTAAATTTCATTCATGTACAGCGTTGCATGACCGTGCAATTGTCAGTTAACGTAATCCAGCGCCCTATTGCAAAAAATGGCCTGCTCATGAAGGGGGGTAAATCTTCCAGAGGGCCAGTGGTTAAAAATCAGGTTAATATTTACTTCTGGAGTTTTCATAAAACACAAACATGTAAATTATTTACACATGCAGAACAGTCATATTTTCACCTTGTAAAGCCTCACAAGGCCATCTGGTTTATGCATATTACAGAAAGATCAGGTATACACAACAAACATGGATGCCTTCCAGGCAATGCTCTTTTGTTTATGCTAAGTAACTAAGTACTTCTCCAGGATCACATACGCACCTTCATTTTACCTCCCCTGCTTCTTCATCTTGGTTACCAAAAACAGAGAAATACCTGGTACTTTCAGGTATGCGAATCATGTAATGCAGCCCTCTTCCTACCAAAGTCTAACTCTGTGTAAGCTCCAAGTTGCAAGTTGGAGCTTACAAAGTGCTTCCTCTCTTCTTTCCCAACTGCCAAATGAAGCAGCAGGGGCACAGGAGCAGACAGGCAGGTAAAACCCAACTGAACTTTCACTCTAAATTAGCCAAATACATACCAGGTGCATCAAGACAAAAAGGTGTGCAAAGTCTAAGGCCTCATTCACACCATACATGCAGAAAAACTGATGGAAACTGACGTACAGATTTCACTTGCAAAGACATCGGTTTACATCAGTTTTCATGCACGCTTCAATAAGCTTTATACACAATGCAGATTCCTGTGCAGAAAAAAAAATCTGTACATGATACTAGTGTTCATACGTGGTGTGAACAGGGAACATAGAAAACTATTTTTTTGTGCCCTTGCAGAATATGTGCAGAAAAACTGACATCCCTGCACCATAGTGTGAATGAGCCCTTGTTACAATTTATTTTCTTTAAAAATCAGCCACATTCTAAGTTAGAAAATGCTGTGTCCTGCTGGCATTCCATAGTGCGGGACCCTTGCTCTCGGACACGTCTCCTGCTGAGTAAGAGACAGCTCTCCAATCAGCAGGGACCATGAGCTTTGAAAAGCTATAGGTCTGACTCAACTGTGGGCCTTGACAGACAGACCAATGCTTTAATACAGAAAGTAAAAATCCGACTCTGCAGGTGTTGGCAGCGGACAACTAAGTTTAAAAAGTTGAATTAAAAAAAAAAAAAAAAAAAAAAACCCGACAAGATGGCTGTTTTCACAACAGAAGAATCCCTATTGGTTTCTTCTATCATGTTTCTTCCTATCAGTCTGTAGTAGCATCAGGGGCGGACTGACAACTCATGGGGCCCCCGGGCAATAGGGGATCATGGGGCCCCTGTGTCCTTGCCCAAACTCAAAAAAGCCTATGAAAAAGGTACCAGGGGCATCTCATGTGGCCCCCTACTGACCCCGGGCCCTCAGGCAGTGCCCGAGTTTCCAAATGGTCAGTCATACACTGAGCCACGCATATGCAGCTCAACATACATTTATGACACTTTGGCAGTGGACAGTGCTGACCGCAGCACTTGGGAGCCTTGTCTGACAAGTAAATCTGCCATAAATGTGCTAGTATGTGCAAACTAGCACATTATAGAATTAAGGTCCTGAGGGGGAAATTAATTAAAAATGAGTGGAGTTTAATTCCGCTTTAAAGTGAAAATGTTATTTGTTCTGCAATTACCCTTAGCCAAAAGTACCTACTGCACCCATATCCTAAGGCTATGAACGTAAAAACAAAAAAAATAGGAAATGGCTATACCCCAGGCCCCCATTAGAACATATGTAATGGCAATCAAACTGAACTTAGAGGCTAATTTTTCTGCTGTAATGTTTTTTTCATTTTCCTTCTACAATAAAACACCATGTATTGTAAAAAAAAGACAAAATAAAACCAAAAAAAAAATTAAGAGGCTGATGAATTCACTATTGCTGAATGCAAGTGCTTTTTAAAATGAAGACCAGTCTTCAGTCCTATGAACATTTGGGAAATACAGATTCCACACAGAAGCTTCCTACACTTGTTACAGTGATTCTTGTTTGTGAGTTATGCAATTCTTATCAGCTGACAATGAAACACACTAGCATTGCAGCATAAATGTTACTGTACAAGGTTAAACTTAGCAAGATAGTGCCAACATAGTGCAACAATGTATAAACCTCATCTTTGCACAAAAACAGTACTGCTTAGTAAGTGTAAATCAAAGGGAACGGTTTACAAAATGAAAGAAAAAGGAGTAAGGGCTATCATATTGCTATTAAAGAAAAAATAATGTCATCATGAATAGGATATTTCAAAGTTTTTTTTCCATCTCTCCCCAATGAATACCCCAAGATGACAACTGGAAATGATTTTTGTACTGTTGTACTGCATGATGACCTCTACAGGTTTATCTTCAGATCTCAAGAGATTCAGTGTCAGGAAAAGAATTCATAGAATAATAGAAAATTATAAAATTAGCACACCATCACACAGTTCAATACCTACAAAGCGTTGCCTAAAGCCGGCCATAGATGGTTCAAATCTCAGCCGGTACAGCAGGGACCGATTGAGATTCGAACCATGTATGTGCAGGCTGCATGCACCTAAACTGACCAGATAATCAACTTGGGTACAACCAGTCTGTCAGATTTTACATGCAATTATTGCTAGCGGCTATTACAGCGTCTAGTAGTAATCACTGTGTTCTCCCAGCAGGGATGCCCCCCCCCCCCCTGCTGGGAGAACACAATGGCTCCGTGGGAGGGATTCCCCCATCAACACTGCCTGTCTTGATGGGGGAAATCAAACAATTTTCTTTTCTGCAAGCAGTGGTTGAAGGAATAAAAATCGCTCCATCTATGGCTCGATTAAGTATTCACCCCCCACCTTGGGCAGCACAGTGGCTAAATGGTTAGCACTTCTGCCTGGCAGTACTAGGTTCACTGGTTCAAATCCCAACCATGGCACCACCTGCCTGGAGTTTGCATGTTCTCCCTGTGCGGGTTTCCTCTGGGTACTCGGGTTTCCTCCCACACTCCAAAGACATGCTGGTAGGTTGATTGGCTCCTGTCTAAATTGTCCCTAGTATGTGTATGTATGATTGTGAGTTAGGGACCTTAGATTGTACACCCCTTGAGGGTTAGGGACTGATGTGAATGTACAATATATATGTGTAAAGCGCTGCGTAAATGGACGGTGTTATATAAGTACCTGAAATAAATAAATAACCTTTCTGCAATTTGTAAAAAATGTATCTGACAAACAGTAAACATGTACAAAAGCACCTGAATTTAAACATGACTCTCCTGTAATCATCTGTACAACAGCAGTTAGCTTGCTATGCTGTACAATGCTGAGAGGTTCCTCCGAGATAGAGTGATCTCATTATCATTGGTGTGCCATTGTCCAATTACAGGCCAGGAGGACTCTCAGACCAGGCTGCACTTTTCATTTTTCTGTTTTTGTTGAAAAAAAAAAAAAAGACCCTAGGTGCAGAAAAAAGTTACATATTCATCAACAAAAACAGCTAACACTTTACAGCATAGTGCAAACAGTGCATCAGTCAGTTGATGGTGAGAACTTCACCAGTCCCAGAGCAACAATATCTCAGAGCAGTGTTTCTCAACCTTTTTAATTCTAAAATAGGGTGCCTCAAGACCATCCATAATTTTAAAAGGTTTTAAAAGGGCACTCGATACTAAAATGTGAAAAACTATTCTAATACGTTTTATATAATGCAGCAACACACATATAGGACACCCAACATTATAGGTGAATTCTTCCAAAGCAAATACACTTCTGCACACTGGTACTGACTAGTATTCCAATGTTTCTCTTTGCCCTCAGTTTTTATCCATCACTGAGCCAAAGTGACCCCAGCGCTGACTGAGATGGGCAGGGGAGGGTCAAACTAGGAAGCTGTGCATGCAAGGGACATCCTCCTTATCAGCTGATGATGTTATTGTCTGTCAGGATGCCAGGGCCTAGAACACAGGTGTCAAACTGGCAGCCCTCCATCTGTTGCCAAACTACAAGTCCCATGAGGCATTGCAAGATTGACAGTTACAAGCATGACTCCCAAAGGTAGAGGCATGATGGGACTTGTAGTTGCGCAACAGCTGGCGGGCTGCCAGTTTGACACCCCTGGGCTAGAAAGTCGTAATGGTGCACTATGAAAACCTGTGGCTTTGTGTAACTAAAAGGCAGGCTTGTTCCACCTGCTGGCTTTTATGGAAGTTTTGGGCAATTTTTAGACATTTTGCCAAGACACCCGTGAAGAAAATCAAGGCACCCCTGAAGAAACCTCAAGGCACCCCAGGGTGCACAGGCACCCTGGTTGAGAAAGGCTGCCTCAGTGTACGACAACCAACTTGGAAAGCTAATGTTGCAAAAAGATTCAAACAAATATCCATCTAGAGGCGAAGTGGAGCAGGGCAGGACCTGACTGTGTAGTCTAGCAGAGATGTCAATATCACACAGCAAGATTACAGATCCTTTGGCAGTTCCAGTTTCAGAGTTGAAAAATATGTGATCTCTAACTTCACATCAATGGCCAGATAAACTGTTCAGGTACTTTCTATCTATGAAAAGAAAGTATTTGCCATTAGAAAATGAACAGCATGATATATACACCGAGCAGAGAATAAGGTCTCACGCACATTGGAGGTTTTTGACACTGCTCTTAGGGTGTCTGGCAATTTTTTTTGCCTATAAATGCCCCTGCATGTTAGGCTATGTGTCCGGGCACACATGGGCTTTTAGAGGAGTTTAGAGGCAGATAAAAAACACTGCCAGCATGTCCAGAAAAAAACACTTGATGCATTTAAGTGCATTAACAAATCTAAATGCACATTAATTATAGGTGCGTTTATCACTTGAGAGTGAATTCATTTTAATGGCCAAAATAAATTATTATTCTGGCCAATGAAATGAATTAATTCCCTAGTGTGCCTAATCACATTACATGCTCTTACAAGAGAGATTCACCCTCTCTATTTGTACTGTTTACTGTTACCATCAAAAGTGAATGTCAAAGATAACCCCAAATTTTGGGATGTCCCCAGAAAAGTAAGGCATGTACATGAGCATACCCTGACTGCCGGAAGGGCGAAATTGCAAAACGCAGAAACCACGATTTTGCCGCGTTTTGCATTTTCCCCTCGGCCGGCAGTTAAAACGTTCCTATCCTGAAGGCAATTCTAACTGCGGCAGCTACTAAATTTCTGTTCAAAGCCTATGTGTCCTGTACATGGACACATAGGTTTTTGTGGAGTTGAGTTTAGGCGCTTTGGCAAAAAAATGCCAAAAGTTTCTAAACTCGAGTTTAGGAGCTGCTCGTGTACATGAACCCCAATAGAGGGGAAATCTCTCAATTGGGACACTAGTTATGGTGATAACCAGGGATTCCCCCACTTTGGAGGGATTTCCTCTCACTTCTTGTTTGGCTATGGACAGAAAAGTAAATGAAATCTCCTCAATGGGACACAGATGAAAAAGAAAAAAAATATTGACTGGGGTTATATAACCTTCCCTTATTTTATCCTTTAGGCCCTGTTCACACCGGGCGTTTTGTGCGTGTTATCTGCCTGCAATCCCAAATTGCACTGCAATAATGGCAAAAAAAGCACCACACCTGTTCAACTGCCATTCATTTTCAATGACATCTAAATGCAGTGCAGTTTTGCTGCAATTGTTGCGTGATAAATCATACGGCAAACACAAGAAACTTGTTGCCCAAAAGAAGCTCCTGCTCCCTTTTGGGCAACAAACTTCGCTCATTGTGGCTTGCCACGATTTATGTGCCATTGAAAATGAATAACACCCAAACCGGCATGGTGCGTTCTGTCATTACTGCAGTGTGATGCGGGATCACTGGCAAAATCGCAGTGATTCTACCAGAGATCACAAAATGCTAGATGTGAATGGGGCTTTAGATCTGTTTTATTTTATATTCTACAAACATATGCACACAAATACTGCAAATTATTATCAAAAAACACTACTAAGCATAACATATCATAGCACTTCTGAGGATTTTGCATTCTACTTACTAATAAGTCACGAACGTTTAACCTTAAAGGGTAAATTTCCTCTTACTAACCCAAAATGCCCACCACCCTAATTTATAGCTAGCTTTAAAACTAAAGTGCAACCTGGTGACGACCAAGGATTCCCTCACTTTTGATGGATTTCCTCTTACTTTTGTTTACAGGAAAATGAAGACAAAGAACCCCAAAGAGACACATATATTTTATTTCTACATCACAGATAACTACGTTCTAGCCTCCATGACTGACAGCCAAACTGATCACTAATCACTCTAGGAGGTGCAAATATACACAGAGTGGTAAAAAACACAGCTTGCAGCCAGAATTTTCTTTCAAGACAGTTTTACCAAAGGAGTGGTCAGATAAATAAAACAACTTAACACATAGATAATGTCAAGTTTCAGCAGGAAGTCATAAGACTCACAAGTGAAAAAAAACATACAAATAAACACTTATTAAATGATACATTGGGCTAGTTTACACGGTGGCTTATGACTAGTATACACAATGAGAAAATCAGATGAAAAATACCACTTTTGGAGCAAGCATCTATAAACCTGATTGTTAGTGCACAGCTTTCGAGAGCCAATCACCATCGTTCATGAAAAATTATCCGAAGGGACAAGCATGAAAATTTATTTTGTAAGATAACAGAATAAACGATTTTCATGTAATCACCCAAAAACCAAACAAACAATCGAGTGACCAAGACCGAGCATGCTCAGAAACAACAGAATATATTATAATACAATATATTACATCATGGGAACTTGTGCTGTGTTTTATGAGAGTTTTCGGAACTTTAGTTATCCATTAATTTTTGATATGAGACTAGCATTCATCTAATGTTCTCAACGTGCCACACCTCTCCCACGTCTCGCTCACTCTCATCATTCGCTTACACAGCAGCAGGAGCCATCAGCTCCTGCTGCTGTCAATCACAGCCAGCGAGCCAATGGCGAGAGAGCCGAGCTGAGCTCTGTATGTGAAAGGACAATGTCCATTCACAGGAACATGGCTCAGAAGCAAGCCTGCGTTAGTGCCCCCTCAGCAAGAGGCTTGCTATTTGGAGCTCTTGCCTTGGGGTAGGAGCCAGCACCACCAGCAGTGGACCCAAAATGAAGAGGATCAGGGCTGATCTGTTCAAAACCATTGCACAGGGCAGGCAAGCATAACAGGTTTGTTATATATATATATATATTTATTTTTAATAACTAGGAGAGCTGGACAGGGCCGTAGAAGGTCCTTAACCCATCAGCAGGACCGGTATCTGCTCCTTTGTGCAAGGAGGAACAGGATGAGCACTGCCAGAGCCCTACAAAATGACCTGAAGCAGGTCACTGGTGTGAATGTCTTTGACCAAACAATCAGAAAAAGACTTCATGAGGGTGGACTGAGGGCAAGACGTCCTCTAGTGGGTCCTGTGCTCATTGCCCGGCACCATAGAGCTTGATTGGCATTTGCCATTGAACACCAGATTTGGAAGGTCCACCACTGGCGCTTTGTGCTTTTCACAGATGAGAGCAGGCTCACCCTGAGCACATGTGACAGACATGAAAGGGTCTAGAGAAGATGTGGAGAACGTTATGATGTCTGTAACGTCATACAGCATGAACGTTTTGGTGGTGGGTCAGTGATGGTCTGGGGAGGCATATCCATGGAGGGATGCACAGATCTCTACAGGCTAGACAATGGCACCTTGACTGCCATCAGGTATCGGGATGAAATCCTTGGACCCATTGTCAGACCCTACGCTGGTGCAGTGGGTCCCGGGTTCCTCCTGGTGCACGAAAATGCCCGGCCTTATGTGGCGAGAGTATGCAGGCAGTTCCTGGAGGATAAAGGAATTGATACCACTGAATGGCCACCATGCTCACCTGACCTAAAATTCAATAGAACACCTCTGGGATATCATGTTTCGGTTCATCTGATGCCGCCAGGTTGCACCTCAGACTGGCCAGGAGCTCAGTAATGCCCTGGTCCAGATCTGGGAAGAAATACCCCAGGACACCATCTGTCGTCTCAGGAGTGCCATTTTGAGTTCCTGCAATGAAATTTCAGCAAAATGGACTATCCTGTTGCATCATTTTTTCACTTTGATTTTCGGGGTGTCTTCGAATTCAGTCTTCTGTGGGTTGATAATTTTAATTTCCAACAAACGATGGGGCATCCTTATGGTCCTAACACATTACCCAGCATAATATTTTTCCCCACTGAGATCTGATGTGTTTGCAAAGTGTTCCTTTAATTTTTCTGAGCAATATATATACACATACATACATACAATATTGCCAAAGCTATTGGGCACCTCTTCAAAACATTGGATTCAGGTGTTCCAGTCACCTCCATGGCCACAGGTGTATAAAATCAAGCACCTAGGCATGCAGACTGCTTCTACGAACATTTGTAAAAGAATGGGACGCTCTCAGGAGCTCAATGAATTCAAGCGTGGTATCAGGATAGGTTGCCACCTGGGCAATAAGTCCATCCGTGACATTTTCTTGCTACAAAATATTCCACAGTCAACTGTTAGTGGTATTATAACAAAGCGGTAGCAACTGAGAACAACATAAACTCAGCCACATAAAATGAGCGGGGTTAGCGCATGCTGAAAAGCACAATGCATAGAAGTCGCCAACTGTCTGCACAGTCAATAGCTAAAGACCTCCAAACTTCATGTGGCCTTCAGATAAGCGCAACAGTGCGTAGAGAGCTTCATGGAATGGGTTTCCATGGCCGAGCAGCTGCAGCCAAGCCCTACATCAAGTGTAATGCAAAGCGGCGGATGCAGTGGTGTAAAGCACGCCACCACTGGACTCTAGAGCAGTGGAGGTGTTTTCCCTGGAGTGCCGAATCAATTATTTCTTTCTGACAATTTGATGGAAGTTTCTGGGTTTGGCGGTTGCCAGGAGAATGGTACTTGCCTGACTGCATTGTGCCAAGTGTAAAGTTTGGTGGAGGGGGGATTATGGTGTGGGGTTGATTTTCAGGGGTTGGGCTTGGCCCCTTAGTTTCAGTGAAGGGAACTCTTAAGGCGTCAGCATAACAAGACATTTTGGACATTTTCATGCTCCCAACTTTGTGGGAACAGTTTGGGGATGGCTCCTTCCTGTTTCAACATGACTGCGCACCAGTGACACAGCAAGGTCCATAAAGACATGGATGAGCGAATTTGGGGTGGAGGAATTTGACTGGCCTGCATGAAGTCCTGACCTCAACCCGAAAGAACACCTTTGGGATGAATTAAAGCGGAGACTGCAAACCAGGTCTTCTCATCTGACATCAGTGACTGACCTCACAAATGACCTACTGGAAGAACGGGTCAGACATTCCCATAGACACAGTCCTAAACCTTGTAGACAGTCTTCCCAGAAGAGTTGAAGCTGTTATAGCTACAAAGGGTGGGCCAACTCAATATTGTACCCTTCGGACTAAGAATGGGATGCCATTAAAGTTCATGTGTATGTGTGTGTGTGTGTGTGTGTGTGTGTGTGTGTGTGTGTGTGTGTGTGTGTGTGTGTGTGTGTGTGTGTGTGTGTGTGTGTGTGTGTGTGTGTGTGTGTGTGTGTGTAACGGCAGGCATTCCAATACTTTTGGCAATATAGTGGGTGTGTATATAGATTTATTTATTTATTACAACCTTAAGTCCCCGGTCACATCGGTGTGAATTATCATGCGATTTGACCATTTCAAATCACATGACAAGTCGCACCCTATTGTCCACAATGGAAGCGGTCAACCAATTTTGAAAGTAGTTCATGCACTACTTTTTGCAAGATCAGGTGTGTCTTGCATAGACATCTGTGCATGGAGTTACACTGACGTCTTCCAAGTCACACCTGAAGTCACAAGTCACACCTGAAGTTGTGCGCATTAAAAGTGAAGTCACATGATTTCAAAGTCAGATTCGGTGTAACCGAAGTCTTAGAATCACTTTAAGGTAGTTCTGGCCCCTACTAATACTTACTGAATGATGTCTGGCTTGTTTAAATAATGATGTATTATAAACAATTGTATTTTCTTTCCTTTTCACCATTTTCCCTTTCTTTGCTATATCTCAGTGATGCTGATCTCCTGTAGCCTCTTTGCAGCCAATTCCTGTTTAGATGTTTGCAAATCAGTAATGGCTGCATATCATTTATCAGCATGGATTTCCTGAAGCGACAATGGCAAAAAATGCCAGCACAATCAGTGTCAGAATGGTTGCTTATCTTACGTTTGGAAAGTACATGAGACAACATGACAAAACAGGAGAGCAATTAGGAGGCAGGGAGATAGTGCTGTCACCCTAAAACAAAGTGCCAAAAAAAAAGAAAACTTTCCTGGCAGGATCGCAAGATATAACATTAATAAGCATTGTGAATTTAAAAAATTAAAAAAATAATTCAAGTTACCTTACAGATAATTTGTATGAGAGTTTAGTTTACATACACTTTAAAGCAAATGTTTGCCTTTTAGCATAGGTTAAATGTTAAAAGGTAACCAATGATATTTTTACAAATTGTACAAATATTGGCCATTACTCTGCATGCATTTCTCTACTGTGTGGCTACTATGAAGGACGGGGCATTGTCCTGCTTCACAATCCCCAAGCAGCACCAGAGCACAATCTACAAGAACCCTGTCTGTGCTCCTGAGCTGCAGCAAAACCCACTTCTCCATGATATTTCAGTATGAAGCAATCCAAGATAACAGCACTTACTGGCTGTGGAAGAAAGGAGGCATTGCTGAGTTGAAGACTCCATGCACACTGGCTTAAAAATTGCTGCTTCTACAAGAGTTTTGTGTTTTGCCTGTAAAAGCAGCTCAGTGTGTGATCCTGTATCCATGCACATTAGGACGATTAGAGGCATATTTTAAGCTCTACGTTTAGAGGCATAAAAAAAAAAAAACACTTCTGGTTTGCGTTATTGATTGGAGCTTTCTGGCAGGAAAAACAATAAAATGCTCCATATCAGCATTTTTTTCTGTCAAGGGAACTGGCATTTTTTTTAAGCCCTAAAAGTCCAAAAGTGCTTTCTCCTATAGCAAGACAAATCCACCATTGCTTTCCCCTTCAGCAAGATAAGTCCACCATTGCTTTCCCTGCAGTAAGGCAAGTCAACCATTGCTTTCCCCTTCAAAAAGACAAGGACACCATTGCTTTCCCTGCAGTAAGGCAAGTCAACCATTGCTTTTCCCTGCAGCAAAACAAGTCCACCATTGCTTTCCCCTTCAAAAAGACAAGGCCACCATTGCTTCCCCTGCAGTAAGGCAAGTCCACTATTGCTTCCCCTGCAGTAAGGCAAGTCCACCATTGCTTTTCCCTGCAGCAAAACAAGGCCACCATTGCTTTCCCCTTCAAAAAGACAAGGCCACCATTGCTTCCCCTGCAGTAAGGCAAGTCCACTATTGCTTCCCCTGCAGTAAGGCAAGTCCACCATTGCTTTTCCCTGCAGCAAAACAAGGCCACCATTGCTTTCCCCTTCAAAAAGACAAGGCCACCATTGCTTCCCCTGCAGTAAGGCAAGTCCACTATTGCTTCCCCTGCAGTAAGGCAAGTCCACCATTGCTTTCCCTGCAGCAAAACAAGTCCACCATTGCTTTCCCCTTCAGTAAGGCAAGTCCACCATTGCTTTCCCCTTCATAAAGACAGTGAGAAAGAGAAAAAGAGGAATTCCTGTTAAGCAGCCACCATCCCCAGAATTGAGCAGATGTAGGAGAAACCCCCCCAATTTAGATTGGACTTTTTAGGACATAATACATAAAGCTTACAAATATATGAAATCTTTATTTTCCATCAAATTGTCACACATATAAAAAACATAAAATGAAAACGATATTCCATAGGTCATAATATATCATTACGTCACCATAATAAGATATTGTTTAGTTACAGAAATTGTCTTATAATAATCCAACGCGGTTCTACTCCTTCCTCAGGGAAAAGACTCTGCACAGAGGTGATATAGTCTGTGAGATTAGAAATGCATTTGTTTAGAACATATAATATACGTCCATATAGTATATGTGCACAATTCCAAGTGTATAATATATTCACAGCATAGAAGAGTAAAAAGACAAAGAAATAGATCTTCAGCCAAACTTAAAAACAAGATTACATTTGCTGCTACTCCCCAACCGGAACTCTGGTGAGCCTCAGGTACCCGGGGCCCTCCCAATCAGAACACAGAGGGCACCCGAATCACTGCAAGAGAGGGTTTGGGTGGTAAGAAACATCTTGAAAAGATATGAAAACAATGGAGAGAGACATTGCATCACATAAAGGGGTGAACCAACCATTGTAGTTGTGGACATCTGAATATTTCAAAAGATTATTCCAGCTATACAGATGAACAAAGGGCATATAGACAAGGCTCTTCAAAGTGTGCACCAGATCATGCCACACAGACCTTAAAAATAATATTGATAGAGAACCACATAAGTACATATATTATTGGCCAATAGTGGAGAAGACAGATGGGTCCAAGACCCTAATTACTAAAAAGGGCCCCCGTTTGGTTATAAAATCCACACAATACTCACCATAGGAACTCGCAGTACCACACTCTATGGAAATCCACACCGGCTCACAAAAAAAGAGGAGTGTTGAATGTCAAATGCAAGATATATATATATATAATTTCACACTGCTTCATTGAGGAAAGCCATTGGGCTTCACCCCTGATGCACAACGTCACCACGCCACATCGTGTGCAATGCATGATGACCACCGGACCAAAGAGGAATGGCACAAGCAACAAGCTGCTGTGGCTTGAGGATTCAGCTTGTGGAGTGATTCGGGTGTCCTCTGTGTTCTTATTGGGAGGGCCCCAGGTACCTGAGGCTACATTGCTTTGTGTGTCAGTAAATAATTTGCTACAGATATCCCTGGACAACAAGCAGAAATCTGAGAGTTGTTAAAACCAGCTGAGCACATTACCTGGACAAATAAGGTAACATATATTTTTTTTCAGCCTACGGCTGAAGGAAAGAATATTGCCTAATGTATGTCTTGCCTTAGAAAACCAACCTGTCCTGATTGCTATTTATTCTTCCCTGAAAAACACAGCACCAACAGTAACTGCCTGCAGACCTCACATCTTCCCTCCTCCTGGCTGAATGGAGATAAACTTGCACGGTCAACGGAGATGACCTTGCAAGTTTATACAGTGCAGAGCTTGAGGTAATTGCTGCCCTGTATGCTGAGGAATAGAATACACTAACATTGAATTTACATTTGGGCAAGTTTGCTGTGGTCACTTCAGAGATAATTCTCTGCTGCAAAAGATCCATATAATACACAGTACTATGTTTAACTTGTGCTAAATCCACTAAATTAAACAGAACTTATCTAATGTAGAATTTATTAAATAAAGCCATGTCAACCATGTGATGAGCACATGGAAGCAAACACAGTCCAGTTAGCAGCTTACATAAACCCTGAGATGATTACAAATATCCATAGGCTTTAGATTGTGGTTGGATGGGCAGAAACGATCCAGCCGCCCTATAAAATCCATGGGCAGCCTTAGCCCTTTTAGGGTATATACAAATTGGACCAAGTACAAACACATGCCTGAAATTCAACAGGATAAGAAGCCATACATGAACATAGTATTCTGAGTTTGGGAAGGGCTTGGTAGGAATCAAAAACAAGGAAGCAGAGATCACCCCCTTCAATACATATTCTTTATTTAGAAAGTCTGCATCTAAAAATGACAGCTCAAACAAGAAAAGTGTATTGGTAGAACTAGAGCAGCAAACAGAAATGCTATACAAACAGCATTACACCAACATGACACTGCATTGTTCTAGAATTGCATTCTTCAAAGTCACAAATTGCTAATGTAAGACTAGTTCGTGGAACTGAAATGATAAAACCATGCTATGTGGAGCGATATTAAAAAGCTAGAGGGGTGCCATCGATCAACCATACTGTCAATAGTGGAACTCGCCAGGGTTTTTAATAGTTTTTCGCTCTGCAGCAGTCTCCCTTTTAACGTGGATGAAAGCAAATTCCTGTAGCAAAATGCCTGAAATGTTACATTCAGAAAGGAGTCAAGGGAAAACTGAAATTTTAAAAGGCACACCAGATATTACTTTGTTTACATTCAAGATGTCAACAGTTTGCACTATACAGTGTGCATAGCAGCGTGTCTCAAACAAGAATGACTATATGGAAAAAAGAACCAAGAATGCCATTAGATCAGCATTCTGATTTTTTAGAGTTGGATGTCTAGAAACACATGGGATAGAGGAAAAGACAATAAATAATTTGTGATCTGCTTCTGCAGTGATGCGTGGGTATAATGAAGTAGAAAAATCATCACTCATGCCTCTTGCCTCCAAAAATAAACCATACATGTAGCTGTGTATGATCAAGGTAGACTTTAAACATATTGGAGGGGATTTACTAAGGCTCGGTTTAAACTGCCGCAAATTGGGATCCGACCTGTGAGACCCCAAGTTGCATGATATGCGAAATTCCATGTTAGTCAGTGAGAGCCATCTTAATTAGAACTACTGAAGTCACTCTGACTTTAGAAAAGGTTCCTGTACCATGTCAAGGCGACTTCTGACTAATGTCCATATACTTCAATAGAAGTCACCTCCAAGTCGGATCCTCATCTATATTGATGTGATTTGGATCTGACATTACAGGAAGATTACCCAGGCATTCCCTGAAAGTTGCTTCAAAGTAGTACTCAAGTGGCCTGGCAAAGTCGCACTGCAAGTCACGCAATTTTCAGGTAGCAGTAGTGCAGTGGTTCTTAACCTGGGTTCGATCGAACCCCAGGGGTTCGGTGAGTCAGTCTCGGGGGTTCGGCGGAGGTGACCCACACCCGACTCATATGATTTGTGATGACATGCCCCGCTTGTCCATCATTGGCTGCAGGTGGTCACGTAACATCGCTTAGCCCAGTGGTCGGCAAGCAGCGGCTCTTGTGTGCCGGGCGCCCGCTCCCCTCCCTCCTCTCGGGCGGCAGGGACTCAAATGCAATGATTGGCCAGTCTCGCTGCCACTCACATCCTGATAGCCAGTGATTGGCTGTCAGGATGTGTGTAGGCGGGGCAGCGTGACGAACGTGAGAGGAGCTAGGCTCCTCTCACAGTCCGCCCTGAAGACCGGAACGGCGTGGGAATACAGCGAGAGGAACGCGCGGAGCAAAGGTAAGTGAATTGACACAGGGGGGACTTGGGGACTTAATATGGGGGATGAATTAATATGGGGAATGAATTACTATAGGGGGGATGAATTACTATATGGGGGATGAATTACTATATGGGGGATGTATTACTATGGGGGATGTATTACTATATGGGGGATGAATTACTATATGGGGGGATGAATTACTATATGGGGGATGAATTACTATATGGGGGATGAATTACTATATGGGGGATGAATTACTATATGGGGGATGTATTACTATATGGGGGATGGATTACTATATGGGGGATGTATTACTATGGGGGATGAATTACTATATGGGGGATGAATTACTATATGGGGGGATGAATTACTATATGGGGGATGAATTATTATATGGGGGATGAATTACTATATGGGGGATGTATTACTATATGGGGGATGAATTACTATATGGGGGATGAATTACTATATGGGGGATGTATTACTATATGGGGGATGTATTACTATATGGGGGATGAATTATTATATGGGGGATGAATTACTATATGGGGGATGTATTACTATATGGGGGATGTATTACTATATGGGGGATGAATTACTATATGGGGGATGAATTACTATATGGGGGATGAATTACTATATGGGGAAGGAATTACTATAGGGGGGGGATGAATTACTATTTGGGGGATGAATTACTATATGGGGGGATGAATTACTATGGGGGATGAATTACTATATGGGGGATGAATTACTATATGGGGGGATTAATTACTATATGGGGGATGAATTACTATATGGGGGATGAATTACTATGAGGGATGAATTACTATGGGGGATGAATTACTATATGGGGGATGAATTACTATGGAGGATGAATTTTCATACCATTTGTTACAACATATCTTTGCGAGCAATCCTTTTCGAGGATGCTGGACATAAAGACGAAGAAAAGGAACAGACTTTGTTGCGAAAATGACATGAGAGTGGCACTTGCCAAGGTAATGCCGCGCATTTCTGAACTGGCCTCTGAAAGACAACAGCAGAAGTCACACTGATTTGCGGTAAATATTCATTATTTTGTTTTTGTGTGAAAATCATGTTTTAATGGTTTTGTTCTTTGTTCTTAATGGTTTTGTTCATTTTGTGCACCTATGTATAAATATATACCTATGTTTTGAATTTTAAAAATCATATTTTATTTTTCCAATTAAGAAGGGTTCGGTGAATGCGCATATGAAACTGGTGGGGTTCAGTACCTCCAAAAAGGTTAAGAACCACTGCAGTAGTGTGAACCGAGAAACTGGCGCACACAGAATCTGGTGCAGCTGTACATAGTAACCAATCAGCTTGTAGGTTTTAACCTTGGTTCACACTGTTGCGACTTGGAACACAAAGTTACATGACAAGTCAAAACACATTTATTTCAGTTACAGCTGTTCCAATCAATGTGGTTTTATGTCCCATGGACTTTAATGCTGCATGAAAGTCACACTGGAAATCGCACAACAATGGGGTTGCAGCAGTGTGAATGGAGCCTTATTGTAATAGCTACGTTGAACAAGCTGAGGTTAGAAGCTGATTGGTTTGAAAGGCCCCTTTCACACAGGGTGCACTCCGCCTGCGACCTGCTTGCTCAGCAGGGGATCTGTCTGCTGATCCCCACTGAGCAGGTGCATCAAAGGTCCGTATCGGTTCTGCACAGCCTGCTGCACGTTTACACCTGACTGCCATCTGGCCAGATCTGCTGGACGAAAGGGGAACAGATGCCCATCCATCTGTTTTTGGTGGATTGGATCTTGGCAGGTGTAAACAGACATGTCCGTTTACACCCACTGCTCCATAGAGGAGAATGGAGGTTCTGATCGGGTCCACCTGCAAAACAGATAAGCAGACTCAATCAGAAAGTTTGTGTGAAAGGGGCCTTACTATGCACAGCTGCACCAGATTCTAAATGCACCAGTTTTAGTAAATCTCACCCAGTGAATGTAAACAAAGCAATGTTTAAAAGGACTGTGTCTGGGATGGCAGCTGTCAGAGCACGTGGAAAGAAAAATCTGATATAAAAAAGGTGATATTTGTAAAGTCCTTGATAAACCTGGGCAAATAAAAATATCAAATAGATCTAAAATTAAAGCTATTCTTTCATGATTAAACACAACTGATCCCAAAACAATAAGAATTATCTCAGCTAGTCTTGGGTGTGCTAAAGAATGTACTGCACAGTCAATAGGTCATTAGAAACCACCTTGTGTAAAATTCCAAGAGGCACAAGGACCTATTGTCTGAGGATTGTCCTGCACAAACAAGTAATCCATGTACTCAACAAACCTTCTAATAAAAGCAAACCTGCTAGAGAGACTCACAAGGAAAAGAGTTTTGACTGACAGGTCTTTGATTTCGAAGCTTCGCTACTCCAGGAAATCCTGCACATATTATAATTACAATCCATCATAGGCTTTGTTGGTATCACTGGCTTTAGCAACACAATATTATTTTCGTTACATCACATGTATTTATCATTTTCTAGATCAGTCCTGTCACTTTTTTCTGAGGAAAGGCTGGATTGTAAACATTACTACTTGGCAGCTACAAATACAAACACTCTTCTACCTTTATACTTCAGTACAGCATCTCAAGAAACAAACTGCACCTTACATTAGAAAACAAAAGGAGTACCCTAACGGCTTATGTACAAGAGTGCTTAGGTTTAGGGCCAAGATCAGATCCTTGCGTTGTGGTAACATGAGTGGTCGAGCACCATGCATATGATAGGTGGTTCTATGAATGGAGGCCAAAGGAATGAATTAAATGTTCGACTCCTCCATTCACATAGCTCTTTCCATTGTGGGAAATGATAGTATGGCTTCAGAGCATGGTATTGGAAAGGGCGGGCATAGTTGATAAGATTCAGCCACTAAACAGAGATTTAAAGAATATGTAAACCCAACATTTCATATTCCTGATATGAGATTACTGTACCATGTACTTGTATAAAAAAGTATCCTGTTCTCTTTGTATAGCTTCCTTTGTGCGAAATCCCTGGCATTTATGACAGTCTCCCCTGATCTATTAAAAACTGACCACACTAGGCGCGAGAGCACACTGTGGTCAATTTTCTAGCAATCCTGGGATCAGGCATTCAATGGGAGGACCAGTGTGCTGCTGTTTCCTCCTCACCAAGCTCCTAATACAGCTGAGAACAGAAGGTATGTGATCGCTTATAAAAAAAAAAAAAAAAAAAACTAAAAAATGGGGGGGGGGGGGGGGGAGAGAGTTTTATTTTACTCAAATGTTTTGCTTCTCATTTCTATTTAAACTGCATGGGTTGTTTTACAAAGTAAGGGTTTACATATTCTTTAACCCCAAAACACACAAAAATCACCAGTTTGGGGGTATCCAGGGGTAGATGATTTCAACTTAGCAGCAGCACACCAGACTAAACTCCATATTTAAGGGTGTATTCACATGAGCTGCTGAGTTGCAAAGCTGCGGCTGTTGTGTGGTGCGGCAGGACAACTGCAGTATTGATGCTCAGATCCATCTTTTTTTTCTTTTTATTTAAACAAAACTTTACTGAAATGTCACACACTGACATTTCCCAAAGTTCTATTGGCCACTGTGTGGTGCCAGGTAGTGGATTGCCTTGCACTGCGCATGGAAAAAAGTATGGCCTGCACCCTTTCATGCACCCTATCCTCATATAATGACAAGGTACACTAATTTGCATTCTTGACTGACCATACAAAAGCAATTGCAGCCCCATGAAAGTCAAAGGTGGAATCTGGAGCAGAGGGCATGAAAACATGTTTACACTCTGAGTCAGCTATCGTGGCTGCTATTTTGTCCATAAACTCAAGATATAATAGCTTAAAATTCTTGTCTAGAGAATACTGAGGAAGAAATCATCCCAGAAGGGATTATAGAAGACTCAGAGGTGTGCAGTAACTCAGGCAGGGGACAGTGACCTAGGCTATTAGTGACAGATCCTTTGGAAGGGACACTGCAAGACCCCCTAGGACTGTTAGCAGATCATGAGATTGCCAGGCCTGTTGCCCATGCACTTATGCTCTGCCATAACATGGTACAGAGTGAGGGATTATCCACAAGGGAACTCACAAAATTGCAGCAGGAAGGGTTAATGCCATCTTTAACTGACTCCCGCCCGCCATATAAAGAACTGATGGGCGCAAGGCGGTTCTCTCATTCTGGGAAGACATCATATGACATATCAATCTAACCGCACATGTCCCTCGGACACAGCGGATCACTGATTAACGGAAAGAGCCGCCTTGGTCATGTGGTCAGCTGTGTCCAATCACAGCTGATCGCATGTAAATAGGGAAATGCCGGTTATCAGCAATTTCTCTCCTCACAAGATGTCACACTGACAGCTTGTGAGGAGAGGAGAGCCAGTAATTGGCATTCCTCAGAGGGGACATCTACACTGATTATCAGGGCCCTGATGATCAGTGTGCCATGATGATCAGTGTAGCCCAAGCAGTGCCACCTGTCAGTGTCCATCAATGCCAGCTGTCAGTGCTCATCAATGCCACCTGTCAGTGCCCATCAGTGCCACATATCAGTGCCTACCAGTGCACTTCAATGCCACGTATCAGTGCCCATCTGAGTTGCCTTTCAGTGCCACCTATCAGTGCCAGTCAGTGCCGCCTAACAGTGCCACCTATCAGTGCCATATATCTGTCTTTCAGTGCCCATCAGTGATGCTTGTCAATGCCAATACGTGCCACCTACCAGTGCCTCCTCATCAGTGCTCATCACTGCAGCCTCATTAGCGCACATCAGTGAAGTCAAAATAAGGAGTCACGGCCCTAGGGATGTGCATGGGACAAAGTTGAAATTGTGTTGTGGTGCTAAAATGGAGTGTTTGCAACACAATTTAAAGCATTACAGCACACAGCATAACCCCTGAAGAGAGGAAGAGAGAGAGGGAATACAATCAGAATGGAGCCGACTCCAAGAAAGGCAGGGACAAGCCCTGCTACTTATCAGTGACAGTCAAGCTCATTACCAGACAGACTTCTTCCCCTCTGGCAAGAATACCTCCACGGTGTCTTCAGGGACAGGCTTCCACCAGTGAGTACAGAACTGCAATAGATTTGTAAAACACTCTGAGGCTAACTCAACACATTGCATCATAGGTACCTAGGTGAGCACTGAATGCAGAGTACATTGCCAAAAGACACATTAAGGCAATCTCTTTTTCTTCCCAGCGGAGTGCGGTTACAGCTTCTATGGCAATGCTGGGAATCGGCTGATCTGGAAAGCTGCAACCATGAGCCCCTTCTGGCTCTGCAGCAACTGAAGGAACTTGCTAGATGAAAGATATATTTTGATAAAAACAAGAAATTGTTTTTCTTCTCTCAGAGGAGAGGAGACATCCGTTCTGGGACATGTGAGGCATCCTGGGAGTGATAGGTATGGGTTTTACTAGGCTGTCTACAGCTTTGTTTACCAGTGTCCAGTCTCCTGAAGATAGCAGGATAACCTAATGTACCCTAATGCTCATTCTGTGTCCCATAATGTATGAAAAACCATTTTCAAAAGGAATACTCACCTCTCTCTGAAACTGTCCCCCCCAAAACTTCGCTCTCTGAAGTCTGGGGCTGCTTCTCTTCCAGGTTGAAGAATGTTAAGCATTGAAATTAGACTTTAAAACCCTTCAAGGTTTTAATGCCCTTTTTTGACCCTATGGAGAGAATCACCCTCTTGGTTTGTCCCGGTGACAGCTGTTCTACTCTATTTCCAATTCTTTCATTTTACATGTGCAGACGTTAAACAGCACAAGTCAATCAGATGATTCAAGAATCTGAATATTCCATTTTAAATTGTTACAACAGTGCAGGCTTCTTTTCAATATATGAATTTGCCAATTGTTGGCTCTATTTTACTTAATGTGTGTATGACTGTTTAGCTTAAAAGACAAGTATGGGCACATTGTTTTGGCTAGATTTCTCTTTGGGTCACAGGAGTACACTTATTAATGCATGGAGATGAGTACTATATGTATGTTAGTTTGTTTTTAAATTGACTCTCCTAAGTCAGGGGCTCAGAAACAGAGCCTGACCTTTGCTGCTCTGTCAACTGCCTGACCTCACACACCGCCAGCATGTGGAGTACAGTAATGGAGTGCCTGTTAAGCGGAATGTAATTAGCTAAAGGACTCAGACACATGAAGCTGCTATGCACACTTGCAGAAGCTGGGAGTCAGCGCCGGAGGTCAGCCTAATGACAGATCAGCAATAGTGAGAATTAGGTAACCTCTGACACAAACCCAAAGTGAAGAATTAGATACACACAAAGAAAATATAGACAAAGTGGTTGTAAAGGCTCAAGGTTTTTTACTTCATGCATTCTATGAGGTAAAAAACCCCAAAAAACAAAAACCTTCCTTATACAGCAGCCCTCCAAAACGTACTGAGCGCCCACTTGATCCAGCATTGTACACAAGAGCAGTGGTTCTCCAGGGTCTCTCCCTCCTCAATGGCTGTGACAGCAATGGGAGCCACTGGCTCCAGCTACTGTCCATCACAGTTAGTGAGCCAATGAGGAGAGAGCAGGGGCAGGGCCAAGCCCTGCCCTGTGTCTGAACGAACAGACAGAGCAGTGCCTTGGGAGTGAGCCTGCTCAGGTGCTCCAATAGCAAGCTGTTTGCTATGGGGGCACTTGGCAGGAGGTAGGTAAAGGAGCACCAGCAGGGGACCCAAAGAAAAAAAAAAAGGGAGGACCTGAGACGAGCAGGTAAGTGTAACATGTTTGTTATTTAAAAAGAAAAAAATCAACCTTTAATATCACTTTAAATAAGAGGCTAATATAAATTAATTTATGATTTCGTTTGCCCAATTATTTATGACTGCTTATTCACAAACAAAAAGCACTACCTTCTATAAAAAGAACCACCATAAACCAATATGTGTAGAGAAAATTATAGCAAAATTATAAAAAATTATAGCAAGGAAGACCTACAAATAATTTTAAGCAAAAAACATCTTTATTGCTTACTGAGCAAACCCAAAAACCCTTTTGAAAACAATTAAAAGCATCAGATGAACATAAACGTAGACCATATGCATTTGATAATCTGGTTATTTACAGGAAGTTACTACACACTGCACTGTAAAGCATCCAAAGGCGTATTAATTAAAAACTGTGTACAACTAAGACGTATTGGGTATGAGTGTACTACATTGGGATCAATTGACTAAGAGAGAAATACTGCATACATTTTTAGGTTAACATAACTCATGTGGTATTTATCAAAAGTAAACAATTCACAAAAAAAAATGATTTACCGAATGTGTTAAACATTTATGTTTTGCAATATTTATCACTTGAATTCACCCTAGGTTCACACCTAAGCGTTTCCCGCAGAGTTTTGCAGAAACGCACTACAGTCCATTTAACATAATTTCCTATGAGACAGGATTGCAACTTGGCGTTTTCACCCGATGCGTTTTTTGGAAAGGGTCAGGGACTTTTTTTAAATGCAAAAAGTTGTGTTTTTGGTTCTATAGATTTCAATGGAAAAGCATGTAGTGTGTTTTTGTGGCATTTTAAATCTGCCTAGACAAGAAAAAAAAAAGAAAGTGAAACGCATCAAAAATGTGTCAAAAACACAAAACGCACTGCAGAAACAGATCAAACGCAAACTGCATAAGTGTGAATGTACAAATCATTAGTAAGACTTCATCTGCAATATGCAGTTCAGTTTTGGGCACCAATTTACAAAAAGAACATTGGGGAACTGGAGAAAGTACAGAGAAGGTCAACCAAACTGATACCAGACATGGAGGAGCTCAGCTATGAGGAAAGATTAGAGGAACTGAATGTATTCTCTCTTGAGAAGAGGAGATTAAGGGGGGATATGATCAACATGTATAAATACATCAGTGGTTCATATAGTGAACTCGGTGTAGAGCTATTCACCCTGAGGTCATCATAGAGGACAAGGGGGCACTCTTTACGTCTGGAGAAAAAGAAATGTAATCTCCAAACACGGAAAGGTTTCTTCACAGTAAGAGCTGTGAAAATGTGGAATAGACTCCCTCAAGAGTTGGTTCTGGCCAGCTCAGTGGACTGCTTTAAAAAAGTCCTGGATTCTTTCTTAGATACACAGAATATAACTGGATACTAACATTTATAGGTAAAGTTGATCCAGGGAATATCCAATTGCCTCTCGGGGGATCAGGCAGGATTTTTTCCCCTGCAGGAGCAAATTGGATCATGCTTTGCTGGGGGTTTTTTTGTCTTCCTCTGGATCTACTGTGGGTATAGGATAACTTATTTTTT
This sequence comes from Staurois parvus, assembly GCF_062004578.1. NCBI lineage: Eukaryota > Metazoa > Chordata > Amphibia > Anura > Ranidae > Staurois > Staurois parvus. Next base: position 16,054,961 of record NW_028317877.1, read on the forward strand.
TTTTAATGGTTGAACTGGATGGACTTTTGTCTTTTTTCAGCCAGACTATGTTAGTATGTGAACCTAGCCTTAGCGTTATTTTGGCTTTTTTTTTACATGCTAACACTGCACCAGAGTAAATAATTCTGAACAGAAATTCACACAGAAATATGAAACTGTGAAAACCTTCTAATGTACTTTCATCTACAGAACCATCTCCTTCTGGCGAAATGTAACAATCTATTTTCATTCCTGAGCTCAGGGCAGAACGTTTCCACACTGATACATTGTATACGGTTAACTTACTGGCCAGTGCAGAGTTCCCCTCATTGTTATTTAGTACATAGCTAAAATACCAACTGCCTACTGGCAGGTGATGAATGACAAAGGTGTGTGTTCTTTAATGAATTTACTTTAAAAGAGGAGCTCCAGTCAGATTTGTGTTTTTGCAGATGCTGACTTAATAAACTGTAGCTGCTGCTTTTGAATAACCAAGCACTCGCTTGTTCCAGGATCCAGCGATGTGCTCACCAGAGCCATTCTATCCATCGGTCTGTCGCCGACATCTCAACTGTGGGCACCCAGTTGCGATAGCTTGCAGCTTTACGGCCAGGTGCCTACTGTGCCTGCAGGAGCACATTGTGAATAGTCCCGCAATCTTCTGGAGCCTGTCCCAGAAGAAGCAGGGAGGGAGGGGGAAGAACTTGTGCTTAGGTGATCCGAGCAGAAGTGGGAGCTGGTGCAAAATGCCCCCCCCCCCAAAAAGGTGCCATTTCCTAAAGAGGATGGGGAGGAGGCCTAAGAGCGCAACCTCTTCTTTTGAGGGAAGCTCCGCTTTAATTATTTAGCTCTTTTTTTTGGAGTATTTATCTCATATTCCATATTTTATTTTGATGAGTTGACTTTTACTATTTCATGCAATATTTACAAAAAATTAGTCATGTGACCTTCATATCGCATGTAGAATCTTTACTGAATTGATCTCATTGTATTTAAAAAGAGATATGACCTGCCTTAAGCTGGCCATACACGTACACATTTTCATTCAAGAATTGTCGATTCAAGAATATTCGTTTGATTTTCTAATTGTTAGTGGGGTCAAATCACTGTTTGTTCTCGACCACAGTGATGGGAAAATTCAAAGGGGTAGGAAGGAAAACTTTTCTCGATCAAACGAATTTTCAGCCAGTATATGTGGTTATCGTTCAGAAATTACATTAATTTTAAATTCGAAAGTTAAAAGCAAAAGACAATTTTCGAAAGACATTCGTCCATTCACCGAATGTTCAAAGAATTTTTGTACGACTTTTTGTACAAATATTCTCGTACGAAAATCAACATGTGTATGGCCAGCTTTAGGCCGGGTTCACACCAGTGCACTGTGGTTTAGGCACAGCACAATTGTCAAGCGGTTTTAGGTGAGATCCCATTGACTTCTATTAAACTGTGTGTTTTCATGAAAACATGCATGCTGCATCTTTGATGAGCTTTGATAAAATGCACAGTTTAAAGAGGTCAATGGGATCATACCTAAAACCGTGTGGGAAAAAAACACGCATACAATTGTGTTGCGCCTTGTCTTTAATTATACCTAAATATTAATGATGAAGTAAACAAGATATATGGATAATATAATTGTGACTCAACAGTGACCTGTGTTCAGAAAGCCATCATCCTCATTCTTCATTGTCACGCACTACAGAATTGATTCATCCAGTATCGGAGTGCTCTAGTTACAGGACTTCACATGTGGTTGTAATATACAGTGGGGATCGAAAGTTTGGGCACCCCAGCTAAAAATTTGTAATAATGTGCATAAAGAAGCCAAGAAAAGATGGAAAAATCTCCAAAAGGCATCAAATTACAGATTAGACATTCTTATAATATGTCAACAAAAGTTAGATTTTATTTCCATCATTTACACTTTCAAAATAACCGAAAAAAAAAAATGGCGTCTGCAAAAGTTTGGGCACCCTGCAGAATTTATAGCATGCACTGCCCCTTTGCAAAGCTGAGACCTGCCAGTGTCATGGATTGTTCTCAATCATCGTCTGGGAAGACCAGGTGATGTCAATCTCAAAGGTTTTAAATGCCCAGACTCATCTGACCTTGCCCCAACAATCAGCACCATGGGTTCTTCTAAGCAGTTGTCTAGAAAACTGAAACTGAAAATAGTTGATGCTCACAAAGCTGGAGAAGGCTATAAGAAGATAGCAAAGCATTTTCAGATGTCAATATCCTCTGTTCGGAATGTAATTAAGAAATGGCAGTCATCAGGAACAGTGGAAGTTAAAGCAAGATCTGGAAGACCAAGAAAAATATCAGACAGAACAGCTCGCAGGATTGTGAGAAAAACAATTCAAAACCCATGTTTGACTGCACGATCCCTCCAGAAAGATCTGGCAGACACTGGAGTTGTGGTACACTATTCCACTATAAAGAGATACTTGTACAAATATGGTCTTCATGGAAGAGTCATCAGAAGAAAACCTCTTCTACGTCCTCACCACAAAAATCATCGTTTGAACTTTGCAAATGAACATATAGACAAGCCTGATGCATTTTGGAAACAAGTTCTGTGGACCGATGAGGTTAAAATTGAACTTTTTGGCCGGAATGAGCAAAGGTACGTTTGGAGAAGAAGGGGCACAGAATTTAATGAAAAGAACCTCTGTCCAACTGTTAAGCATGGGGTTGGATCAATCATGCTTTGGGGTTGTGTTGCAGCCAGTGGCACAGGGAACATCTCACAAGTAGAAGGAAAAATGGATTCAATAAAATTTCAGCAAATTTTGGATGGTAACTTGATGCCATCAGTGAAAAAGCTGAAGTTAAAGAGAGGATGGCTTCTACAAATGGATAATGATCCTAAACACACCTCGAAATCCACGGGGGATTACATCAAGAGGCGTAAACTGAAGGTTTTGCCATGGCCTTCACAATCTCCTGACCTCAACATAATTGAAAATCTATGGATAGACCTTAAAAGAGCAGTGCGTGACAGACAGCCCAGAAATCTCAAAGAACTGGAAGACTTTTGTAAGGAAGAATGGGCAAAGATACCTCAAACAAGAATTGAAAGACTCTTGGCTGGCTACAAAAAGCGTTTACAAGCTGTGATACTTGCCAAAGGGGGCAGTACAAGATATTAACTCTGCAGGGTGCCCAAACTTTTGCAGACGCCATTTTTTTGTTTTCGGTTATTTTGAAAGTAAATGATGGAAATAAAATCTAACTTTTGTTGACATATTATAAGAATGTCTAATCTGTAATTTGATGCCTTTTGGAGATTTTTCCATCTTTCCTTGGCTTCTTTATGCACATTAATACAAATTTTTAGCTGGGGTGCCCAAACTTTCGATCCCCACTGTATACTGTAAGGCTCCTTTGAAATGGGCACTGTCAGGTAGCAAAAATACAGGCATGGGGTATGCTTTTTAACTTAGCCGTCAAAATATACTAAGGCATGTGGATTTGGCAGGCAATGCCACCAGCTTTGTTCCCCATAGAGGTGTACGAGGCTAGGATGCAACGACATCTAGTAGAAGCACTTATGGCATGGTGAAAAGGGATTTATGTATGGAATCCCTTCAAACTGGTGTGCGGGAAGAGGGGGGGGGGAGCAGCACATCACCTCCTGATCGTCTGCTAACCATTGGCCAGTCACTGCTGACAATGTTATCCACTGAGGATCACGGGTCAACAACTGTGAGACAGGCCAAATGCTACAGAAAATAAACTGCTGTTAGAATCCCTTTACAGAATTGGGGAAGAGAAACCAAGAAAAAAAAAATCTGCCTGAATAGTCACTCCTGTAGTGTCAATGGATAGAACACAGTTTGCAGTTTCAGCTTTTTTTTTTTAATCACAATTCTTGAGTGCAGACAGCATGTGATGCCCTGTCATCTACAGAATACACTTTAGGACAGACTCTCACCCAGCGTTCTGTGGAATCATGAGTACCTCCAGAGTCTGCTAGGGCCTTATTAAGCAACCAACAACCTCTGCTGACCCCAGTGATTTTTCTAGCTATCTGTAAGAGGGAGATTCTTCTCATTGCCCACACATGAGGAGCCTTCTTCACAATGATCATCACACTAATATGCAGTGAGCTGTAGATGTAGTCATGTTGAGCAGGGGTTCCCTGAGACAAGAAAGGCATGTCTATATATGCTCAAAGTGATATAGCAATGCAGAGTCATCATTACAGACACATATAGGTAAAAAAAAAGAAATAGAAGAATATTACGCAAATAATGGCCAATATGTATAGACATGCTTTGGCAACTTCATTTGTGGACATATAACGGTATAAATGTATGTGTTGTACACTCATATGTACAATACAGTAATGTATTGTATTATTTATTTCAGCTACTTATATAGCGCTGTCAATTTACGCAGCGCTTTACACATATATATATATATTGTACATTCACATCAGTCCCTAACCCTCAAGGGGAGTACAATCTAAGGTCTCTAACTTACATTCATACACATACTGGGGCCAATTTAGACAGGAGCCAATTAACATACCAGCATGTCTTTGGTGTGTGGGAGGAAACCAGTGTCCCTGGGAGGAAACCCACACAGGCACAGGTAGAACATGCAAACTCCTGGCAGGTGGTGCCGTGGTTTGGATTCGAATCAATGACCCTAGTACTGCCAGGAGGAAGTGCTAACTATTTAGTAATTTTTTTGTTCAATCAGCAGGTTAACCTCTTGCCGTCCGCCTGCTGTTTATAAACGGCAGGGCGGTGGCAGTCCAGGGTCGGGTTGCCGTCCATAAACGGCACCCGCCTTTTCTAGCTGTGCGCGCTCCCTGGGAGCGCGCACCACCGCGATCCGGTGCCCGCTGTGTCCTCCGGACACAGTGAAACACCGATCGTCGGACGGGACCTCTGTACGAGGTCCCGATCATGTGATCACTGATTGGCGAATCAGTGATCACATGCAAAGTAGTAAGCAAGATGTCACTTGTGACATCATTGCTTACTACGTGTGAAATCTGTGAATGATCACAGAGGTCACATGGTACAAGGCTATTCACAACAGCCTTGTACCATGTGACAAGCTGTGACCAATCACAGCTCACTCAGTACTTCTCAATGACTGCAGGAATGCAGACAGAGAGAAAGAGAAATGATTGCTTTTACATCCTATATGGGTGTAAAAGCAATCAGCGTAAAAAAAAAAAAAAATCTTCATCACCGTCCACAAGTAGTACAGTGTCACCATGGTGACAGTGTACTGCTAGGGTGACAGTATGTAAAAAAAAAAAAATATATAAAAAAAATAAAATAAATGTAAAAAAAAGGTTTAAAAATTATAATTTTTGGTTATAAACTAATTTGGATTTTTTTTTTTTACTAAAAAAATAACGGAATAAATTTTGGCTAAGATTTATGATGAAATATTATTTATTTACAAAATTTTATTTAAAAAAAACAATTTTTTTCAAAATTTTTGAACATTTTCATTTACATAGTAAAAAAAATAAAAATCCCAGCGGTGAATAAATACCACCAAAATAAAGCTTTATCTGTCTCAAAAAAATGGTAAAAAATTCATATGGGTACAGTATTGCATGACCGCGCAATTGTCATTCAAAGTGTGATAGCGCTGAAAGCTAAAAATTGCCCTGGACAGGAAGGGGTAAAAGTGTCCAGACAGGAAGTGGTTAAATTAAAAAAAACAAAAAGACCATATTCCCCTATCCATACACAGCAGGCTCACCTGTCAGGTGGAAGCATTTGGGCACCAGCGCTGCCACCGAATGCTTCCACACAGCCCCCTACAGTTTCAGCCTCCTCTGTTACCCGCCTCCCCGTCCACAAACTGCCATCCTGCCCAATGTCTCCCAGGCTCCGCTTGCCCATCTGCTGGCCCGGGACCTGTTCAATTGAGTGCCAGTGGATAGAGGGGAGGGAAGAGAGCGGACACTCTCTCCCCTCCCCTTCTTGCCCTGACCTGGAAGTGATGCTATGACGTCACTTCCGGGTCCCCGTTGAAAGATTTCATGGCCATCAAGGCTGGGAAAGAATGTAATGTGGTGTGATGTGCACTGCATGACATCCAGTGGAGTACAGGAGAGACATCCAGGATCTTTTAGAGAATAAAGAGAACCCGTCACCAAAAATTATCACATAGGGGACTTTATGTCTCCTGTCTGATGGAAAAAAAAAAGTTCACTTTTTTTATTCAATTGTAAAAAATTAAACCAGAGCACACCCCCCCCCCCTGAAAAAAATATTTTGGAGGGCCCCCCACCCCCACATACTCACATGAAAGGGTCCTGCAAGACTCTGAAATGTCTTGCTGTAACTATGTGATCGTTCATTAAAACATTTGGACCCATATTTGTGATCCTCAGTGTGCTGGTGACATTCTCTCTTTGTGATTCTCTTCAGTTCCAGCTGCACCACCACTTATACACACAGCCATTTTTAATTCAGGAACGTGTATGTCTGGATTGTACACTTGACTCCGCCTACCACCCCCACATATACGTACGTACAAACATAAAAGCACACCTTGGGGAATCTACGCATGAAAACGTCGATTGCGATACATGTAACATATAAAAAAAACAAACAAGATATACATATCGCCGCGCACACCAGAATGAGAGCAATAATTCTAGCACCAGAACTCCTCCGTAACACTAAAATGGGCTTTAAAAGCATCATCTATAGAAAATGTACGGTACTAAAGTTTGTCGCCATTTCACAAGCGCACACAAATTTAAACTTTGACATGTTGAACATCTATTTATTCGGTGCAACCTCATCTTTTATAATTTACAAAAAAATGGGCAATTTATTGCTTTTCTGTGTCCTAAAATTAAGTGCATTTTTTACTTAGATTTTGTGTTTCCTAGACCTTTGTGGTAATATCGTGTGACATAAAAAATTGGAGCTACCACTATTTTGTTCTCTAGGATCTTTGCTTTCAGAAAATATAAAATGTTTTGGGGGGTTTATGTAATCTTCAGGCCTAAACTTATTTTTTAAACTTGTGCAAAAAACACAAAAACGGCTCTGGCAGCGAAAGGGATAAAGGATAAGCCTGACACTCCCCTTTCTGGACGAGCACCCAATCCGTGCCCATTACACTGCAAGGTCTGCTAGTCCCCTGGAGGAGGAGATAAACAGCACAATGTTAAAATTATTATACCTTTAAGTCGCCATAAAACCCCTTTTGTTTTTAAAAGCCCCAGACAATTCTAAAATAACCTCCGATTTAGTCTAGGTTCAAACCTATGTGTTTTCCACTGCGTTTTGCAGAAACGCACAGCAGTCCATTTAACATGATTTCCTATGGGACAGGTTCATATCTCTGCGTTTTCGTCTGGTGCGTTTTGGAAAGGGTCAGGAACTTTTTTTTAAATGCAAAACATTGCGTTTGTGGTTCTATAGTCATTAATGGAGATGCTGCAGAAAAGCATGCAGTGCATTTTTGATGCGTTTTGTTTTATTCTGTCCAGCAACAAGTTGGATAAAAGAAAATGCATCAAAAACATGGCAAAAACGCATGTGCAAAAAGGCAATACGCATCGCAAAAAAGCACTACAGAAACGGATGAAATGCAAACTGCACAGGTGTGAACCTAGCCTTAAATAGGGTTTTGGTTAATTTTTTTTTTTATCTGGACAAGCAGATTGTCATGAGGGACAAGCAGATTGGGACCCCGATTTTGTCGCTGGACAAGTAGTTTTTTTCAATAATTTCCACACCACTGAAGTCTGTTCTGAATTTTAATCCATGCCTTAAGTTGAAATAAAACTGAAATGATGCAGTCGTATGTCACCACAAAGTTCACGCCTGTCTTCCAACTTTCTGCATTCCTGGCTCCAAGTGTTGCTATTATCCAGTTGTTTTTTTTTTTTGTGATGGAGTGGGGAAAGGAAAGAAGCCCTGTCAGGTTTTGCTGCTATCCAGGGCTCTTAGTGACATTTTCCCTCACTTCCTGTTCTGGTGACACTATTTTACCAGATAGGAAGTGGAGGGAAAACAGCAATAAAAAGTTGATGGAGGTTTTAGCACTTCCCAACTTACCTTACAGCAGAACTCCAGCAATTGCAGCACCTTTAAAAATCTGCTGTCTTGTAAGGGGTTAGGTCAAACTGGATGTATACCACCTTGTGGACTCATCTCTTTCAATTACCATTTACATTTTACAGAGCACCAGAAGTACAGCCATCACTATATTCCCGGTACTCTGACAAAAGATATGCACTCTGCTACACAGCAGCATCCACAATCAGGTCCTTGAAAGTTTTTGCTTTCCATCCAGCATGTAAATTCACTTTCAATAAGGCATCTTGCACAGTGCTGCTTAAAATCGCAATGAATTTTTTTTTTTTAGTGATGTAAATGCAGACCATTATTTTCAATGTGCCTGTACACACACGCACGTAAACACATGCTGCATATAGAACAGTAAAAAAAAATGAAAATAAATATATTGTATACAATTCAGTGGGAAAGTCAAATAAGAAATATGAGGAATGATCTAGAGATAGGATGAGGAATTTGTGAATAAGACTTTTCTGGGGACCCAGAGCCCACCATGATTTCAGTATATCAGCCATATAAGAAGCAGAGGTCAGGACACAGTGTCAGCACTCCTACACTGCGACACTGTGCCCTACACTGCATGGAGATGTGCTGATACTGTGCCCTACACTGCATGGAGATGTGCTGATACTGTGCCCTACACTGCATGGAGATGTGCTGACACTGTGCCCCACACTGCATGGAGATGTGCGGACACTGTGCTCCACACTGCATGGAGATGTGCTGACACTGTGCTCCACACTGCATGGAGATGTGCTGACACTGTGCCCTACACTGCATGGAGATGTGCTGACACTGTGCCCTACACTGCATGGAGATGTGCTGACACTGTGCCCTACACTGCATGGAGATGTGCTGACACTGTGCCCTACACTGCATGGAGATGTGCTGACACTGTGCCCTACACTGCATGGAGATGTGCTGACACTGTGCTCCACACTGCATGGAGATGTGCTGACACTGTGCTCTACACTGCATGGAGATGTGCTGACACTGTGCTCCACACTGCATGGAGATGTGCTGACACTGTGCTCCACACTGCATGGAGATGTGCTGTCACTGTGCTCCACACTGCGTGGAGATGTGCTGACACTGTGCTCCACACAGCATGGAGATGTACTGACACTGTGACATACAATACACGGAGGAGCACTGACACTGTACCCAACACTGCATGGAGATGTACTGACCCTACACCATACACTGCATGGAGGAGGACTGACACTGTGTTCTATACTGCATGGAGGAGGACTGACACTGTGCCCTGTAGTATAGGGCACAGTGTCAGTCCTCCTCCATGCAGTCTATGGGGCACAGTGTCAGTTCTCCTACACGCAGTCTCACTACACAGTGTAATTCTTCCTCCATGCACTGTCAGTACACAATGCCCCCTCCATGCAATATCAGTCCTCTTCCATGCAGTTTCAGTACACAGTGCTTGTCCTCCTCCTTGCAGGGTCAGTCCCCCGCTATTAAGTCAGTGTCAGTCCTCCATGCAGTGTCAGTGTACACAGTGCTCCATGCAGTGTCAGTGTACACATTGATGTCAGTCCTCCATGCAGTGTCAGTGTACACAGTGCTGTCAGTGTCAGTCATCCTCCATGCAGTGCCAGTGTACACAGTGCAGTCAGAGTTAGTGTACACAGTGATGTCAGAGTCAGTCCTCCATGCAGAGTCAGTGTACACAGTGCTGTCAGAGTCTGTGTATACAGTATTGTCAGTGTTAGTTATCATTCATGCAGTGTCAGTGTACACAGTACTGTCACAGTCCTCCATGCAGTGTCAGTGTACACAGTGCTGTCAGAGTCAGTCATCCTCCATGTGCTGTCAGTGTACACGGTGCAGTCAGAGTCAGTCATCCTCCATGTGCTGTCAGTGTACACGGTGCAGTCAGAGTCAGTCATCCTCCATGTGCTGTCAGTGTACACGGTGCAGTCAGAGTCAGTCCTGCTTCATGCAGTGTCAGTGTACAGAGTGCAGTCGGTGTCAGTTCTCCATGCAGTGTACAGAGTGCAGTCAGTGTCAGTACTCCATGGAGTGGCAGTGTACACAGTGCTGTCAAGTGTCAGTCCTCTTCCATGCTGTGTCAGTGTACTCAGTGCTGACAAGTGTCAGTCCTCCTCCATGCAGTGCCAGTGTGCAGAGTGCTGTCAGTGTCAGTCCTCCTCCATGCAGTGTCAGTGTACAGAGTGCTTTCAGTGTCAGTCCTCCATGCAGTGTCAGTGCAAAGAGTGCTGTCAGTGTCAGCCCTCCATGCAGTGTACAGAGTGCTGTCAGTGTCAGTCCTCCTCCATGCTGTCAGTGTACTCAGTGCGGTGTCAGTCCTCCTCCATGCAGTGTACTCAGTGCTGTCAGTGTCAGTCCTCCTCCATGCAGTGTACTCAGTGCTGTCAGTGTCAGTCCTCCTCCATGCAGTGTACCCAGTGCAGTCAGTGTCAGTTCTCCTCCATGCAGTGTAGAGTGGAGTCAGTGTCAGTCCTCCTCCATGCAGTGTACAGAGTGCAGTCAGTATCAGTCCTCCTCCATGAAAGGTACTCAGTGCTGTCAGTGTCAGTCCTCCTCCATGCAGTGCCAGTGTACAGAGTGCTGTCAGTGTCAGTCCTCCTCCATTCAGTGTCAGTCCTCCATGCAGTGTCAGTGCAAAGAGTGCTGTCAGTGTCAGTCCTCCATGCAGTCTACAGAGTGCTGTCAGTGTCAGCCCTCCTCCATGCAGTGTACTCGGTGCAGTCAGTGCCAGTCCTCCTCCATGCAGTGTAGAGTGGAGTCAGTGTCAGTCCTCCTCCATGCAGTGTACAGAGTGCAGACAGTATCAGTCCTCCTCCATGAAATGTACTCAGTGCTGTCAGTGTCAGTCCTCCTCCATGCTTTGTCAATGTACTCAGTGCGGTCAGTGTCAGTCCTCCTCAATGCAGTGTACTAAGTGCTGTCAGTCCTCCTCCATGCAGTGTACTCAGTGCTGTCAGTGTCAGTCCTCCTCCATGCAGTGTACTCAGTGCTGTCAGTGTCAGTCCTCCTCCATGCAGTGTACCCAGTGCAGTCAGTGTCAGTCCTCCTCCATGCAGTGTAGAGTGGAGTCAGTGTCAGTCCTCCTCCATGCAGTGTACAGAGTGCAGTCAGTATCAGTCCTCCTCCATGAAAGGTACTCAGTGCTGTCAGTGTCAGTCCTCCTCCATGCAGTGCCAGTGTACAGAGTGCTGTCAGTGTCAGTCCTCCTCCATTCAGTGTCAGTCCTCCATGCAGTGTCAGTGCAAAGAGTGCTGTCAGTGTCAGTCCTCCATGCAGTCTACAGAGTGCTGTCAGTGTCAGTCCTCCTCCATGCAGTGTACACAGTGCAGTCAGTGTCAGTCCTCCTCCATGCAGTGTACACAGTGCAGTCAGTGTCAGTCCTCCTCCATGCTTTGTCAGTGTAGTCAGTGTCAGTCCTCCTCCATGAAGTGTACAGGGTGGAGTGTCAGTCCTCCTCCATGCAGTGTACAGTGTAGTCAGTGTTAGTCCTCCTCCATGCAGTGTACAGAATGGAGTGTCAGTCCTCCTCCATGCAGTGTACAGAATGGAGTGTCAGTCCTCCTCCATGCAGTGTACAGAATGGAGTGTCAGTCCTCCTCCATGCAGTGTACAGAATGGAGTGTCAGTCCTCCTCCATGCAGTGTACAGAGTGCAGGCAATGTCAGTTCTCCTCCATGCAGTGTACTCAGTGCTGTCAGTCCTCCTCCATGCAGTGTACTCAGTGTCAGTCCTCCTCCATGCAGTGTACAGAGTGGAGTGTCAGTCCTCCTCCATGCAGTGTACACAGTGCAGTCAGTCCTCCTCCATGCAGTGTAGTCAGTGTTAGTCCTCCTCCATGCAGTGTACAGAATGGATTGTCAGTCCTCCTCCATGCAGTGTACATAGTGGAGTGTCAGTCTTCCTCCATGCAGTGTACAAAGTGCAGTCAGTGTCAGTCCTCCATGCAGTGTACTCCGTGTATGTCCTCTTCCATGCAGTGTACAGTGTAGTCAGTGTCTGTCCTCTTCCATGCAGTGTACAGAGTGGACTGTCAGTCCTCCTCCATGCAGTGTACAGAGTGGACTGTCAGTCCTCCTCCATGCAGTGTACAGAGTGGACTGTCAGTCCTCCTCCATGCAGTGTACAGAGTGCAGTGTCAGTCCTCCTCCATGCAGTGTACACAGTGCAGTGCCAGTCCTCCTCCATGCAGTGTACAGTGTAGTCAGTGTTAGTCCTCCTCCATGCAGTGAACAGAGTGGAGTGTCAGTCCTCCTCCATGCAGTGTACAGAGTGGAGTGTCAGAGTGCAGTCAGTGTCAGTACTCCATGGAGTGGCAGTGTACACAGTGCTGTCAAGTGTCAGTCCTCCTCCATGCTGTGTCAGTGTGCATAGTGCTGTCAGTCCTCCTCCATGCAGTGCCAGTGTACAGAGTGCTGTCAGTGTCAGTCCTCCTCCATGCAGTGCCAGTGTACAGAGTGCTGTCAGTCCTCCCCCATGCAGTGCCAGTGTACACAATGCTGTCAGTGTCAGTCCTCCTCCATGCAGTGCCAGTGTCAGTCCTCCATGAAGTGTCAGTGCAAAGGGTGCTGTCAGTGTCAGTCCTCCATGAAGTGTCAGTGCAAAGGGTGCTTTCAGTGTCAGTCCTCCATGAAGTGTCAGTGCAAAGGGTGCTGTCAGTGTCAGTCCTCCATGCAGTGTACAGAGTGTTGTCAGTCCTCCTCCATGCTGTGTCAGTCCTCCTCCATGCAGTGTACTCAGTGCGGTGTCAGTCCTGCTCCTTGCAGTGTACTCAGTGCAGTCAGTGTCAGTCCTCCTCCATGCAGTGTACTCAGTGTCAGTCCTCCTCCATGCAGGGTACTCAGTGCTGTCAGTGTCAGTCCTCCTCCATGCAGTCAGTGTCAGAGGTGACACCCGTGCCCACGTTCCTTCCTCCCGGTGTGCACAGCTCTCCTCACCTGCCAAGCCTCTTCATCCCCTTGGTGGTGTCGCAGTCCGGCCCCTTGCTCCCCGGGATCCTCAGGTTCTTCAGGCGGCACTCCCTGTCCAGCGGAGCGGCCCCGAAGCTGTCATGTTCCCGGGCCCCAGGCTCGGCTCTCTTTCTCATCCCTGTGCGGTGTGTGGGGGACGGCGGAGTGCGGCAGGTCTATGGGAGCCGGGCTGAGCTCATGAGGGAGGGGAGCGGAGGACACACAGCTCTCTACTCTCCGCTGCTGCTGCTGTTGTTGTCCAGCTCCTTCCCTCCCCTCAGCAGCAGCAGCACAGCTGAGCTCCACACACAGGACCCACCCCCTCCTCCGCTGTGACCTCCATCCAGCCAATCACAGGCGGGAAGCTGCCTGGTAACTAGTGCACACTGTCCCCGGGCTCTGCCTGTCACTGAATACCGACACTCAGCGTGCCGGCCGGCCAGCGTCAGCGCACATCACATCTCCCGGCCAGAGGATGGAGTGTACCCGCCCGGAGATGTGACCGGAGGGGCCCAGAGCTCCACATACCAGACACGCACACTGCTCTGTACTTGATCCAGATCATAGAAAATACATGATATACATTGCAGCTTCCCACTCCAGAGATCATGTGATGGATGCATTAGGCCTCATTCACATGGTTATACACCAATAGGAAGGGTACCAATAAATAAATAATTTGCGCTAGTAAATGTGTATAAAAAGAAATCATCAAATCATAAGTCCAGAAAAAAATATATATATGCCAATACCACAAAAAAAAAAAAAATTAAAAAAACTTTTAAGTGCAAAAAACTTTTGTGCAAAAAAAGTGTCTAAATATGAAAAATTTTCACCAAAAAACCTTGATAATATAATGGCAGATCATCCATAAATATATCTTCAGAAACGGAAACTCTGCAACACATCGATCCTCATCGATCGAAATAACAGGATGAAAAACTTTGTAGTTAATCGAAAATCCACTTCTCCAATAGATAAAGGACCACCTTCAAACGTATCCATGGGGGGAAATGCCAAGCACTCGAGAGAAACAGAAAGACTTCATGGTGCAATATTATAAAAACCAATTCCTTTATTAGGTACTCATTGCACTTACTCAAGAGGTGTCCCAGCCGACACCAGCATCAACAGCAATCACATAAACGAGCCTGACTACTCAGCACATGCGCAGTAGCTGGCAGCCAAAAACGTAATGATGTCACATCAATCAAGCTCCGCCCTACGCGTTTCGTCATCGACGTCCTCACGGAGCGGGGAGGACGTCGATGACGAAACGCGTAGGGCGGAGCTTGATTGATGTGACATCATTACGTTTTTGGCTGCCAGCTACTGCACATGTGCTGAGTAGTCAGGCTCGTTTATGTGATTGCTGTTATGCTGTTGATGCTGGTGTCGGCTGGGACACCTCTTGAGTAAGTGCAATGAGTACCTAATAAAGGAATTGGTTTTTATAATATTGCACCATGAAGTCTTTGTTTCTCTCGAGTGCTTGGCATTTCCCCCCATGGATACGTTTGAAGGTGGTCCTTTATCTATTGGAGAAGTGGATTTTCGATTAACTACAAAGTTTTTCATCCTGTTATTTCGATCGATGAGGATCGGTGTGTTGCAGAGTTTCCGTTTCTGAAGATATATTTATGGATGATCTGCCATTATATTATCAAGGTTTTTTGGTGAAAATTTTTCATATTTAGACACTTTTTTTGCACAAAAGTTTTTTACACTTAAAGTTTTTTTAATTTTTTTTTTTTTTTTTTTGTGGTATTGGCATATATATATTTTTTTCTGGACTTATGATTTGATGATTTCTTTTTATACACATTTACTAGCGCAAATTATTTATTTATTGGTACACTTTATATATGGTGATTTTTTGCAGCTGGTACACTATTAGTAAGTTATATAATTTTGACCATAGGCGCTATTATTAATTTTTCTTACCAATAGGAAGGGGCCGATTTCTGTGTCCGAAGTCGGGTGAGTGTGCAGCCAGCGGCCTGGACCCGGCGATTGTGTACATGTACATGTCCTGGGTGCACACTGTCCGCTCATCCATCCATCCATCCCTGTCTTCGTAGGACCACTCCGGTGTGCACACAGCTGTCAGCCTGTCATTTGTGACTCCCTCCTCCATGGTGTACACCCCTCTGCGATCATGTGAAGGGGGTACTCTATCCCTGTTTGTCTTTTCCCCCCTTTCCTTTATTTCTGGTGATCCCGCCAGTATATTTCCTTTTCTAGGGAGACCACACTAGGACAGGACTACAAACACCCCCCACCTTCCAGCATCGGAACAAAGGGAGGTGTTCTGTAGTTCTCAGAGAATTGAGGATGTTGATAAGTTGAGAACACAGATTGATATATCAGTTCTGTACAGATACAGAGCCTTAAAAAAGTATGCAAAGCCCTTGAAATTTTCCACATTTTGTCACAGCCAAAAACGTCAATGTATTTTATTGGGATTTTATGTGATAGACCAACACAAAGTGGCACTTCATTGTGAAGTGGAAGGAAAGTGATAAATGGTTTTCAACATTTTTTACAAATCCATATCTGAAAAGTGTTGCATGCATTTGCCCAGCACTTTGTGTTGGTCTATCACATAAAATCCCAAGAAAATTTACATTTTTGATTGTAACAGGATAAAATGTGGAAAATTTCAAGGGGTATGAACAGAGGCATCCCTAGGGTTGGTGTCACCTAGTGTGGTAACACTTAGTGACACCCCCACCGACGATCCCCGCAGAATGGATTGGATCTGTGGATTAATTATAATGGATCGGACTCCGATCCATTATGCTCAATCCGCAGATCCGATCCATCCTGTGGGGATCGTCGTCTTTCTTTACAACGTACCTTTTCGTGGAGCTGGTCCGGTGTCACCAGAGGCAGACTGACAACTCATGGGGCCCCTGGGCAATAGGGGATCATGGGACCCCTGTGTCCTTGCCCAAACTCAAAAAAGCCTATGAAAAAGGTACCAGGGGCATCTCATGGGGCCCCCTACTGACCCCGGCCCTCGGGCAGTGCCCGAGTTTCCAAATGGTCAGTCCGCCCCTGGGTGTCACCCTGTGCAGGCCGCACTCCCCACACCTGCCTTGGGACGCCACTGGATATGAATACTTTTTCAAGGCACTGTAATATGCCAGGATAGTGGAGTTCTGGCAAAGATAGAAAGTTATTTTTCTGTACTTGAAGCCTGAAAAAAAAACCCAAAAAATAATGCAGTCAGCAGATGTGCATTTTGTTTCTTAAATTGATTTTCGTACAAAAATGTGACTCAGAGATATGGATGTATATGAATCTCCAAATGGACATAGTAATGAATGTCAACAAATCCAGCAAAAAAAGAAAGGTAAAAAGAAATGACCAAATGCATTGGTTTTATGCGTATGACATCACATGACAGCAATCGTAAGTCGGGCCCATGGGGAAATGAATAAAATTTTCAAATTCGTTCAATAATTCAGAATCAAGCAAAGTTGTGATTTAAATTGAATTTGTAATTGTCACAGTCAGTTCAGTTTCGTTCCACGGTCTAATGCAATTCTTAGATTTGAAAAATCCGGGGTCGCCGCATTTGCCATCATTTATTCCATTGCATCTGAAAATATCAAAATGATATATGAATAACAAATCCACCCAAAATAATGAATATACAGTTAGGTCCATATATATTTGGACACAGGCGCAATTTTAGTTTTTTTTTCCAGGTATTTACAAAAAATATATTCAGGCTATAGTTCTATAATGGATATGGGCAGGAAGTGCACACTCTCAGGTTTAATTTGAGGGAATGTACATCCAAATTGGTAGAAGGGTTTGGGAATTACAGCTCTTAAGAGTAGCCATCTCCCCTTTTTCAAGGGACTAAAAGTAATTGGACAATTGAATCAAAAGCTGTTTTTTGGCCAGGTGTGGGCTACTCCTTCATAATTTCTTCATCAATTAAGCAGGTAAAAGGGCTGGAGTTCTAAGTGTGGTATTTGCGTTTGGAATCTATTGCTGTGAACCTACATCATGCATTCAAAGGAGTTGTCCAAGTGAAACAGGCCATTGTAAGGCTACAAAAATGAAACAAATCCATCAGAAAGAAAGCATCAACATTAGGAGTGGCCAAATCAACAGTCTGGTACATTCTGAGGAAAGAAGAATGCACTGGTGAGCTCAACAACATAAAAAGGCATGGACATCCACAGAAGACAACAGTGGTGGATGAGCGCAGGATCCTCTCTATGGTAAAGAAAAACCCATTCACAACATCCAGACAAGTGAAGGACACTCTCCAGGAGGTGGGTGTATCATTGTCAAAGTCTACAATCAAGAGAAGACTTCACAAGAGCAAATACAGAGGGTTCACCACAAGGTGCAAACCATTCATAAGCCTGAAGAATAGAAAAAACAGATTAGACTTTGCCAAAAAACAACTAAAAAAAGCCAGACCAGTTCTAAAAAAGCATTCTTTGGACGAATGAAATGAAGATTATTCTGTACCAGAATGACGGGGAAAAAAAAAGTGTGTAGAAGGCTTGGAACAGCTCATGATCCAAAGCACACAATATGGACCATGTGAACTCACTCCAAAAGTGCACCACTACCTAAGACTAAGAGGACTCTTAGCCAAACAATTGGATAAAAAGAGTCACAAGCGCATGTAGGTGAATACTGTGGGGGATCTGGTATCACCTCCAAATGTCCGTACAACATCACCATGGTATCCCATCCAGTAACCCAATATGGCCCACCATACCATAACAGAATCGGGGAAACTCACATAGTGTAAAACTGTGTATATCCTTTTGATGTAAAAGAGTATCTAACCATTCACAATTTTAACATATAAAGGCACTTATAGACAAAAATATTCAATCTGTCCATTTCCTAATTCCAGCATGTGTGGTGACGTAACGAGCAAAGGCTCCTCCCTACGCATTTCATCACATCTGACATCATCAGGGGCTGTAGAAGCTATCCATACTCCATTCAAGATGGAAAGCCCTGCATGTAAATGAATCAATACAAGCCTCGTTTTGGTATGTACCATACAGGGCAAAAGTTCTAAATTCATGAATCCAGCAAGTTTTTTAATTGAGAAACCACTCTCTTGGTAGACCCCCTCCCCCTCCAAGGTGCCATGTATTTGTCTATGGTCAAGAAGAGGGTCCCTCTGGGGTCCCTATTATGATGGTGGCCCTTGTGGTAAACAATATGTGGGCATAAGAAGCACAGTGTCCCTAAACATTATGCCCACCATCATAATAACAGGGACCCCGATGGGACCCTTTTCTTGGCCATAGACAAATACGTGGCACCTTGGACAGGGTTGTCTACCAAGAGGGGGGGGGGGGTTCTCAATTAGAAACTCACTGGATTCATTAACTTTTGCCTCATACAGGATTAATATAGAATGGGATATTAATGAGTTAATCAGTAACGCATAATTCCATGCTTGTAGATGATACATCTTTTAGGTTCTTGGTGGGGAGTTAATGATAATTATTTTAAAGTAACAAGATTTGATCTGAATAAGTACTCTAAATATGTATCAATTTTTATTGTATTTTTAGTATTTTTTATTAGGGTATATATTTTTGAAATGACTAATACTTTTCCACATTTTTACATAACAATAATATGGATTTTGACAAGTAGTTATATGTCATATAGTGCATCCAGAAAGTATGCACAGCGCTTAACTTTTGCCACATTTTCTTATGTGACAGCCTTGTTCCAAAATGGATTAAATTCATTTTTTTCCCTCAACATTCTACAAACAATACCCCATAATGACAACATGAAAGTTCGTTTTGAAATTTTTGCAATTTATTAAAAATAATGAAAAAAACCCACATGTAGATAAGTATTCACAGCCTTTGCCATGACACTCAAAATTGAGCTCTGGTGCATCTTGTTCCCACTGATCATCCTTGAGATGTTTCCACAACTTGATTGGAGTCCACCTATGGGAAATTCAGTTGATTGGATTTGGGTGTCCGTTTGTGAACCAGCGGTAATAGATCGCTGCTCAGTTCTCCGGCATTCTCGGAGAACACAGTTCTCCTGTGAATGCAGTTTATGAAGCAGTTCTCCGAACGAAGGGAGAACGGTCTCCAAACGCTGGAGAACGGTCTACAAACTCTGAAAAACGGCTCATTTTACTATAATCTCTCAAGATTATAGTAAAAGATCAGTTTACTAAACAGAGGTAAACTATCTCTGCTTAGTTTTTGGTCCCTCTGATTCTCCAGCTCTGGGCTGGAGAATCTGGAGGGAGAACACAGATCTCCAGAGAAGGGCTGACATGATCTCCTGAGTGTCATAAACTGTGAATGACCAGAGAATAGCTGAGATCCGTTGAATCGCAGCTATTCTCTGTGTCATAAAAGGACACCTAAGTTAGGAAAGGTATAAACCTGTCTATATAAGATCCCACAGTAAACAGTGCATGTCAGAGCACAAACCAAGCCATGAAGCCCAAGAAATTGTTCATAGACCTCCGAGACAGAATTGTATCAAGGCACAGATCTGGGGAAGGGTACAGAAAACTTTCTTCAGCACTGAAGGTCCCCTCTGAGCACAGTGGCCTTCATCATCCATAAATGGAAGAAGTTTGGAACCACCAGGAATCTTCCTAGAGCGGGCCACCCAGCCAAAATGAGCGATTGAGGGAGAAGGGCCTTAGCCAGGGAGGTAACCAAGCACCTGATGATCACTCTGAAAGAGCTCCAGCGTTTCTCTGTGGAGAGAGGAGAACCTTCCAGAAGAACAACCATCTCTGCAGCACTCCACCAATCAGGCCTGTATGGTAGAGTGGCCAGACGGAAGCTACGTCATGTCTTGAGCAAACCAGGCACCGCTCACCTCCTGGCCACCCAGCCAAAATGAGCGATTGAGGGAGAAGGGCCTTAGCCAGGGAGGTAACCAAGCACCTGATGATCACTCTGAAAGAGCTCCAGCGTTTCTCTGTGGAGAGAGGAGAACCTTCCAGAAGAACAACCATCTCTGCAGCACTCCACCAATCAGGCCTGTATGGTAGAGTGGCCAGACGGAAGCTACGTCATGTCTTGAGCAAACCAGGCACCGCTCACCTCCTGGCCAATACCATCCCTACAGTGAAGCATGGTGGTGGCAGCATCATGCTGTAGGGATGTTTTTCAGCGGCAGGAACTGGAAGACTAGTCAGGATCAAAGAAAAGATAAATGCACCAATGTACAGAGACATCCCTGATGAAAACCTGTTCCAGAGCGCTCTGGACCTTAGACTAGGGCAACAGTTCATCTTTCAACAGGACAACGACCCTAAGCACACAGCCCACATAACAAAGGAGTTCAACTCTGTGAATGTCCTGGAGAGTCCGATCCATTATGCTCCCCAATTCACATATCCAATCCATCTTGCGGGGATCGTCGGCTTGCTTTAAAACGTAACTTTTCGTGGAGCTCGTGGAGAGATCAGTTAACCCCGTATAGGTTGCAAGTCCACGATCCCCGCAGGATGGATCAGATCTGCGGATTGGGGAGGATAATGGATCGGATTCCGATCCATTATGCTCAATCTGCAGATCCGATCCATCCTGCGGGGATTGTTGGAGGGGGTGTCACCAAGTGTTCGACCTTCGGGTGACACTAACCCTAGGGACGCCCCTGTGTACGTTTTTTTTTCTTTCCTTTTTTTATGTTTAATAAATTACAAAGACTTCAAAATAAACTTCTTTCACGTTGTCAATTGGGGTATTGTTTGTAGAATGTTGAGGAAAAACATGAATTTAATCCATTTTGGAATAAAGCTGTAACACAACAAAATGTGGCAAAAGTTAGGCGCTGTGAATACTTTCTTGGACGCACTGTATATTTATGTATAAATAATGTTGCAGACTTTGATTATCAGAGATGACGTTTGGAGCAATAATTGTTTTTGAATATTGTAATTTTGTACTTCTTTATGTGATCCATTCAATAGGGGATACCCAAAGCATTTTAATGCATATATTTGTTTTTTCTTTATGCCCAAAGGTCTTTCATTTTTTCCCCAGATATGAGAAGGTATCTACATTTCCACAATGTTTGGGTAAGAGTCCTCTTAATCTTAGGTGGTGGTCAGGGGCGGACTGACCATTTGGAAACTCGGGCACTGCCCGAGGGCCCGGGGTCAGTAGGTGGCCCCATGAGATGCCCCTGGTACCTTTTTCATAGGCTTTTTTGATTTTGGGCAAGGAAACAGGGGCCCCATGATCCCCTATTGCCCGGGGGCCCCATGAGTTGTCAGTCCGCCCCTGGTGGTGGTGAACTTTGGTGTTGCAAGCATCTGGATACACAAGACTTATTACATTAGTGGATTTGGATTCAAGCATATTAGGACTGTTATTTTTCCTTGTCACTTTTCATTCACTATGACACAATATTTGCCAGGACAGTACAAAATACCCCCAATGACCACTTTTTAGAAAGTAGACAGTCTGAGGTATTTAGTAAGAGGCATGGCAAGTTTTTTGAAGTTGTATTTTTGTGTCACAATGTTTTGGAAAATGAAAAACTAAATAAAATTTTTTTTTTCTTTTCACAATTTTTTTTTTTTACATACTGTCACCAATGTAGTACAGTGTCATCATATGACTGGTGTGATGGTAATCAGGGATACTCACTGGCGACAGTATATAAAAAAAAAATAATTTTTTAATTCAATTTTTAAAACGTTTTTCTTTTTTGACAGTTTTTTTTTTAAACAATTTTTTTAAATATACTTTCATCAGAGCAATAGCATGGGGAGGGGGGTCTGATCAGGTTTTTTTTTTTCCACTGTTATTTCTTAAAACAGTGAACTTCACTGTTGTAAGCAATAGTTTTACCTGTCATGAATGGATTTCCATTCATGACAGCTTAGTTATTGTTGAAATTCTGCTACAGCTAATCACATGGTATAGCTAGCCAGGTAACGTGCTGGGCCAGTCACAGCACAACAGTAATAAAGCTGTCATGAATGGAAACCCATTGGTCATAGCAATCACACGATACCCTGGCCACTCAGTTGGCGGGTACCGAGCATCATGATCAGTCACAGGATTGGATTGTGCTATTAAGCATGTGCCTGGCGATGTACCTGTATAACACCCAAACAGGCTGTGCTTCCCATCCGCACTAAATGAACTGTGGGCAAGAGGCAAGTGGCTAAATGTAAGTGAAATCACACACAAAAGCCATGAAACCTGCACCATTACAGTGTGTTTATTAAGGGCCATTCACACATTTGCACTTAAAAATGTATATTTTAGGTGTGTATTGTTATTGTTATTTTTTTTTTAGTATAGTGTTTTTTTCCCCTGATCTCCTTGCTTGTTTTGGTTAGGTCAGAATAACATCCAGGCAACCCACATTTTCAGAATCTTTCATGACAATTTTACTCTAAAATAGAAAAGGAAACACAGGAAAAAATCACTGTATTAAAATGAGATTTTAGTTATATTTATACATCACATAAAATTGTACAGCAGGCACATCATTCATGCAAATGACAAGAATATGAGCATTGTTTCTTATTTGAAGTTTAAAGGAATTGGGAACTTAATTACATCTAAGTGATCCTGTGGAGTGTATCATCCAGACGAAACAAAATATCAAAGCTGTCTGCAGTGTGTGCTCATCCGCTAGTTTTGTGTTACAACTTGTAACAAAATGCAAAGCTACAGCACATCCTTACTTTACACAGAAGAATTTGGTTTGCTGGTAGGTAAAACAGTCATTGGTTATGTACAGTTCCTTGTTAATTGAGAACAGATTATTCTAGGAAAAACAGAACCTGTTCACATGCTCATATTGACATGTCTCTGGAGGAGGTCTTGCAGAGTATGATACAGTACTTTTAAAAATAAATTAGATATCATGTTGTGCTGTTCTAAGACATCCAATACTGAATACCTTTTCGACCTGCAGTGTGGGGCTTTAGATCAATTTCCACCACATTTTACATGATCTAGTTGCCCAAAACCAGGAGACTTAAAGTGTTACTAACCCGGGACCCTGCATTCACTATATCTGATCTCCCACAGTACACAGAGCATGGAAATGCAATTATTTTAGTAAATATAAACTGCCAAATACCTTTTGTTATTAGAAGTTAGCGCAATCTTGTGACTTCTATCAGTATCCAGCAGAGCACAGGTTAAAACTTGTAGGAGTTTTCATTCTGCTCTAGGAAGATGCAGGACCCCTGACCTATCTTTGGACAATGCCGATTGGCCCTGTGCTGATCACATGCACTCTCCCAAAAACAAACAAAAAAAAAACCTCTCTAGCAATACACACTAAACTGAGCATGTGCCTCCAGATGATATGTCTTATCAGAAGAGGGGACACTGGAAGAAGGGGAGGATCAGAAAAGTCAGGATCAAACAACGTTTTAACACAATGCAGAGGATTAACCCCTCGTGAGTCTAACAATCAAGCTCTACTGTATATATGGACTGATTTTACTGCTGTGGGTTTAGTAACACTTTAAAATGCATAGAAGATTGCCAGTTGTGGAGTAGACATAAGCTTTTTTTTTTTTTTTACAGTTGGAAGCTGTTAGAAAGTGTCATAAATGGCAAGTGTATGCCCAGAAACTGTAATCACATATACTAAATGAACTCATAAAATATTTATCTCTGCTTTGGGCTCCTACAAATCCTGGCCACATGACTAGTCCGTCTAAATTTGGATTGTCTCTTTTAGTAGGCGTAAACATGACCAGCCACTGTGAGATCTCAAACCAGGTGGTGCAGACAGGGCCTCTCACAGCTTGAATTGTTGCCGATCCAATGAGAATTGGTCAAAATTCAAGCTTTGTATGACCAGCTTTAGGCTTCATGCACTTTGCCATACAGGAGCTGTACAGCCTGCATAATCCCTACCAGGACCCACACCTGGGGTTGCACAAAGCATCCAGACAGACGTATGCTCTGAACCCAGATAGTGTGCATTCTGATCATACATCCTTGCTTGTGCTTTACACAACTGCATCTTCTCATGTATCTCAATGGGTGAGAAAAAGGAGAGAAGCGCCTCTAAGTGCAATAAGTCTTTTTATTCAAGTCTAAATGTAGAAACACTCACATGTGTGAAGTAATCATAAGCTTAAAAACCGTGGTTAACAATAGTTAACGGTGGGGTGGTAACCCGGGTGAAGAGCCGTCATCTCTCTGCGATGTGGGGAGGTCAGCGCTCGGCTGGAACAGCGTGGTGGCTGGAGGGAAACAAGCAGCTGCTTGAAAAAGGAGTGCACTTCCGCCTTACACGGCCAGTGCATGCTCCGAAACGCGTCGCAGGGCACCCTGGGATCTGACGTCATCACGGCCACGCCACCGCTACGTTCCAGCGTGTGTTCCATCCGGCTCTGAGGGAGGACGTGCATGCTGGCCGGCCTCACCGCTGTTTCCCTCCAGCCACCATGCTGGTCCAGCCGAGAGCTGACCTCACCACATCGCAGAGAGATGACGGTTCTTCACCCGGGTTACCACCCCACCGTTAACTATTGTTAACCACGGTTTTTAAGCTTATGATTACTTCACACATGTGAGTGTTTCTACATTTAGACTTGAATAAAAAGACTTATTGCACTTAGAGGCGCTTCTCTCCTTTTTCTCATCTACAGAAGTTGCTACAGCTTATTTGGAAGCCTTGCCCTCAGTGCCACACGGAATCCTACGCTCTTCATACAGTAGCCACTAATACCACCATCACCCCAAGCTACCATTTCCCAGGACTTTGCAGTGTTTGCGCTGCTACAACCCTTCCTCATTTTTTCTGTATCTCAATGGGTGGCTGGAGATGGCCGCAGAGGGTCTCAAGAGAGTGATTACATAGGCTTTTCATATTGTGCAGCCATGTGTATGAAGCCTTACACTCCTATTTCTCATGCTTAAATGTGTACAAATAGACCAACAAACACAAGTGAGCTACTAACAATGGCAATAAAAGGCTGTTCTAGTATACTAAATCACCATAAATATTAATTCATGGGCAAATCAAGCCTTAATGTGAATAGTGATATTGAAAGCATACATAAATGTGACACATCCTAAAGTGACAAAATCATCTTGGTGCCCTACACACGTGCCAGCAAATAACTCAACAATATTAATTCAAATGTAAAAATGCAAACATATATCTTGTGATAGTGCCACTTCAAATCTCATAAATAAATAAAAAATATAAGTCCAATATTTGAATAATTAGGTGATGCAACATACACATGCAATGTGCAATTAGTGCTCAATCGTGTGAGTGCCAACACACTTTTCCACTCCAGCTTCAGTGCCTCTTCACCTCCTTTCTGCGACCCCTAAGGGCCAGAAAGCCTTCAGGATCACCCTGGATCCTCAACAATCCCGTCTGGTAAGTCTTCCCAAGCTGTTTTCCTATTAAGCCGCCTCCAAACTTTCTCCTCTGTGACCTTTAAGGTCCTCTAAGCAGGTATTCTGTGAAATCTCACTCACGTTAGTGAGCAAAAGAGAGATCCTCCATAGTGTAGTAAATCAAGCTTACAGTTCATTTATTTGTACTAAGAAGTAACTCACATTTTAATACAGCCTCTTTCCTCTCCCCTGTGTGGTACACTTCCTAGGAGTTTTCAAGATGGCGTCCCGTACCGGAACTGCGTCACTTCAAAACCGGAAGCTGCATATCGGCGTACCTTATGTGTTTAGCATGTCAACCTTACGCAGGGGCCAGCTAATCTTCTCTGTATCGTTCCACGTTGTAATCCGCAACCCGATATGCCGATACGCAGCTTCCGGTTTTGAAGTGACACACTTCCGGTACAGGACACAATCTTGAAAACTCCAGGAAGCTGATCACCGCCACGACCATTATAAATAAAAACAAACAAAAAAAATAATTCCAGTATACAGTATATATACAGCATAGTTTGTAGATGCTATAACTTTCACACAAACCAATCAATATACACTTTTTTTTTATTACCAAAGACATGTAGCAGAATATATTTTGGCCCTAAATTTATGAAGAAATTTTTTTTTTGTAAATGTTTATTGGATTGGATGTTTCATGGCAAAATGTACAAAGTTTTTTTTTTTCAAAATGTTCAGTCTTTTTTCTTCTATAGAATGAAAAAACGAGTGGTGATCAAGTATCACCAAAAGAAAGCTCTGTTTGTGTGCAAAAAAATGATATGAATTTCATTCTGGTACAATGTTGCATGACCACGCAATTACCAATTAAAGTAATGTAGTAGTCATGAAGGGGGGGGTAAAACCTTTCTGGAGCTAAAGTGCTTAAAGCGGAGCTCCACCGAAAAGGGGAAGTTCCGCTTTAATGCCTTGTTCCCCGCTCCCCATTAAGGATTGGCACCTTTGGGGAGCGGGGACCCGAATTTGACAGGTACAAGCTCCCACTTCCGCTGCTGATTGCCTAGGTCAGGGGTGGGCAACTGTGGCCCTCCAGTTGTTGTAGAACTACAAGTCCCATGAGGCATTGCAAAACTGACAGTTACAAGTATGACTCCCAAAGGCAGAGGCATGATGGGACTTGTAGTTCACCAACAGCTGGAGGGCCACAGTTGCCCAACCCTGGCCTAGGTGATTGGCAGCGGAAGTTGTCCTCCCTCCCTCCCCCTAGTCTTGTGGGACATGTGAAAGCTCCCAGAAGGCTACGGGGCCATTCACAAAGTGCAGCGCTTCTCGCGCATGCGCAGAGGGAACCCGGTCGTGAAGCCGCAAGCTGTCACAACCGGGTGCCCACACAGAAGATACCAGCGTCAGGGATAGAAGACAGCCGGTGAAACCAGCGGTGGTGATGACATCGTTGGACCGAGGGACAGGTAAGTGGCTGTATTTTAAAAGTCAGCAGCTACAGTTTTTGTAGCTGCTGACATTTTTTTTTTTTTAGATGGAACTCTGCTTTTATTTCACTTGGTGATTTGGCCAATAAGTCTGTTATTTTTCAATTTCCTTTAACAGGCCAAACTATCCAGCAAACTTTGCAGTTAGAGAGTTGAGGCAAACCATTTACCACTGTAAAGAGTGATTACAATGGTCAACTTGTATTCATTTATGTAAATTCTTTATTTTAACAGGAAAAAAAAAAAAACGCCTAAAATGTGTTATCTGGAGTTCAGCTTCAACTGAATAATAAAGAAATCCATATAAATCTGCTAGTGTGTCTAAGATAACCCCCTCCCCAGATGATTGACAATTCTGTTTCAGCCAGATTGTTCTGCTGCTTTACTATTTAATCTTTATTATCTATGCATTTTAGAAAGGAAATTACATCGATTTGGAAAAATATCCGAAATACTAAAAATTGGATAGCATACAACAGTCCAGATTTTCTAAAAGATTGCTGGATGTCAGATGCTTATAACCATAGCAGGAAATGAATGAGTAGAAAATAATGCATTATGGATATAATGTGCAAACCAGAGAGCAGATATCATAACAATGGATTTAAAGATATTGATAATGGTAATCTAAATTTTTATATTTGTAGGTTGTGTTATTCTAAAATTCTGTGGAACAAGGAATGGCTATCCTCAAGATGTATATGCAAGCACAGATAGACTGGATGAGAAGTACCGAATGCTAGCCATACACAGATCAATTTCACTTATTCAGCCCACGGTTAGAAAAAGGAATCTCCGCTTCTGGCTATTGTTTTCAGAAAGCCACAGCTCCAGGACAGTGACTACATCTTGATAGCATGGTACAGACAGGGCCATCCACGGCTTGAAATTTGGCAGATTTGGGAAGAATAAGGCAAAATTTGAACAATGTAAGGCAGGCTAAAGGTGAAGGCATAGCCATACTCAAGTGTTTTTATCGGATTTTCATAGTGAGTTGTTGGAACACGTATAAGGTAGCATCTTTTACCCATAACATGAAGGCAAGTATCTAAGCCCTTCATATAAGTTTTATTTATATAAGCTTTTCACACATGAAAAAAACTATTTAGGTTTTACAAAACCACGTCTTAAGAAACGAAAAACACACACACACAATGTTCAAACGCTTACAAAATAAAAGTTATTCTAAGACTGTCTTTAACAACTGTACATTTTGATATGCAAGGATAATAAATGTTTAAAAGATCTCAGGAAAATAAAAATTCTCCTTAACATCTAATAAAATACAAAAACCCTGAGCTTTTTGGATACGTGTAGTTGATATGTTGCAGTACATATTGTTCTCAATACAGTAGAACATACGGTAATATAAGAATTTCAGATATAAACATGTGCTTGGTGAATTTGTTTAAGGCCCCTTCCACACATGGCAAAATCTGCTTTGCTCAGCAGGGGATCTGGCTGTTGATCCTCTGCTGAGCAGAGAAGGGAGGGCGGATGACAGGTTCATGTCAGCTCAGTTTATGTAGAGCGGACACAGCCCATTCTGCTCTATGGGTGGTCGGGTGTAAACAGACTAGCTGTCCATTTACACCCAACTGCCCTCTGATCTGACCCCCCTAGACAAAGAGGAACAGATCTGTTTTTCTTTAGCGGATTGGAAGTAGGTGGGTGTAAATGGACACAAGTCTGTTTACACCTACCGATCCATAGGAATACATGGACCATTTGACAAGGTCTGTCTGAAAAATTGACAGCACAATCTTTTTTTTCCATTTTGCATCTTCCCTTCTAAAACCATAAACAACATCCCATATGTAGATTTACATTTTCCAGTTTTCTTAGAGATCTGTTCGCACCAGCATGCGGTGTTCAATGCAGAGCAGCTGGTACGTGCTAATCCCAACACACTGCATGATTTTCTTTTTTATTACAGAACTTTAAAGGATAAGTTCACTTTTTGCTAAAAAATAATAACCGCACTTTTTTGCAGTTAAAAAAAAACGCAGTTATTTACCTGTTAACTGTATTTCCAGGAATCGTCTAGGACAGCTCACTTGAGAGATAGGGCTCCTCCCAGGAAACACCCGCTCCACCTTTTTTTCCCTTTATAGGCGTCCTCTCTCCCATTGGCCCCCAGTATAAGAATATGACCGAAGGCCTAGGAGAAAACAAAGAAGAAAACCGGTAATAAAGATATCCCCTCATAGGTTCGCAACATACCTGCACATAATTGTGTGATCAAACAGTAATCGGGGGGGAGTTACGCTGTCCTAGAAGATTCCTGGAAATACAGTTAACAGGTAAATAACTGCGTTTTCCCTAGTCATCTTCTAGGACAGCTCACTTGAGAGGAGTAGAATAGAAATACGTACATTAGGGCGGGCACCCTGCTTGTAGGACCTTCCTGCCAAATGCCTGGTCCTTGCTGCTGATCAGATCCAGCCTGTAATGCTTAGTAAAGGTGGCGAAACTGGACCACGTTGCGGCTCTGCAGATCTGTCCGGGGGAGGCCCCCCCTTTTTCCGCCCAGGAGGCCGCGGTGGCCCTCGTGGAGTGGGCTTTTAGGCCGGGCGGTGGTGACAGGCCTGCCGTCTTGTAACCTTCCGAAACTGCCTCCCTGATCCATCTGGCGATGGTGCCCTTGGAGGCACCGTCCCCCTTCCTTGGCCCCTGGAATAGGACGAAAAGCCGGGACGAGTGTCTCCATGTCTTTGTGCGTTCGATGTATGTAATCAAACATCTTCTAACGTCTAACCTGCTATAGTCCTCCGTGCTGCCCGGATCGGCCTCCAGGGAAGGTATTACTATTTCCTGAGATCTATGGAAGTGTGACGCGACCTTAGGTAGAAAGGCCGCGTCCGTGCGGAGGATGATTCTATCCAATAAGATGGTGCAGTACGGCTCAATCACTGAAAGGGCATGCAACTCGCTGACTCTGCGGGCAGAAACTAGTGCTGTGAGGAGGATGGTTTTAAGAGTCAAAGATCTGAGCGAACACTCATCCAGCGGTTCGAAAGGCCCTTGCAGAAAGCTCTTCAGGACTGTGCCCAGGTCCCATGTGGGGTATTTTGGCACGGACGGGGCACGGCGCCTGGAGATAGCCTTCAGGAATCTGACTACTAATGGGTCTGCCGCCAACCTCAGCTCGAGAAAGTTCGACAGAGCCGCTACCTGTACTTTGAGGGTATTGGCGGCCAGATTCTTATCCGCCCCGGCTTGAAGGAATTCAAGAACTGTATGCAAAATGGGCGCGCCCGGTGCCTCGTTTCTGACCTTCCAGGCGGAAAACTTCTTCCAGACCTTGTCGTACAAGGCGTTCGTCGACCTCTTCCGGCCATCCAAGAGGGTGGCAACCACTCTTGCCGACAGCGCCTTTTCTGCTAGCCTGTCCCGCTCAGAAGCCACGCTGCCAAGGACAGCCTTTCTGGATGAGGATGCAACACTCTCCCTTGGGTGAGTAAATCGCGTGTGGGTGGTATCATCCATGGGTCTGCTAAACTTAGCTCCTTCAACCGGGAGAACCAAGATCTCTTGGGCCAGAATGGCGCGATCAGAATAACTTTGGCTTGAGACAACTGGATCTTCTGTATCACCTTCGGCAGTAGTCTGAATGGAGGGAAAGCATAAAGGAGGTCTCCTTCCCACTGCTGGGCTAGCGCATCTATCCCCGCGCTTTTGGGGTCCTTCTGCAGGCAGAAGTACCTCTCCCGCTTTGTGTTCTGGTCGTTGGCAAAGAGATCCATAGAGGGGGAGCCCCACCTGGCGCATAGCTGATCGAACGCTGACTGGCTGAGGCACCATTCTGTCTGGATGACCTCTCTTCGGCTCAGCTGATCCGCCAACTGGTTCAGGTCCCCTTTCAGATGTACTGCCGTGATGAACTCTAGGTTTTCCTCCGCCCAGCTCAGGAGGGATCCGGCCAACTCCATCAGCCTTGGGGACCTTGTGCCTCCCTGCCTGTTCAAATATGCCACTGCTGTGGTATTGTCGGAGAGAATCTGGACACCTCTCCCCCTTATCTTTTCCTGAAAGGTCGTAAGTGCCTTGAAAACTGCCAACAGCTCCCTGTAATTTGACGACCTGCTGGATTCTACTGCACCCCACGTGCCCTGGGCCAGGCCGTCTTCCATATGGGCGCCCCAACCAGTCATGCTTGCATCCGTGGTGATCCGCACTGGGCTGGCCAGCCTCCAACTTCTTCCTTGTTCCAAGGTGAGGATGCTTCCCCACCACCTTAGCGATTCCCTCACTTCGTGCGTGATGCGGATCCTGGAACTCAGACCTGCTCGGCTGCCGTCCCAGTGGGAAAGGGTGTGATTTTGCAGAACCCTGGAGTGAAGTTGCGCCCATTGCACCCCTGGTATTGCCGCTGTCATCCTCCCGATTATCCTCATCGCGGTCCTGACCGTGCAGGTCGACATCCTCCGGAGGGCCCTTGTGTCCTGCCGCAGGTTGAGGGCTTTTTCTGATGTCAGGTACGAGCGGGCATGTGCGGAGTCCAGGACGTACCCCAAGTACCTAATCCTCCTGGAGGGGGTTAGCTGTGACTTCTCTTTGTTGATAAGCCACCCCAAACTTTCCAGAAAAGATATCGTACGTTCGATGTGAGATCTCAGGCCTCCTTCTGTGTCCGCAAATAAAAGCAGGTCGTCCAAATAGGGGATGATGTTTATCCCTTCCAGTCTCAAGACTCTTAAAGGCTCCGCTAGAATCTTGGTGAATATCCTCGGGGCCGACGACAGGCCGAAGGGGAGTGTGTTGAACTGAAATAGCACCGGACCCTTTTTGCCTTCCAGCGCAAACCTCAGGAATCTCCTGGATTCTTCTCTTATCGGGACATGCAGGTATGCGTCTTGCAGATCTATCGAGGCCATAAACACCCCAGGTGATAGGAGTTCCTTCACCGTGTATATGGATTCCATACGGAACTTGCTGGGCCTCACGAACTCGTTCACCTTCCGCAGATTCAATATCATCCTGTAAGTACCTGACGGTTTTTTCCTTAGAAAGAAATGGGAGAAGAATCCACTTCCCCTTTCCTCTTCTCTCAACTGGCAGATTACGTTCTGACTGAGCATATCTTGTAGGAGGTCCACCAATGCATCCGCCATGGCCCTGTCCTTTGGCAGGGGTGTTGCAAAGAATCTCTGAGGGGGGGCCCTTGTGAACTCTATTCTGTACCCCCTGTGAATGGCCTCCAGAATGTAGGTGTTCTGGGTTATCCTTAGCCATTGTGCGTGGAAGCGCCCCAGCCTCGCTCCCACCTGGCCTCTCCAGTCACTTCGGCTGGGTTTTGGGTCTGTTCTGGCTTGGGTTGAAAAGGAACCCTCCCCTGCCTCTCGGCTCGTTCCCGCCTCTTCTCGCGCCCCAGCCTGGGCGCTGGGTTTGGAACCTAGCTTCCCTCGATGTGTATCGCCTGGATGGGCGAAACCCCTTCCGTCCAACCTGCCTGCTGGGGACCGGGAAGCTCTTTTTCCTGTCGGCCGACCTTTCCAGGACTGAATTCAGCTCCGGGCCAAAAAGGAGTTTTCCTTCAAACGGCAGGCCACAGAGTTTAGACTTGGAGGCCAGGTCCCCCTGCCAAGATTTTAGCCAGATAGCCCTCCTCGCCGTGTTTATGAGCGCTGTAGATCTAGCAGAGAGTCTGATGGTCTCTGCTGATGCGTCCGCGATGAAGGCTACCGCTTTCTCCAGCACCGGAAGCGATTTCAGAATCTCTTCCCCCGGGGTGCCTTGTTCCAGATGCGAACGGAGCTGCCCCAACCACACATCCAGGGTTCTGGACACGCAGGTCGTCGCCACTGCAGGTTTGAAATTCACTGCGGATGCTTCCCATGCCCTCTTCAGGAAGGCATCCGCTTTCCGATCCATCGGGTCCTTTAGGGACCCACCGTCTTCAAAGGACAGGTCCGTTTCCTTCGAGATCCTCGAGAGAGGGGCGTCTGGCTTCGGGCAAGTCTCCCAAACCGAGGCATCTTCCTCCTTAAAGGGGAAACGTCTCTTGAGGTTCTTGGGAAGGAAAGCCTTCTTCTCCGGCTCTTCCCATTCTCTCCTGATCGTGGACCATAGGGCAGGGTGCACTGGGAATGTACGCCTGCTTTTTGCCTGTAGCCCTGCGTACAGTTGGTCGTGGAGAGAGAGGTCCTGCTGTTCCTCCTCCAGATCCAGGGTCTCGTAGATCACCTTTAACAGGTCCTCCGTGTCTTCCACCTGAAAAAAGAACCTGTCTGCCTTTGGCCCTGCGCCTCAATCTCACCCTCCTCCGAGTCTGAGGTGTCCGACTGTTCGGCCTCTTCCCAGTCCCTTACAGTCGCTACCTTGTCCAGCTTCCTCTTTTTCCCCCCTTGGGTGCTGCCTGAAGTGCCCGGTTGGGGCTCATCCTGGGCCGGCCCCGGCTTCTGTTCCCTGAAGCTTTGAAATGTCTTGGACATCTCCTGCGTCATATTCTGTAGGAAGTCTTTAAAAAGAGATCCAGACTCCTTCTTGATGAGCTTGTCTATACACCCCTGGCAGAGCTGCTTTCTCCAGGAGCTCGCCAGTTTCTTCCTACAAGTGGCACACTTCTTTTTCTGCTCACAAGGAGCTTCTTTCTCCCCTCTATCCTCCTCCTGTGGGCCCATCTGGGGACAAGGAGATACACGCGTTCATGCGTTTGTGAAAGTAACGCCTCCCCCCTGTGCCACTGTGAAAGCTCCAGCCGTGGGCCTGGGGGGGGAGAGGGGGGCTGTGTGTGCGTGGGGGGTACCCAATTATCCCGGGAGGGGGGGGGTGGGAAAACAAAGAAGAGTGGCCAAACAAAGGCCCTTACCTTGCTGCAGGCCTCCCCCGCTCCTGACAGATCTGCCTCCATGCTGCCGCAGACTCTGCCTCGGTGCGGCGGTTTTTCAGGGGCTGGTGGGCTCCGCCCCCCCCTGCGATCCCCCCTCGTCGACCCCCCTCTCACGGCCGCCGGTGGAGAAGCGGCCGTGGCACGGGTTCCTTCCACGGTCCGCCGCCCATTTCCAAGATGGCGGCGGCCGTTCCATGCTCCTGTGCCGGAAGTGACGACACCCGGCGCCCGGAAATGACGCGATCGCAGCGTCCAGACCTTCCGCAGCCGCGCCTCCTGGCCATGCTGCCGGGATCCAGGAGCAGGTAAGACTTACCTGAAACCCCCGCAGGGAAAGGCACCAATGCCTCGGTCGGCGGAGCGGGCTCTACCCCCCTGGAGAGCCCCGCTGGGACCATCTGGGGCCGACGCCCCCACCCTACAACGGGCACTCCAGTATGAATCTGGCTGAAAGGTCCCCCCCTCACAAGGCCCCTGCCTCGCTTGGAGGAAGGGGGGGGGGCCTCAGCCAGGGACCCTCTGTACTCCGCCAGAGAGCCCAGACAAAAAATAAAAAATGGGCGTAGCTCCTTCCTGGCCGGAGGAAACACTAAAAACTGGGGGCCAATGGGAGAGAGGACGCCTATAAAGGGAAAAAAAGGTGGAGCGGGTGTTTCCTGGGAGGAGCCCTATCTCTCAAGTGAGCTGTCCTAGAAGATGACTAGGGAAAATGTGCATTTATTATTTTTGGTTGCAGGAGCCTGTAAACCATTGCACCAGTGACCAGCACATTGCTGCTGCCATTTGGGTCTCCTGCAGACCTGTCAGTATATCTGCTTGCCGTACAGGATGTATGGGCAAGCAGGTATACTGATAGGAAGAATCAACTACCACGGTGCTCCACTTGTAGTTTCTCATTCACAGAGGACTGTGAATGAGTGATGTGGCCGGGCGAAACCCCACACGGCCGCGTTTTTTTATTTTATTTTGACAGCCAGCGGGAGGAGAAGATCCATCACTAGCTGCCAAAGGGGGTGAGCAAGGACCAGTCTGTTCATAATGTGTAACATGAAACATGTTATGAAAGGTGAGCTTATCCTTTAAACATTACAAGTGACATTTCAAGATACTTCACCACAGGGATGTTGAGATGCCCTGGTTGACGTCTGAATAAAAGTACTGAATACAACATTTTAGCACACATCAGAGCAACACTTTGTTGTGAATGACACCATTGGAAACAAGGCATTTTGCATTGTTTATATATTGAGGCTCTGCTGGAAATAGCTGACAGCTTAGCCCCAACCATGGTGTGAAGAAGCCCTAATGATGACACCAATGCAAACAATAAGTTCAAGCTGGCTAGGCAATAAGAAGAAATTTCTTGAGCTGTGGCTGATTGACCTCCTATCTGATGATGCCTGCATAGTTCCTGGTCCAACACAACTTGGCAGAGGTAGCGACATGACACCAAAGACCTTTTGACTGCATGTAAAGGGGTCATTCTTACAACTGACAACCAATGTAAAGGGCAGTTTTACCACTGATCTTCCATGGAATTGGTTTTAGCTGGGGTTCCCTAAAACCTGGAAATAAATTTGAAGGGTTCCTCTGCTGTAAATACATGAGAAAAGGTGGTGTATTACAAGGTACTGTACATTGTAAAAAAAAGAAAGTTAAAACATTTTGATCAAAAAGGGTGTTAAAAGAGTAACATACACTGAATAAAAAACAAAATTATATACTAGGGTGATCTCTTGGACCTACATCATTGTAACAACTAACATCTCATTGTTCAAATAAGGCATTCTGATTTTTTTTAATCCTCATTCTAAGGGTATATTATACAATGCTGATTAGTGCCTGTTCATAGTTTAATATATAAAATACTTTAACATTTCTTTTGTTCAAAATATTATTGTCAATAGGTCTGTTTGGATATGCTTGCTTATGCAGGTTTTCCCCCATTGCGCTTTTACAACAGTACGATATTTGGGGATAAAAAAAAAACCCTGAATATGAATTTCTTCTAGTAATCATTCTATTTGCTGTGCTTTTTTGACAAGAAGTATCATTAGAAACAAAATCTGAGGTAATCTGAAATTAAATGCACATAAAATAAATTTATTTTCATACATATAGGGCTGGAGGGGACCTGAAGTCCTTCTAATTGGTTTTAAAATGATCACGCATACACAAAGGAATATTAAATAAGGTAAACTGCATACTCCTTTTCAAATAGTAATCACATCCTAAAATTATTACTGTGTTAATATCATGGTTGAAATGTCACATAGATAAGAAGGAAGCCATAGTTCTAAGACTGTTGAACAAGCTCAGTGTGATGGCCATAAAGATAATTTAAGTCTATGGGTAGGTCAAACCAATTGTCACATTTAAAGTAATCCCATCACAAAAGGCACCTGAAACTGAATGACCAAAAAATGCATGAACTGAGGATATTTTCGATGAAAACTGATAAAGTCAAACTGTAAAAGTGATCATTAGATAAACAGATTTGTGCAGCTGAAGTCATTTGCAAATGTCAGTCTTTCTTGTAAAAGCCAAGTTTGGTCCTACCTAATGCCAAGGCTCTGTATTCATGCTTTAATGTGTTGAGCAGACTTACTTAAGGGATAAGTTCACCTTTTAACAAAAAATAATAAATGCACATTTTTTGCAGGTAAAAAAAATGTGCATTTACTATTTTTTGTTTTGGGAGCCTGTAAATCAGCAGATTGCTGGTGCCCTGCAGGACTCCTGCAGACCTGTGAATATAGCTGTGTGCTCATACCTCGTACGGGCAGGCCGATACACACTTACAGCAAGACTCAATGAGCTACCACGGTGATGAACATCGTTGTGGTAGTTCATTGAGAACTACAAGCTGACAGCTGCAAAGGATGTTGGGACTTCTTGTTTTCCCATTTACAGAATACCGTGAATGAGTAACGTGGCCGGGCTGGCAGAGCCACGCACGGCTATGTTTTTAAAAAAATTATGACAGCTAGCATGGGGGAGAAGATCCCCCGCTAACCGTCAAAACGGGGGGGGGGGGACTGGTTCTTTTGTAACATGTTACACCCCGAATATGGGTGTAACATGTTATGAAAGGTGAACTTATCCTTTACAAAACTGGAAGCTTTGGATGTAAAGACAAACTAAACTCTTAAAATGGAACTACGCTGCACTTAAGCACTACAAACCAAAAACACCATTTAATTTTCAATCTTCAAAGCAAACTTTCCCATCCATCCCTGTTGCCATGCTTTGTTTTCCTTAGAAATCACTTTGCAAAACACCTCCTAACATTTCTGGCAGTGGCCATCTTGAGTAAGGGCAGATGATTCAGGTAGTATTTACTTCCTGGAATCCAACTGCCCTTACAACAGGCATACAGGCAGAAGGGTGTGCATAGTTGAGAAAACCCCTCCCTCCCGAAGACCCTGAGATGTATGACATTTGCCTAGGCCTCGAAACCCGGAAGTAACTGAAGAAATATAAAAAAGGTTGAAAACAAATAAATATGATATACTTTCCTATCTATTTGTCAATGCCAATAGAATAAGGATTAAAAATAGTTAATGTTGATTGAGAGAATGAAGTTCCACTTTAAGTTGACCTACACATTAGGATTTCTCCCATTCAGCCCCAAGAGAAAACACCTGATTCTCCCATCTACACTAAACAGTGTAGATGGATGAATCTGGAGAGGCAGTTATTGTATCCTACAGCTGCCAGAACAGTAACTGCATCTGAGTGGATGCAGGCACTTTTCAGATGAGACTTTTCCATTCTGTTCCTTTAACAGCATTTGATTGCAAAACCAATTATTATTTGGTTGGGTGTCAACAGAGCCACCGACCACCCATGGAACAAATATTGGCCAATTCAGCAGGAATCAATTAAAATTTAAATTAATGTATGGCCAGTTTTACAGAAAACACCAGGATTTTGAAGCATATTTGGCTGCTAATATATCTGGATCTATTGACCAATCTGACATGCAGTTATCACTGGAGGAAACCTCTGCTTATGCATGTTGTCTTCACATGGTAAATTTACTTAGTACAGGGATATGACTGATTTACAGCTACTCTGAAAAGGTACAAACAAACATGAGGTTCATTCAGGTTCTAGCAGACAATATTAGAAACCCTGAGGGTATTAGCATGCGGCTGCATTGGATAATTCCCTCCAGAGTCTACTAAACCCCTTTTCTACAAGATATTCCAACTCTAGAGGTGCCTGTCCATACTTCTCCCTACAAACCTCCAGGTCTTCAGAAAACCTCTCTCATATGCCTGTGGCCAATTAGTAGAGAGCTTGTTCAGGTTCTAATGCAGGCCACAGATGGGTCGTTTATCAGCCGAATTTTTGCCCGAACGAATAATCGGCCGATATTCGCACCGTTAGTGGGGCAATGTTGTTGGCCGATTTTCACGGTTCTTCTCATTTCTTTTTATCGGTCATGCTGGAAAATCTATGAAAAACGACTGTTTTTCGTA